>NC_079500.1:46237034-46837034 GCF_030052815.1 Hevea brasiliensis | reverse complement strand
TGGAAATTTAGCTAACTGTTCTTCATCAAAGTTGTTCCTTATTGTTTCTAATTTATTTCCCTTTTTCAATCACTCTATTTGGAGTTTTGTAGCCCAAGATATGGTCATTTTCTTAAGGCTGGCCGGATTGGTTCAACCCAAAATTTCTGGGTACTTTATTGGTTCTGGCAGTTTTGGTGTGTTGACTGCAGCTCACTTTTTGGATGGGTTATGGTCAGAATTTGGGTTTATGTTCTTTAGAAAAGTTGTAGTGCTATGTCTCAGCTTTCCATTAGTATAAAATTTAGGTCATTTGGACCTTCCTACACCAAGTTATGGCCAAATGAATTCATTTGGTCATTTTTGTACAGTGGCAGTGCACACTACCCAGATTTGACCTAATTGTTCACTACCTTAATGTCATTTTCTAGGCATAGTTTCTACACAAAAATTGTGTCATTATATGTCTACTTTCATATCCAATTGGTCTCATACCAATTGGGTTGGCATAATTACAGTTTTGGTCTCTGAAATAGACCTAGGTCATACTGTCAAAAATTGACCCTTCTCCAATCCGAATTACATTGCACTTCTAATCACTCCAACACATCTCATTGGTCCCATTTGAACATTTTGAGTCTCCATTACGTCCTACTACATCAATTACCAATTTTCTCCAAAATTTCCCTCCAAATTTATTGGCTCAAGAACCCTAATTTTGCAACTTATTCAATTTATGCAATTTAAGTGTCTAAACATTCTCTACACACTTAATTCAACTTAATTACACTTTTAATTGCATCAAAATAATGCAAACCCTAGTTCACTACATGTTGGCTGAAATTCCATTAGTGATCTACATGCTTGATTTTGTTTCAATTTTTCACAATTTCTAGTATAATTCAAGTACTTAATTATGAATTTAAACATAAAATTGAAAACTAACCACTAGCCTCTTTTGTTTAATTTCTCCTTCTTCAAATCTCCTTTCTTTCCTCTTCTTTTTGTTGTCAATAGTTTTACCAAGCTTCAAAAACAAGGTTTAATAAAGGAATTTGTGAAATTTATGATTAGTTTTAGGGTTTAAGAAGCTTGAGAGTAAGCTTCCATGGAGGTTTTAGTGAGAGAGATTTTGGGAGAGAGAGGGCCGACCATATGGTGAAGAAGAAATGGAAATTTCTTTTATTTATTATTATTTTTTTTATCCCTTTAATTGACTTAGTCAAATAGCATAATTAAATGGTAATTATTTATGAGGTAATGCTTAGGTCATGTAGGTGATGTCATTATTCTAATTTTTTTTTCTTTTTCTTTTTCCTTTATTTTTCCGATACTTCTTAATTTAATTCTATATTTCAAAATTTTAATTTCTCAGATTTTATTGGACAGTTAGGTCATGAGTCATCTCTAGGGGTGAATTGACCAATCTGCCCCTCGCTGGTCTGATCCGGTTTATAAATAATTCAATATTTCTTCTAGAGCCCTGACCTAATTATTTGAACTACTTATCAACTCTTTTCTATGATTTTCTCTTTTCTATTAGCTTCGTCATAGTCCTTAGGACCGCGGTGTCACAATTTCCTGTTCAAAATTAGGGCTACAACTGACCTCGCAGTCACTTCCCAGTAAGATCACCCATCGCTGTGATCCCCGGCTCATTTAAATTTTTATGCTTTGTTTTTCTTATTTATACCTTACCATCTGGTAATTACTATTTATTTTCATTTAGGGCTTTTCTAGATGTCTTAAACATGATTCTATTCCTCTTAATTTCTCGGACTAACACCAGTCACTAGAACAGTAAAATATACTAGGCTATGCAAATGGGGGTGTTACAATTCCCCACCCCCCCTTAAAATATATTTCGTCTCGAAATTTTACCTGGTATCAGTCTATGAATAGCTGTGGGTACTGTTTCCTCATGTCCTCTTCTCATTCCCAAGTAGCCTCCTGATATGAGTGATGGTTCCATAGCACTTTCACCAGTGGTATCTGCTTATTCCTTAGCTGCTTCACCTCATATGCCAGAATCTCTATGGGTTCCTTCTCATATGTGAGGTCTAGATTCACCTCAATTCTTCTATTGATAACACATGAGATGGGTCGAATCTATACCTCCTCAACAAGGACACATGGAAGACATTATGTATCTTCTCCAACTTTGGAAATAGTGCCAATTGGTACGCCAAAGGACCCACTCTTTCTAAAACCTGATATGGTCCAATGAAACGAGGACTTAGTTTCCCCTTTCTATCAAATCTCATAATTTTTCTCCAAGGGGAAACCTTGAGGAATACTTTATCACCCACTGCATATTCAATATCTCTCCTTTTCAAATCAATGTAGGACTTCTGATGGTTTGATGCAGCCTTGAGTCGATCTCTGATGAGTTTGATTTTCTCCTCTGTCTACTTAATAATTTCTGGGCCAATCAGTTTTCTTTCACCCACGTCATCCCAACACAAAGGAGTTCTGCACTTTTTGCCATACATAGCTTCATATGGAGGCATCCCAATGCTTGATTGGTAGCTATTATTGTAAGCAAACTCAATTAGAGGCAAGTGTGTATCCCAACTACCTTCAAACTCAATTACACAAGCCCGTAGCATATCCTCCAATATTTATATTACCCTCTCAGACTGGCCATCTGTCTATGGGTGGATGATGGTTGTTGAATCCACCAGAAATTAAATTAACTGAAATCACTAATTATGAAATATTTTTTGCAGTAAGTGGTAAATCCAGGCCGAACCCTAGAGACTGAATTACTAAAATTTCATGCACTTAAGTAATGGAAAAAGAAAGAAACAAAGGTTGGGGGGGGGGGGAGGGTGTAATTCGCAGTCCAAAAAAGAAATCAGAAATCAGAAATTAAAAACTAAAAGTAAATATGAAACTCTCAAATTAAAAAAACTTCAGTCCAAGGTAATTCTCATTCCAATGCATTTATTCAATGATAGACAAAAAAAAATACAATTATCTCTTATTGAATACTTAACATAGATTTACCAAACAGCGAGGTAAATCCCTGACTTCCTTATACTCATCAATTTGAGCCCAGCACTCTTGTTGACTCTAATTATTAACTGAATTGGTATTAAGCAATCCTCATCAAATTAATAACTGCTTTGAGAATAAGAAGTAGTTAAGCTGAACAACAATTTATGAAGTATAAATCATTTAATTCACCCTATTATTTCCTTAGGTTATTAGTGAAAACTGGGATCATAATCAATAAAACCTAATTCCTACTCATGTTCAATCTTACACAACAATTACGGATTATGAAGATGAACTAGCAATTGATCACATCAAACAATTAACTAATAGGCCTTTTTAGCAAATCATTCAATAGATCAAAGACAATGAAATTAGAAAATAATAGATATTCAAAAAGACATAAATTAAATTAAGAACCTGGTCTCACAAATCAAGCAAAAGAACTTGAATCCCTTGAACTGATTTAAAAACTTAGCCACTCATGTTCATGGCTTACAAAAAAATAAAGAAAAATAAAGAAGAAATCTAAAAAGAGAATGTAGAATGAAGGTCTGAATTTGATGTTTTTTAGCTACTGCCCAAAGACATATTTATAATAAAAAAAACCTAATCCCAAAGATAGGAATCAAACTAGGAAAAGTTTTGAAATTCAAAAGACAGATTTTCAACCTGCATTCACATATCTGAAATCAAGGCCGATTTTCAGTGACTTCCTTTTCAAATCTGTCTCTGCCCTCTTCAGGAAAGTTATAGCCCTATTTCTTATCTTTTCAACGGGTACTCATTTGCCTAAATTTGAGGTCTACAGCCCATGTTATGGCCTAAAAACCAAGACTGGTTCAGATAGATGATCCAGCCCATAGTGATGAATTCATTACCATTTTTTACAATTAAAATTGCCTTATCTTGCTTCCAGCCCCTCATAGAAGTTGTAAAGCTGGCTCTTAAGGTTCAATTGGGCTTGGGATTGCTTGGATCTCTGGAACTCTAGATACAAAATAAATACTGAAACTAGTCGTGACAATCAATTGTGGGCTTTTGCAATAGATCCATAGCTCATTTTGTCAATCTTGGAGACTGATTTGGGCTTTGATCCCTACTCTATCTTATCTTTTTATGGATTAAACAGCAATCAATTTGGAGACCCATAACTTTAGAAACACCTAAAAAATACAACAAAGGTCAAATGCTAAAAATTTCTTCATTTAACACAATTATTCCACAACTATCTAAAAATATGCCTAAATGATAAATATACTTAACCAACTGAATTAAACATACAAACATACTAGAAACACTTAATGTGATGGGAGTAAAATTAATAAATTATGCACTTATCAGTGGAATTCCATGCTGAAGTTCAATCTAGTTCCTAGGGCTCTCTGAAGACTACCCCAGAATCTAGAAGTGAACCTAGGATCTCTATCTAACACAATCGATACTGGCACTCCATGCAGTCTCACTATCTCATCAATGTATAGTTTAGCCACTCTTTCTAGACTGTAGTCCATCCGAACTGGTAGAAAATGAGCAGCCTTGGTCAATCTATCCACTATAACCCATACTGCATCATGGCTCTTCTGTGTTCTCGGAAGTCCCATCACAAAATCCATAGTTATCCGCTCCCATTTCCATTCAGGCACTGGTAAAGGATGTAACAAACCGACTAGTACTTGATGTTCTACCTTCCCTTGCTGACAAGTTCGGCATTTGGAGACAAAATTAACTATATCCCTTTTCATACCCATCCACCAGTAATGCTCTTTTAATCCTCTGTACATCTTAGTACCACCAGGGTGCATAACAAAAGGAGACTCATGTGCTTCCTTCATAATTATTTGTCTCAAGTCAACATCATTAGGAATGCACATTCTGCCCTGTGGTAGCAGTAGGCCATCATCTCTCACTGAGAACTCAAGTTTCTTGCCCTGCCAGACTTCTTTCAGCAGTTTTTGATATTTCTCATCGTTCTGAGCAGCCATTCTAATATGATCAATCAACACTGGCTGTACATGCCATGCAACTACTGCCTATCCCTCTTTATTAATCTCCAAACTGGCATGCAGTGCTTTTAACTCATGTACCATAGACAAGGAAGAAATTTTTAGAATTGCCATAGTCTTACAACTTAAGGCGTCAGCCACCACATTAGCTTTCCCTAGCTGATAGTCTATCAGACAATTATAGTCTTTAATCAGTTCTAACCATCTTCTTTGTCTCAAATTCAACTCTTTCTGAGTGCCCAGCTTATGATCTGTGTAGATGTAATACTTCTCCCCATATAAGTAGTGTATCCAGATCTTAAGAGCAAAGACAATAGCTGCAAGCTCCAAGTCATGTGTTGGATAATTCCTCTCATGCAGTTTTCAGCTGGCGTGATGCTTATGCAATAATATTTCGATCTTGCATTAGTACACAGCCTAACCCATTATGAGAACCATCACTGTACACAGTATACTCTTTACCTAAGGTAGGTAAGGTAAGGACTGGAGCTTCAGTCAAACACCTCTTCAACTCATCAAAGCTCTGTTGGCATTTATCCATCCACTAAAATTTCACATCTTTTCGAAGTAGCTTGGTCAGTGGAGAAGCCAACATAGAGAAACCCCTTCACAAATCGGCTGTGGTATCCAGCTAAACCCAGAAAACTGCGAATTTCTATGACATTCTTAGGTGGCTTCTAATTAAGGATAGCTTCAATTTTACTAGGATCTACCTTAATGCCCTCTGCCGATACTATGTGTCCCAAGAAAGAAATTTCTTTCAGCCAAAATTCATATTTCGACAATTTGGCATATAGATGTTTCTCCCTCAAAGTTTGTAGTATAATCTGCATGTGTCTATCATGCTCCTCTAAACTCCTCGAATACACCAAGATGTCATCAATAAACACCACCACAAATTGATCTAAGTATGGTCTGAAGATAGTGTTCATCAGATCCATAAATGCAGCTGGAGCATTGGTTAACTCAAATGGCATGACCAAGAACTCATAATGGCCATATTGGGTTCTAAAAGCAATTTTAGGGATACTCTGCTCTTGCACCTTCAGCTAATAATAATCCGATCTCAGGTCAATTTTGGAGAACACAGTTGCACCCTTTAGTTAATTAAACAAGTCATCAATGCAGGGTAATGGATATCTGTTCTTTATTGTCACCTTATTTAATTGCCGGTAATCAATACACAAGCGGAGAGTGCCATCCTTCTTCTTAAAAAACAACACTGGCTCTCCCCAAGGTGACACACTAGGGCAAATGAAGCCCTTGTCAAGTAGTTCTTGCAACTGCACCTTCAACTCTTTCAATTCCGCTGGTGCTATTCTGTATGGTGTTATGAAGATTGGATCCACACTAGGCACAACATCAATCTCAAACTACACCTCTCTTTTCGGAGGTAATCCTGGCAGCTCATTAGGGAACACATCTGGAAAGTCACATACTGTAGGTGTGTCCCTCAATGCTGGACTCCCCACTTAGGTGTCTATCACATGTGCCAAATATGCTTCACACCCCTTTCTGATCATTTTTCTAGCTAGTGTTGCCAAAATGATGTTTGATGGCAATAGTTACCTCTCCCCATGTATTGCCACATCACTATATAGAGGGAGACCAAAAGTGACTGTCTTCAGTCTATAGTTAATCATGGCATGATGCCTGGCTAACCAATCCATGCCCAAGATGATATCTGAAGGGTATTTCTATCATATCGGATAAAAAAATATGTCCTTGGATCACCAAAGGACAATCTCTATACATTCTTTTGACTTTGACCTCTTGTCCCAACGGACTTGTTTCTAGCAGTTCAAAATCCATTTTGACACACGAAACAGCAAGAGAACTAACGATGCTAGCACTAACATAGGAATGCGTAGAACCTGAATCAAATAGTACAAATACATCTTGATCAAAGATAAAGAAGCTACCAGCCACAATGTCAGAAGTCTCAGCCTCTTCTCTCTATCTCATTATGTATACTCTTGCCAGAGCACTGCCTTGTTCTGATTTATTTACTGTACCATGACTGCCTGAGGTGCTGCCGTTACCTCTGTCACTGCCTCTGCTGATGGTTGTGAACCTCTAGTGGCAGAACTCTATACAGACCCTTCTGCATTAGTAGGAGGTGGCCCAAATCTATGGGCACTGGAACAATCTTTAGCTAGATGCCCCATACCCTCACAGTTAAAATAGGCTACTGTAGCCCAGTAACATATCCCACCATGGGTATTGCCACATGTCTCACAAGGGCAGGGAGGGTGAGAACTTCTGGTCATCTGCTGACTAGATCGAGGGGGTCTCTGCCAAGAAAATCTACCCCTTCCAGACTTTTTGCCTCCGTTTGGTCCCCCAAAGTTCTATCTTTTTATAGTATTACCACTGGAACTTTGATCTGCTGACTTTTAACTCTTTTCTTTTCTATTTTCTCTATTTTCTCTTTCACTAGTGCCCCATTCTGACTCAATTCTTTCTAACTCAAGTGCTTGAGAAATAAGTTCAAAGAAGTTATTATGTCTGAATCCAACCACTTTCATTCTCAGAGTGGGCTTCAAACCGGTCTCAAACCTCTTACATCTTTCTCTGCTAGTAGAAAGTAGACTCCCTGCATAGTGGCTCAGGCAGGAGAACTCCCTTTCATATTCTACCACTGATCTGCTTCCTTGTTTCAGGCTTAAGAACTCATGTAGCTTCTGGTCCACATAAGCATCTGGGACATATTTTTATCTGAACTATCTGAGGAACTTGTCCCATGACAGCACTGGTGGTTCCACCAAACTATGGGAGATGGTTTTCCACCAATCATATGCATCCCCTTGCAGCAGTGACACTGAATATTCAAATCTTAACTCGTCTGTGCAGTGTAGTTTCTTGAACACTCTATCCATTCTCTCCAACCACTGTTCTGCCTCTAAAAGGTCCACTGTACCCTTAAACTCTGTAGTCCCATACTTAATTAGCTTGTCATACTGCCTAGCTGGGGGCTGAGGTTACACCACAGGTGTCTAAAATAGAGCTTAAGTAGGCATGCTTCCAGCCATTAACTGAAACATCGTAGTTATGTGCTAACCAAATTGTGTAGGAAATTGCGATATTGGTCGGACTGGTGCCACTGATCCTCTTACATTTTGAAGGGCTGAGGCTTCCCCTTATGCCTCAGCCTCTATAGATTGCTCAACCGAGCGGTCCCCTTCTTCCATTTCAATTCCAGCGTATTATACTTCCTGAACAAATAACACAAGGAGATTTCTCTCTGTTAGTTCATATTTATAATGTAATGCACTGTATGTATCAAATAAGGACATTGAGCAGTTGTACTTATCAAAGAAACTATAAAAATTTACAAGTCAAAACATATTTTAAAAACTTGCTCTGATACCACTAAAACATGTCACACATTAACCCTCTGTGAGGCATAACATGATCCCATAGTATACTTAATGAATTACCGAACTTCGCCTACCGATAACCCATTAAATACGCTACAAGGGATTTTAAAATAATTTTATCTTCTTTTATAGGTGGTGAGCCCTTTTAACAAGTCTTAAAAACTTTTAATTGAAGTTTAAATGTTAGATAAAAATTTTGCCAAATTTTATTTTTTCGCAAATTTTGTAAAAATTTCGGCAGAGTGCTGTCTATAATTGAGTAAAACAAAAAATTTTAAACCTGTAAAAAGTACTTCCAATGATTTTCCAATCACAATCCCCCAACCTCCAATATATCAATACATTTCAAATCAACACAATTCAACTAAAATTTTCTCAATTCACAATATTTCAAAACAATTAATTAAACTCATCCACATTGCATTTAAAATAATTAATTTACATTCACAAGGTTCATTTACAATCATCAAATCTAAAAATAATATTATTACAAATTTACTGTATAACTGCTCAAGACCCATTTACAAAACATACATACAGTCATATACATCAAAATAAATATGTACAAAAGGGTATAATTCAATACCCGATAAAAATCCAAAAGTGAAGTACTTTCAGTCCTTAGCAGCTTACTCTGCTACTTTACCAGTCTCTCTACTTACGACAGCAACGAAAAGCCATCGCTGAGTACAATTACTCAGTGGTGCACAACATAACAAAAATACCAATTTATGCATATGTTAAATCATGATTATTCCAAATACAGTACTAGAATTGGCAAACAGATACAAAACATAATTTAAAATTTTAATCAAAGAAATTTTCACTTCAGAAGCCATAAAACAATTTTTATAAATCACATAGTCATATCATGCCATCCATATATTTTTCATCTCAACAGCCAAAGGCTTAGGAGGAATACTAAGGCTAGCTAGCTCAAATCTATGGGTACCCATTCAAATTTCTTCCTCTACTGGCACACACCTCAACACTTTAGCCAGAGATGGAATACAAAACTATTTCCTCCCACAAGTCAAGCTAGTGAGGAATTTAAACATTTGGTCATGACACTGTGGTTTCAAACTATTTTAATAATTTTCTAAACATTCAAATACCAATTATTCACATATATTTTATTTTCTCAACATTTTGGGTCAATAACACATTTTTCCTTTCAATCACATTTTTCAGTACAAATAAAGTCATAATTTAATTTTCATAATTTATTCAACACAAATTGCAAAGAAAAATTCTAGAAAAGTTTATATGTTGTGCACAAACCTCTTACAAGTCGCCTCTTGGCCTTGACTCAATGTCGCTTGTTCTTTCCCAGTATCCTTCTCAACTGAAACACACAATTCACGGTGTTTCAATATCACAACTTATTATAATTCCAATAATAAATTTTATATCTACTTAATTGCACCCCTAATTTTGCTTAAAATAGCACTCCTTAAACTTTGTATTTTAGAGTTACTATTCATGATACTATTTAAGTCAAAATATTAACTTTCCATGCTTAATAGGTATGTGAATTCCAATTATACCCACATACCACATTTTGAGTGTCAAATTTGTTGGTCTTGGTTGTTATTTCAATTTCTAGGTCTCCTAAGAGAATTTTCAATTTTTCAGTTTTGGTCCCCTGTTTTGCACTTTTCCATTGGTCTAGTTATTGTAGAAATTTGGCTAAGTGTTCTTCATCAAAGTTGTTCCTTATTGTTTCTAATTTATTTTCCTTTTTTAATCACTCCATTTAGAGTTTTGTAGCCCAAGATATGATCATTTTCTTAAGGTTGGCCGGATTGGTTCAACCCAGAATTTCTGGGCACTTTATTGGTTCTGGTAATTTTAGTGTGCTAACTGCAGCTCACTTTTTGGATGGGTTATGGTCAGAATTTGGGTTTGTGTTCTTCACAAAAGTTGTAGTTCTATGTCTCAGCTTTCCATCGGTATAAAATTCAGGTCATTTGGACCTTCCTACACCATGTTATGGCTAAATGAACAAACACTGTTCATTTGGTCATTTTTGCATAGTGGCAGTGCACACTACCCAGATTTGACCTAATTGTTCACTACCTTAATGTCATTTTCTAGGCATGGTTTCTACACAAAAATTGTGTCATTATGTGTCTACGTTCATATCCAATTGGCCTCATACCAATTAGGGTGGCATAATTACAGTTTTGGTCCCTGAAAGGGACCTAGGTCATATTGCCAAAAATAGACCCTTCTCCAATCCGAATTACATTGCACTTCTAATCACTCCAACACATCTCATTTGGTCCCATTTGACCATTTTGAGTCTCCATTAGGTCCTATTACATCAATTACCAATTTTCTCCAAAATTTCCCCCCAAATTTATTGGCTCAAGAACCCTAATTTTACAACTTATTCAATTTATGCAATTTAAGTGTCTAAACATTCTCTACACACTTAATTCAACTTAATTACACTTTTAATTGTATCAAAATCATGCAAACCCAGTTCACTATATGTTGGCCGAAATTCCATTAGTGGTCTACATGCTTGATTTTGTTTCAATTTTTCACAATTTCTAGTGTAATTCAAGTACTTAATTATGAATTTAAACATAAAATTGAAAACTAGCTGTCGACACCATATTTTGGCCGATCCCTGAAATCAACAGATGCGAAAAGTTGGATGCGCCATATGGACAAGTATCATAGATATGCATTCAATCCAGTCATTCACCGTCAGACTATCGAATGATGCCATGATAAAATTGATGCAATTATTCTTCTGCATATTTCATTCCTGGCTCTCAGATGCCACCGTATCCTTTGTCCAAACCAGGACCCTTTTTATTTTTAACAAAATTCAAATTTCACTAAAAGACTTTTTTTACTCCCTACAGAAAATCAACATCGCTTCAAGCAAAGCAAGCCTGACCAGACACGCAGTTCAACCCAGACGAATGTACTTAACAATGTCACGAACAAGAAGGCTAATGGACGACCAGGAACAAGTCCAGAACCTACAAGGACAAGTGTCCGAGTTGAAAGACCAGGTCTCAGAGCTCATGAGGCTAATGAGGGAGATGTCCCAAAATAAGCCTGCATCAGATCCCAACTTACCACTACCTCCCCCATCTCCTACAATGGTTGATTCTCATTATGCTTCAACCTCTTTCACCTTCTAGCCACCTATCCCGGATCCAACAATCACCGTCAATTCGGCTCCCCTAAATAATGACCCACCCTTCTCCTATTACCCGGCTGTCCCAAATGCTGAACCATACCCTTCAATCTTGATCCCTCTGGTTCATTCTGCCCCTCATTTCCCAACTGGGGGAGTATCTCATGTAGCAGGAGGGGAAAATAAGACAAGAGAAAATGAGAAGTTATCTACTCTAGAAGAGAGATTAAGAGCAGTAGAGGGATTAAATATGTATGGTTCAGTAGATGTATCATCACTGAGACTGGTATCGGATGTTTTGGTGCCACCCAAGTTCAAAGTCCTAGACTTCGACAAATACACTGGGAATTCAGACCCTCACATTCACCTGGCTACTTATATTGCCAAAATGTCTGCCCTGACAGAGGACGATCGACTCCTAGTCCACTTCTTCTATGAGAGTCTCTCCGGGGCAGCCCTGAGATGGTGTATTCAGTTGGACAGGAGCAAATTGCGCTCTTGGAAAGATTTGGCTGACGCTTTCTTAAAACAATATAAGTTCAACTGCGACGTTGGCCCCACAAGGAGAGACCTCCAAAACCTGGTGCAGATAGACAAGGAAAGTTTCAAAGAATATGCCCAGAGGTGGAGAGAGAAAGCGGCAGAAGCATATCCTCTAGTGACTGACAATTAGCTTTGCTCCCTGTTCATTGAAATGTTGAAGGCTCCTTATTTCAATCTAATGATTGGAAATACCTCCAACAGCTTCTCAGACATCATCCAAGCTGGTGAGAGAATCGAAGCTAACCTCAGGTTAGGACGGTTGCAGGAGATGATTGAGAATCCTGCGAAGAAGACTGCCAGTTTTGGCAAAAAGAAAGAGGGTGATGTGCATTCCATCACCCGACAGAACAACCACTCCCCATTTTCCAAGAATAATTATCGGCCATATCCTCCCCCTCGTGGCCCAACAATTGCCAACATTCCACCCCCTTTCCCAAATTATTCTCATCCACGCCCACAGTATCCACCACCAACAACTTACCAGCCTAGACCACCTCCTCAACCTACTCAAACAAAACCTCCCCAAAATAATCCAAGCCCACAGAGAAATCCTGATCCACACCTTCCCCTCCCACTCAATGAAATATACCGATACCTTGTCGGTATAAATCAGATAGTGTCGATCCCCTTTGACCCAATTCAGCCACCATATCCTAGGTGGTATGATGCCAGTGCCTGGTGCGAGTATCATGGAGGGGCACAAGGGTACTCAACCGATAATTGTGGGGCACTTAGGGGAAGGGTGCACACTCTAATCAGAAATGGGTGGTTAAAAATCAAAGGGAATGGCTCCCTGCCCAATGTCACCTCAAACTCATTGCTCAATCATGGTAAGGGAATGGCGTGAATATGATAGACTTAGGAGAAGAAGGGTCAACCTTGAAGGTAGATCAACTAATTTTTCACTTTGAGGAGATTTTTACCATGGCAGTGAGGGAAGGTTACCTCTACCCTCAAACACCAGAGCCTGAAAATAATGCGGGATGCCCCTATCACGGAGGAGCAGCAAACCATGAGCTACAAATTGTGGGGAGTTCAAATAAAAGGTCCAGAACTTACTGCCCTCAAAGTCTTAAGATGCCAAGCAAGGTCGAAAATGGAGGGCGGAGTAAATACAGCCCAGTTCAGCCAAAATGCCTCTACCTCTAATCACAGAATCACCTTCTCTACACTAGCATCATCACCACCAGTAACAATCATCCGAACCCCACCCCAGCTCCCAGTCACAAACACTAGTGCTGTGCCCTGGAACTATGATTTTCAAGTCTTCACCCAAGGAGCATCGAGCAGTACACCAGCTCCTAGCCTTGCCTCACCCTCAGCACCTCCTAAACCATGCTTCGCTCCTCATGAACACTTCAAAATGACTTACGCCGGACCTTCTGGTAATGCTACTCCCCAATCAAAACCCCAGCCCGTCACTACCACAAAATCCTCCCCATTTGAGCAAGAGGTTGAGTTTATAACCCGAAGTGGGAGATGTTACGAGAGTGAAGAGAAGGAAAAGAAGAGAGGGAAAGTAAAAATGGGAGAGCTACGAGAGAATACGGAAGAGGAGGTTGAAGAAGTGGAGAAAAAAGAACCTATGGAACCGAAAGAAGAGGAGGAGCTTTTGTTTCAAATAATGAAGCAAAGTGAGTATGACGTTGTTGAGCAGTTAAGGAAGACACCTGCTCGAATTTCACTACTGTCACTGATTTTGAGCTCAGAAGTGCATCTCCAAGCTTTGCAGAAGATTCTGGGTCAGGCCTTCATTAACCCCGATATCACACCAGGGTAATTCAAGAAGATAGTGGGACAAATTCAGGCATCCAGTTTTATCACTTTTTCAGAAGAAGAGATAGACCCTGCAGGCTTAAAGCACACTAAAGCTCTGCATATGACAGTAAAATGTAAAGGTTGCATAGTTGCCAAGGTCCTCATTGACAATGGATCTGCGCTCAACGTCTTGCCTAATGCCACTTTGGCTAGGCTACCAGTCGACTGGTCAAACATACATCAAAGTGCTATGGTGGTAAGAGCTTTTGATGGCACAAGGAGGGAGGTACTGGGAGACATTGACTTGCCACTCTAAATCGGCGCATGCACTTTCAACGTCACGTTCCAAGTGATGAACATTGAACCTGCATACACTATGTTGCTAGGGAGGCCTTGGATCCATTCAGCAAATGCCGTACCTTCAACCCTACATCAGAAAATTAAGTACATCATGGACGGCAGGATCATCACTGTAAAGGGGGAGGAGGCCATGCTGGTCACCAAGCCTCAATCACTTCCTTATGTGGAAGCAGCTAAGGAATCTTTGGAAAGCTCTTTCCAAGCTCTTGAATTACAAGAAACCACCTCAAAAAATGAAGGGGCTACGGCTATGGTAGTGAAGGTGATGCTGAAGAATGGATATGAGATAAGCAAGGGGTTAGGCGCTACATTACAGGGGATTGTCGAACCTATACTAGCTATCCAAAAAGTTAGCCGTTGTGGTTTGGGTTATGAGGAGGACGCCCTCATGGATGGACGATTCTGGATGAGAAGTATGCTTCGGGATCAGAGATTTGATCAGAAAATTGGGAAAATGAAGGTAGTCCCAAAAATCACGGAGGTCTTCACCAAGCCAATCATTGAAAATCCAATGGAAGCTGAAGAATCACCCGATTAACCATCCATTGATGTCATCCATCTCGACTCCTTGTATGAAGCCCTGATCTCGCTAATAGCTGAAGGGCAAGAACTGGATAACTGGACAGCAGAGGACATCCCTGTACTCAATTTTGAGTAAAGTATTTTTGGTTATCTACACTTGATCATTTCGTCCACGGTGATAAGTGTAATATTGTAAATGGACCCTTTTCTTATGATGCAAATTTAATGGATTAATAGCGCATTGTACATTCAATTCTCTTTTCTTTGTTTCTTTTGCCATTTTCATAATATATTCCACTTTTGTTTGTTGAGGACCATCCGTCAATTAACATCTAATAATTTAATAGACTCAGAAATTCCTCTGGTTAATTTTGAAATCCCCATAACTGCCATTACTTCAAGTGATTCTGAGGAGGAACTCACAGAAGAAAGGGATGAGAGAGATGAACCTTCCCTAGTGCCTTGTGGGGACAAAACGTACACCATAAATCTAGGCACAGAAGAAATAAAAAGGGAACTTAAGGTTGTGAGGAGTGGAGAATTAGAAGATATGGTCAGTTTGCTCAAAGAATTCTTGGATGTATTTTCATGGAGCTATGATGATATGACCAGCTTAGACCCCCAGATTGTGACGCACAAAATTCCCTTAAATCCCGGGACGATCCCAGTAAAGCAGAAACTAAGAAGAATGAACCCTGACACGCTACTCAAAGTTAGGGATGAAGTCAAAAAGCAATATGATGCTAGGTTTCTGGAAGTAGTCAAATATCCTCAATGGATAGCTAACGTTGTCCCGGTAATGAAGAAGGACAGGAGAGTCAGAGTTTGCGTTGATTACTGGGATTTCAATAAAGCAAGCTTGAAAGATGATTTCCCTCTCCCACACATAGACGTGCTAGTAGACAATGCTGCAGGATTGGGCAGATGTTCCTGTATCGATGGGGTATCCGGGTACAATCAAACCCCCATGGATGAACAAGATAAGGAGAAAACTGTTTTTATCACTCAAGGGGGGGTATTCTGTTATCGGGTCATGCCATTTGGCTTAAAGAATGCGGGCGCTACCTACCAACGCGCTATGATCACATTATTCCACGATATGATGCACAAAGAAGTGGAGGTGTGCGTGGATGATATGATAATCAAATCCATAGAAGGAGAAAGCCATGTACCAGTGCTAAGGAAAGTGTTCGAAAGGCTTAGAAAGTATAAGCTGAAGTTGAACCCCGCCAAATGCATGTTCGAAGCTAGATCTGGGAAGTTGTTGGGATTTATAGTGAGTGAGAAGGGAATAGAAGTAGATCCAGACAAAGTTCGAGCCATTCAAGAGATGCCATCTCCAAAAACAGAAAGGGAGGTGTGCAATTTCCTGGGGAAGCTGAATTACATCTCGAGATTCATTTCCAACCTCACTGCTAAAGCTGAGCCTATCTTTAGACTACTCTGAAAGAACAACACCACCCAATGGGATTCAGTTTGTCAAGAGGCTTTTGAGAAAATTAAGCAGTACCTATTAAATCCGCCGATACTGGTTCCTCTGGTGGCAGGAAGACCGTTGATTCTATACATGGCTGTCCAACAGAATTCAATGGGATGTGTTTTGGGGCAGCATGATGATACCAGTCGAAGAGAGAGGGCTATTTATTACCTGAGCAAGAAGTTCAATGATTGCGAGTCAAGGTACTCTTTCCTAGAGAAAACTTGTTGCGCGTTAGCTTAGGCGGCAAATCGGCTTAAACACTATATGTTAAATCATAAGATATGGCTCATCTCCAGGATGGATCCTATCAAGTACATATTCAAAAGCCCATTTGTGCCGGGAAGGATAGCGAAATGGCAGGTCATACTCTCTCAATATGACATTATCTATATGACTCGGAAAGCAGTGAAAGGCAACATAATCGCCGATCTTCTAGTAGAGAACCCTATCCAAGATTATGAAGCCTTGGATTTCGAGTTCCCCGATGAGCATGTTAATGAATTCAACAGTGAGGAAAAAGAACCAACTGATGTATGGAAAATGTATTTTGACGGAGCTGTTAATTTATCTGGTAATGGAATTGGAGCAATGCGGGTATCCACTGACGGGAAACACTTCCGGATAGCAATCAAATTAAGGTTTGAATGCACCAATAATGTCGCGGAATACGAAGCCTGTGTAATGGGTTTACAAGCTACCATTGAGATGAAGTCAGGAAGTTAGAGGTATATGGTGATTCAGCCTTGATCATCTATCAAGTCAAGGGAGAATGGCAAACTAAGGATCCGAAATTAATCCCATATCAGAAGTACCTATTAGAGTTGATTAAGAAATTTAAAGAAATCTCTTTCACTCACCTCAGTCAAGACAAGAATCAATTTGCAGATGCCTTGGCCACCCTGGCTGTAATGGCTCAAATGGAAGAAGGGCAGGCGACTCAGGTATTGCGAATCAAAGCAAAGAGTGAGCTGGCATACTGCTTCATGATCGAGGAAGAAACTGATGGTAAACCTTGGTATCATGACATCCAGGTCTATATCAAAACCAGAGAATTCCCCCCGGGGTAAGTAGAAATGAAAGGAGAATGATCCGGAGACTAGCTTTAGGATACTTCCCCAGTGACGAAATTCTATACAAAAGGAGCTCCAACGGTAAATTGTTGAGATGTGTAGACGCAAAAGAAGC
Source organism: Hevea brasiliensis (assembly GCF_030052815.1). Classification (NCBI taxonomy): domain Eukaryota; kingdom Viridiplantae; phylum Streptophyta; class Magnoliopsida; order Malpighiales; family Euphorbiaceae; genus Hevea; species Hevea brasiliensis. Next base: position 46,819,664 of record NC_079500.1, on the reverse strand, counting down.
AAGGAGGATCCTTTTCGAGACTTATAAGGGGAATTGTGCAACTCATGCTAATGGGCATATGATGGCTAAGCAAATCATGAGACGGGGATACTTCTGGACTACTATGGAGAAGGATTGCATTGAGTACTTTCGAAAGTTTCATAAATGTCAAATCTATGCAAATCCGATAAATGTCCCGCCTCATCAACTGTTTAGCCTCGTCTCGCCATGGCCGTTCGCAATGTGGGGAATTGACGTGATTGGTCCCATCAATCCCAAGGCATCCAATGGGCATAGATTTATCCTGGTAGCTATTTATTATTTTTCTAAATGGGTCGAAGCGACATCATATGCTCACACACATAGAACACATTTCTCAAATTCCTCAGAAATAATATTATCTGCCGACATGGCCTCCCCAGCGAAATCGTCATTGATGACGCCAAGAATTTGAATGGTCCAAAGATCCAGAGATTATGTGATCAATACAAGATTCGACATCTCAATTCCTCACCATACCGTCCCCAGATGAATGGAGCGGTAGAAGCTGCAAACAAAAAACTCAAGAGAATAATCTGGAAAATGATGGTCACCTATAGAGACTGGCATGATATGCTTCCCTATGCCCTTCATGCATTCCGGACCTCTATGAGAACATCAACTGGGGCAACTCCATACTCACTGGTATATGGGATGGAAGTTGTTCTACCTATCGAAGTAGAAATCCCTTCCCTAAGGATTCTAAAGGAATCAGGGATTAATGAGTCGGAATGGATCCAGTCAAGGTTGGACCAATTGAATTTGCCAGATGAGAAAAGATTAGTGGCGGCATGTCATGGGCAGTTGTACCAGAGAAGAATGGCTAGGGCATTTAATAAAGGCGTCTGCCCACACGAATTTCAACCAGGAGATCTCGTCCTGAAAAAGGTGCTCCCAAATCAAAACGATGTTCAGGGCAAATGGTCACCAACCTATGAAGGACCCTATGTGGTTAAAAAGGCATTTTCTAGTGGGGCCCTAATCTTGACCCACATGGATGGTGAAGAATTTCCAAGACCCATGAATGCCGACACTGTCAAAAAGTATTATGCCTAAGAAAAAAAGGGGGTGAAAATCCGAAAGGACGCCCTAACAAAATGTGGGAAAGAAGGTGAAAACTCGAAAGGGCGCTTTCTGTAAAATGAGTGAAGGGTGAAAACCCAAAAAGCACCCTGAAAAAAAAAAGGAAAAAAAAAATCAAATCTAAGGGCGAAACCCAAAAGGGAGTCCTTAGGACCAGAAAATGGAGAAATAAGGGAGGCAACAAGGGACCAGGAACGGAAATGAACTATCACGGCATGAATCTTCATCAATAGAATACTTGAAATAATGGCAGTTAAGGGACTTCAGAGTCAACCACAAGGAATCTGTGAGATCTATCCTTGTACCCTTTTTCTTTGAAACTGTACCTTTATCCCTCAAACCATAATAAAGTCCTCCTTTCACTTTGATCTACCTTCTTCACACATTTGCATATTAATTTATCTTTTTGCTTTATCTTTCCCGAATACTCACGCTCTAACATTGTCTTTTTCTACCTCTTTATTTTATGCGCTATTAATCTATTAGAATTTTGTCATAAGTTTAGGATTTGGATATTGATAACCTTATGTACTTTGCTGTGAGATTTGCAGGGAATGGCAGAAAAAAAAAAAAAAAAAACTAGAGGTGAAAACCTGGAAGGGCGCTTCTAGTCAGATGGGCGAAAGGGAAAGTGAAAACCCGCAAGGGCGCTTTTCGCAAATAAGAAAGTCAAGAACAGAAAAAGAAGTCCTGGGAAGTGAATGGAAAATGATAGGTTAAGCCTTGCAACTCGTCTTCCATTAATCGTTCATCTTCAGGATCCTGCTAAGTACACTTCATCGCGAAAGAACTTCTCATGTCAGGTTAGGCTTGCTTTGTAAGTTGATTTTAATTTCCAGCATTTAAATTTCTATCATCAACCTCTGGTTCCTTGATCTAAGTTGATTTTAATTTCCAGCATTTAAATTTCTGTCATCAACCTCTGGTTCCTTGATCTAAGTTGATTTTAATTTCCAGCATTTAAAATCTAAGTTGATTTTTAATTTCCCGCATTTAAATTTCTGTCATCAACCTCTGGTTCCTTGATTTAAGTTGATTTTAATTTCCAGCATTTAAATTTCTGTCATCAACCTCTGGTTCCTTGATCTAAGTTGATTTTAATTTCCAGCATTTAAATTTCTATTATCAACCTCTGGTTCCTTGATCTAAGTTGATTTTTAATTTCTCGCATTTAAATTTCTGTCATCAACCTCTGGTTTCTTGATCTAAGTTGATTTTAATTTTCAGCATTTAAATTTCTAGTATCAACCTTTGGTTCCTTGATCTAAGTTGATTTTTAATTTTCCGCATTTAAATTTCTGTCATCAACCTCTGGTTCCTTGATTTAAGTTGATTTTAAATTCTAGCATTTAAATTTCTGTCATCAACCTCTGGTTCTTTGATCTAAGTTGATTTTAATTTTTCGGCATTTAAATTTCTATTATCAACTTCTAGTTCCTTGATCTAAGTTGATTTTAATTTTTCAGCATTTAAATTCCTGTTACCAACCTCTGGGTCTTTGACCTAAGTTGGTTTTAGTTTCCTAACCTTAATTTTGAGTTCCAAAGTTTTAATACCCAATCGCCCAAACTATGGGTCTGAATCTTTACATAATTCCTACAAGGGAAAATTCTTCCCTTCAATAGAAATTATGTAAAGAGGGGCAGCTGTCGACACCATATTTTGGCTGATCCTCGAAATCAACAGACTTTGAAATCGATCCCCAGCACCAAGCCTCCAGGACGCTCACTTCATTACCGATCTCTCTTCAAAAAGACCAAACCAACACCAAGTTTCTAGGTCGCTTAATTCATTACCGATCTCTCAAACCAATTATCGAGTCACCTCGCCAGCCGATCACATTTTCGACCTCCATTTTATAAATATGGTGGATAATCGTTAAATGAAGTTAAGGTTTCAATCCGATCCGATCTCCGTTGTGGATAATTGTTTAATAAAATTAAGGTTTTAATCCGGTTTGGTGTTGCTTTCGATCTTAAGTGTTCAAATCAGGTTTCCAATTTTAATAATCTTAAGTCCCGTGCAGTGTTTGTTCTCAGCCGATCTCATGCTTACAATGTTTTTCTGACCTCTTATACTTAGATTAATAATCACTTTTAAGTTTGATTTTCTAATTAGTTCAGACAGTCAGGTGCTTATACAAGTTAGATACTTTCCGATCACATCCAGTCATTGAACAAAAGAGAGAATTTCATTTCATTTCAAAATAAAATACAAGTCATTCGGCTAGAGGATCACCCCCAGCCTATTCTACATTTCGCTCACCCTCTCTATCTCCCTCAACTTCCTCCTTGCTCTCCTCTTCGTCTTGGGGAGCCAAGTCCACCATCCAAGAAAAGTGCTCCTCAGGATAACGCTTCTTGAGCTCGGCCAAAAGGTCCCCGTGGGCGTTCACATAAGCATTGGCCTCCCTTGTCACTGCCTTTTCTTCTTTCGCTCTAAGTTCTTCAGTGAGGCGAGCGACATCAGCAGCTCGGAGCGCCCGAGCTTCTTCAAGAACATGAGCCTGCTCGGCCAATTTATCCTCATAGAATTTCATCCGCCCCTCAATTTCAGCTATATATTCCCGGGCAGATGAAAGTTGGGCTCGGGCAGAAGCTAGTTCCTGACCCACCTTCTGGATCTCCTGCCTCAAATGATGAGCCTTTTCCCTGATGATGTGCTGGTTTACTAAGCTCTCCACGCTCAAGCTCATCGTCTGGGTCAGGATATCATCAATGTTGCCCAGGGTTAGCCTGTCTCGATCCTCTTGGAGGCATATGGAAGCTCCCAGAACCTTTGCCAAATCCAGATTCCCCCGAACAGATCGGTTCTTCTCCAGGGAGTGAATCAGAACCTGAGCGCCGCGAGAGAGGGTCCGAAGTGGGTTGGGAAGGACCCCCTTCCGCACTCGAAGCAACTGGTGGAGGTGGTGGAGGCTCTTCTTGTCGAGGAGGAGACCGCACCACTTCTACTTCAGGGATCGGCGATCCCGAAGGTCGGGACGAGCCTCCCTGCATCTCCCCTGGATCAAGCCGTGGCGTCTGTGAGGCCTCGGCTTCTTCTCCCGCACTTTCCTAGAGACCTCTCTCTTCTGCTTCCAACTCTCTTTGGAAGCCTTGCCGCTCGCCATACCTGCACAAAGAAAAAGTCAGTGAGTTCGCTAAGGCCCAGAGATTAGAGATGTAGAAAATACCGGGGCCGAGGTCAGAGAGCTGAAACCCGTGCTCTTCGCCGGTAACCAGCCGCATCATCCAATGATGCAGCTCGGCCATCACCGCATCTAAACAGGAAAACTTCTGATTGGCTGCCTGATCCTTTAGCTCCATTACCATTGCGCCCTCTTCCCTACTCAGGGCAATGTGCTTCGGGAGTGATGGGCCTAAATGTAACCAGCTACGTGGGATACCCTCAAAACCGTTCAGGATCTTGCTCCTCAGAATGAAAAAGCGATTCTTTCAATTCTTCAGCGAGGAGGGCAGATCGGTAAAGAGCCCACAACGCGGTTTCGCCTGAAAGAACCAGTACTCGTCATCCTTTCGACAAGTTAACCTATGTAGCTTGGCGAACACCTTCACTGTACTACTAAGTCCCTTAGCTCAGCAGAGGCCTCTGAAGGCTACCAGGATCTGCCATGAGTTCGGATGTACTTGGGCTATACATACTTGGTGGAATTTCAGGACGTCCTTGAAGAAGTCATCAAGAGGAAACCGCAGCCCGACTTTTAATTGCTCTTCGTATATCATGATCCTATCAATTTCTTCGAAGAAATGATCGGCTCAGAGATCGCAATGGCATTTGATAAGCTCGTGTGAGTCGGTCTGAAGATTGTATTCTTGGCTAATCATCTGCAGATCAGTTTCCTGAAGGATGGACGGTAGCTCATCCACGGGGAGGCTCTCTCTCCCTGAGGAATGCATTCGTCTTGAGGGTGCAACTTGACCACGGGCTGAAATAGAGGTGGTAGGAGGTTCAGATATCCCGCTTAGTCTGACCACCTCAACCTCATCTGACGGCCACGAGACATGAACGGAAGGGGGGCTCGTCGCTCTCTGACCCTCAGTGCCGCTCATTTTCAAAGAAAAGAGAAAATTTAACTAAAAGAAAGATCAAAACCCTTACCGGAGTGTGATCGGTGCCGGAAGAACTTGAAAAAAATGAGAGAATTTTGGAATCGCTCGCGAGATGCTGAAAATGACATAAGGGAGCAACTGGCTAACCCATCCCCTATTTATTCCCGTCTGAGCATTTAATGCTCACAATATCCCAAGTGGCGCATCGGTTAGCGAGATTCGCCAATTTTTCTGACACGTCACAAGAACATTCCAGAAACTCCATAAATAAATAAGGGGAGATCGGCTAGTTAAAGATTAGCGAATTAAGGTAGGTGTTCAGAATCACAGATCGGCTAAGGGCTATTCAGTTAGGAATCAGATCGGATAAACACATTTAGAGATCGAAAAATAATCAATGCAATAATAATAAAATGATAATTGTCAAAATAAAATTACATTTCCAAAAGGTCAGATTACATCATGTGGGCGATCTCTGGAGATCATATTACATTAAAGGTTAGATTACATCATGTGGGTGATCTCTAGAGATCGGATTACATTAAAGGTCAGATTACATTATTTAGGCGATCTCTAGAGATCGGTGGTACATCCTACCTAATAAAGACCTATGTCAAAGCCTAGTCTCGTGGCTGAATCAAAAAATATATTTGATCAGAAAACCAGCCATCGACATCGGATAGATGTACAGCTCAGATGGGGTGACTATGACTTTCATGAGGATAGGAGAGTTCATCGTCAATGTTATCACTCGAAACCAAGCCGCTGTCGGGACACCCGATGTGGTGAGGAGCCAAGTGAACTTCGAAGGGCAGTCACCAATGATAAGAGGGAAATTAGCAGTCTTCTCGCCAGAAATCGGTTTGCCGATTATATCGGTCGACGGACTCGAGATGAACACGATCGATATTCTCGATCTAGATCGGTAAATTAGTCCGATTCTCTCACTGTCATCAGAGGTAGCCATCGTGATTTTCTGATCACCGGGGTCATAAATTTTCAGTTGATAAACAAAGTGAATAGTCAAAAAAAGATCAAAAGCAGCTGCCATGGCCAGGATTGTTGCCGGAGCGGTTAGAACAGGAAAAGCGAGAAGCAGAAAGAGGAGAAAATGAAATGCGAAAAGGATGTCCCATTGAAGGTATATATATAGAGAAGGTCTGAGCATTTATTGCTAGCAGAAAACGAAGCGGATGCCTCAGTAACCGAAGGAATAAATGCTTTGACTGAACTAGCTTGGATAGAAGAGAAGATTCTAGAATGGGAGAGATCGGGAGAGGGGCCCGGCATGAGAGATCAGAAAAAGATCTTATTAGGAAGATCGAAAGGGATGGGAGATCGGAAAGCAAAGAGAGAATAAGACAACTTCCAATAACTGTCGTCATAATCAGAGCCGAGGTAGTTAAAGCATTGCAGACAAGATCAAATCTCCACCGCACTCCTCATTTGCAGAACTGCCCACATTACTGACAGGTTGCCAGAATGTGTCATGACAGTCCTGTACATCTCGATCCCCATTGTTGATCTTACTTGCAAGGACAAGTCCAGAGCCATTGGATCAAAGAGAAAACGACAAGATCGATGCTTTTTTTCCAGCCCTCGGATCTCCCTTGACAAGAAGATTTTGAGCCGTTGGATTAGAAAAGAGAAAGGACCAATATTCTGAATAAGATCTCGACCGTCTATTTTGATTCTCTTCAATTTTCAGGCGTCAGATTGTGTCCTTTAAAATCCAAACCTTCCATCTCCCTCAAAGGAAATCCTGACCCTTCATCGAGAGCTCCCGGTCCCTATAAATACCTGCATGAAAACTATTAAAAGAGGAGAAAGAACAAAAAGGGTGGTGATTATAGTGGAAAGGCTCTGAAAATTGATTCAGTTTTGCTACTCTGCTATTTTTAATCTTTCAAAATAGAAAAACTTCAGAAACCAGTTTTCTAAAGTATTTTCTTTCAACGAGTGTTGGACACTGAAACTCTTTATTTTCAGTTTGTTTATTACTCCGCGATACCCTCTCTTAGTTTCAGTTCTATTTTCACCATCTTTATATCCACTCTTATTTTCCAAGCTCAATCTCATTCAAACCCGGTTATTGTCATTTTGGCTCGACTGCATTTTAACTTGGTACTCTTTATTTCAAGGCAAGCATTAGTCCCCAGACTATTAGCACGTAGCTCTGCTATATTTGTGACTCCATAGTTAGTTCAATAGATTCAACTCCCTACAGGTGAGTGTTTGGACCGTTGTTTTACCAAGTGCTCATTTTTTTATATATATATATTTATGCTCGTAATTTTCGTCAAGTTTATGTTATGTTAAAGACCCCACGAAGGTGGTTATTATCTTGAGTTTACCTTTTGTTCATCCGTTCATGTTATTTACTTTTTTTTAGCCTTTATTACCTTCAAACGTAGGTATTCTGATCCCGAGTAACGTATAGGTAGTTTGATAAAATGTTGGTAGCTGTATTTTAACACGAGAATTTCTTTAAAATAATAAAAGTTTGGATAATAAATCAGAAGAAAATTATGGAGTCGAACCACTAGACTAGCTCAGGAGATAACTTGGTATAGTGGGGAATCGAAGTATGAATGGATCCCAGACTAGTAAGCGGAAGAGATCGGATATTGCCTGTCTAAAGGTATTGGTAAGGCAATCACATAGGAGATCAGTAAAAAAAATTTTATTTGTATCCCCTACCTAGTTAGAAGGTACCAACAGATTAATAGAAGCCTTGTTCGGGCTCTCAGCGTCTTCGGATGTCAGAACCCTTAGTCTAAGGTCTTTATGACATACGATCACAATTAAATCTCAAAAGGTCGGGGGAGAGTTCTTACCTGATCCTCATTTAAACGAAAAAGAGATCGAAGGAGAGTTCTTATCCGATTCTCAATCAAAATTTTTCATAAATATTAAAAGAGATCGGAGGAGAGTTCTTATCCGATTCTCAATCAAAATTTTTCATAAATATTAAAAGAGATCGGAGGAGAGTTCTTATTCAGTTCTCAATCAAAAATTTTCATAAATATTTAAAAGATCGGAGGAGAGTTCTTATCCGATTCTCAATCAAAATTCTAATAAACGCTTAAAGAGATCGGAGGAGAGTTCTTATCTGATTCTCAAATCAAATTTTAATAAGTATGCGAAGATCGGAGGAGAGTTCTTATCCAAGATTCTCCACTCAAACTTTAAGCAAATTATTCCTAGAGATCGGGAGAGGCTTTTACCCAGGTTCCCTCAAATTCAAATTAAAATAACACAATACGCAAAGTGATCCCCTAAACTAAAACCACTACGCAATATCAATTCACTAAGGGTCATCCCATGTACTTATGTATATGGGTAACCTGAAATAGTGAAAAATTAAATATTCCCTTTTATTAAAGGGATTAACACCATCATTCTAACCCCCCCCCCTAACTTCCGATTTTAATTTGTAAAGAGCATAATGTTAAATATGTTTACCCTCATTGAGGGACGAGGCGGGGTGCCTAACACCTTTCCCACCCGTCTATGGACCCCGAACCTAAAATCTCTGTTTCGAAGTGGTTTCTTTTAATTTACCCTTTTTTGTGAAAATGGTTTTCTTTAATTTTCCTCAAAATTAAAGTGGCGACTCCTCACTCTTTCCCACTTCGGTGAGTGTTCGTGCAAGCGACCGCAAAACACCTTGCGACACTAACCACTAGCCTCTTTTGTCTAATTTCTCCTTCTTCAAATCTCCTTTCTTTCCTCTTCTTTTTATTGTCAATAGTTTTACCAAGCTTTAAAAACAAGGTTTAATAAAGGAATTTGTGAAATTTGTAGTTAGTTTTGGGGTTTAAGAAGCTTGAGAGTAAGCTTCCATGGAGGTTTTAGTGAGAGAGATTTTGGGAGAGAGAGGGCCAGCCATATGGTGAAGAAGAAATGAAAATTTCTTTTTTTTTTCTTTGTTTTTATCCCTTTAATTGACTTAGTCAAATAGCATAATTAAATGGTAATTATTTATGAGGTAATGCTTAGGTCATGTAGGTGATGTCATTATTCTAATTTTCTTTTCTTTTTATTTTTCTTTTATTTTTCCATAGCTTCTTAATTTAATTCTATATTTCAAAATTTTCATTTCTCAGATTTTATTGGACAGTTAGGTCATAAGTCACCTCTAGGGGTGAATTGACTAATTTGCCCCTTGCCGATCTGAGCCAGTATGTAAATAATTCAATATTTCTTCCAGAGTCCTGACCTACTTATCAACTCTTTTATGTGATTTTCTCTTTTCCATTAGCTTCACCATAGTCCTTAGGACTGCGGTGTCATAATTTCCCATTCAAAATTAGGGCTAAAACTGATCTCGCAGTCACTTCCCAGTAAGGTCACCTATCATTGTGACCCCCAGCTCATTTAACTTTTTATACTTTGTTTTTCTTATTTATACCTTACCATCTGGTAATTACTATTTATTTTCATTCAGGGCTTTTTGAGGTGTCTTAAACATGATTCTATTCCTCTTAATTGCCCGGACAGACACTGGTCACCAGAACAGTAAAATATACCAGGTTATGCAAATAGGGGTGTTACAGCCACCCCTTCCCTCTCCCTCTCTCTCTTTTTCTCTTCTTCTCTTATCTTCTTCCACCATTGCTTTCCCTTCCAAGTTCTTGATTCCCTTGAATTCCCTTCATAAATCCCATAACCCACTAAAAGAAAAGATCAAAGAAAACTTTGATTGAGACATTGGAGCAAGTAGAACAAGAGAAATTGGAAGAAAATAGAAGTTGGAAAGAAATCAACAAGGGGTAAGTTTCTTTTCTTGCTTGATTAGTTACACAAACTTTAAATCAAGTTAGATTGTGATAAAATTTCATGAGAAATTGAAAAGAACCACACAGAACCTAAACTAGGGTTTTGGCCAATTTGGGAAAAATTAGGGTTTGATGTATTTTAATGTAATTGATGATGAAATCAAGCTTAGTTGAAGTAATATGCATGATTGGGGTAGTGTAAATGCATGCAAATTTCATAAATTGAATTATGGAATATTAAGGTTCATGGGGAAATTAGGGCTTTTATGCTAAAGAGTGAAATTGATGTGGGCAATGCTAAATTATGACTTATTAGCATGAATTGAATGTGGGTTGATGTTAGTTGGTGGAAGGAATTGATGGAATGACATGGATTAGAGAAAATTACAAACTTGAGTGTTGAAAAATTTGGGGTTTTTGTGCTAGGAAATGCTATGGATGTATTAATGCTAAATTATGGTCATTCAGTGTGTTTGGCAGCCCATAACTTGAGCTACATAACTCCAATTGGTGTGAAACCAATTGAAAATGAAACTTAAGACATAGGGCTAGAATTTTCGTGAAGATACCCTGCCCCGAAAATGAACTTAAGCTACCCGAAATGAGCCTTGAAACCAGAGATAAAATTCTGGAACTTGAAGAATTAGGCACATGAACAGTAAATTTTGCATAGCCATAACTCTTTCTAGAAAACTCTGATTTAGGTGATTCTTGAACCAATGGAAACCTAAAACATAGTAGAACATTTCATATGAAGAACTTAATGCCAAATTATGGACTTAACCCAATCAAATTGCTAAGCAAATTTGAGTCACCAAATCTGCTAAAATCTGGAAATCTGTAAATTGACCATATAAACAGTAAACTTTGCAAGGCTCTAACTCTCTCTAGAAAACTCTGATTTAGGTAATTCTTGGACCGATGGAAACTTAAAACATATTAGAACATTTTGTATGAAGAACTTGAAGCCTAATTATGAACTTAACCCAACTAAATTACTGAGCAAAGTTGAGTTGATAAATCCGCCAGAGCAATGAACAGTAACATAAATAGTAAATTTTAAACAACCATAACTCTCTCTAGAAAACTCTGATTTAGGTGATTCTTGAACCGATGGAAACCTAAAACATATTAGAATATTTCATATGAAGAACTTGGAGCCAAATTATGAACTTAAGCAAACCTAATTGTTAGCCAAAGCTAAGTCACCAAAGCTGCCACAATCAGCCTCACGTGAATAGTAATCACTATTTTGGTCATAACTTGAGCTACACAACTTCAAATGAGGTGATTCAAAAAGGAAAATAAAGATGAGACCTAGAGGGATAATTTTCATGAAGAAAACCTCACCAAATTATGATTGGAACTAGGTGAAAATTGGGTTCAAAGATTGGGGCACCAAGCTGTCCAAAATCAAAACTCTTTAAAATTTACAAAGCTAACTTGGGATGCATTGGACACTAATGTAATGAGTACTTGGCAGCAATTGAGATGAGTATTGAGGCATTCTATATGTGTGTTTTTAGTAGAAAAAGAAGTTAAAATGGGCAAGGAAAGGTAAGTAACAAGAAAGAAGAAATATTAAAGGTTTGTGCACAACTGACCTTTTCTTTATTTTTAAACTTGTAAATTGTTTGAAATATGTTTATTTGAATGAGTTTTCTTTGAACAAGTTTACTTTGACTGAAATATAGTTTTTCTCTTACATTTGAGAAATTTAGGTGTTGCCACCTCTATATGGATATTATGATGATTTGAATGTATTTATTGGTTTGTAAATGTGATTGTTGAGTGGAAAACTTTTAAAAACTGTTTTGAAATCACAGTTAGCATGACAGTCCCTTTCGGAACTCCCCAGTAGTAACGGCTACTTGGGGTTAATAATGGATATTAATTATGTCTCTCATTAATAATAGTTAGTAGGGTAAGACTATATGAGTACTCATTAGCTAGCCAGCCCTTCCCTCATTAATAACGGTTAGTGAGGTTGAGATTGCTTTGTCATGGTGTACAACACAGTAATTGCTTTATCGTGGTATACAACACGGCACTGATTGTGAAATTATGAGTCATGGCCTAAACTGTGTGTTGATGTTGGCAACACTAATGCTTTTTGAAATGTGATTTATGAAATGTGATTTCTCATTTGAAATGTTATTCCAATAAATGGCTCTTATAGACTTAGAATGATTGTGAAGTTGTCATGCTTAAGAACAATGTGATTTATTATTCTTTGACAAGTTTTACTTAACTTTAAGTTTTAAAGTTATTAGTTGTGCACCACTGAGTAATATACTCAGCGATAGCTTATTTATGCTATCGCAAGTAAAGGAAAGGAAAAGGCTGCCAAGTGAGAGACTTGGAAGCAGTATTTTTGTTTTGATTGTGGGTATATATCGTAGGTATACCCCTGCAATTTTCTTTTGATATATTTTGTACCTATGTGTATAAATGTACAGACATTAAGTAGTTTGTATTTAAAGACATTACATTGCTATCACATTTTGAGTTTTTAACTATTTATATTTTATTTTGAAACTTATGGAAATATAACTTTTGCAAAATTTAGTCTATTATTATTTCTAATGAATGTTTACATGGAATTTTAACCATTCTCATGCAGTTTTTTGCAAAAGAATTGATAATATCAAAAGCTATGATTGTTTAAAATCACTTGTAGCATAATTAATGGGTTATCGGTAGGTGTAGTTCGGTAATTCATTAGGTATGGTATGAGAACATGTCATGCCTTATAAGGGAATAGGTGTGACATAAGTACACAACCTAGAAACCAAGGCATGATGAGCATGGTATGATTGAAAAGCCCTTAATGATCTTTACTTAATACTTTATGTGATCTGGCATGTTCATTGAAAAGCCCTTAATGATCTTTACTTAGTACTTTATATAATCTAGCATGTTCAATAGCATGTAAATAAATATGTATATAATTAACTTAGTTTAATTCACATGTTCAGGCAAGATGGTAAATAAAGTAATTCTTTTACCTTAGAAACATCACATGATAGGGCTTTCTATATGCATATGCATACATGTTATTTCTTTGAATGGTTGAATTTTAATGTGTGTGTAACTTTAGACTTGCATTAACTGTATGAATAAGAAATTTAATAAAAGAAACAATAAGACTGATTTTAAGAATCAACAATAGAGGCTAGCTCTTATTCTAAAATAAGTCCAGGCAGAGATGGTGCATAAAAACTTCCCTCTCTTATACCCATCATCTCGAATCTAAGCCATTGGGCTCATGGTAAAAGAATGGTAATGGACCTCTTCAAGGCGTAAGCAGCCACCCACATCCCTTCTTATGTATTTGCCCCAGTTATTACACGAGTGGCGACTCATTTCCTCCGCCTTTGTTGTGTTAATATTCTAGCATCATGATAGTGTTATGGGCGATTGAGCTCCTTCAACGTTTTTATTTTTTTATTTTTATTTTTTTTAATTAGAAAAAATAATTCAAATTAACTAAATCTTCCAACCATATGTTGAATTGGGATTTCTTATTCTCCAATGACTTAGAGATTAATTTGGTCCTTTTAAGACTTGAATTCCAATAGGTTATGAATATTGAAACTCTTAATACTTTAAAAGTTAGATTTATTTAATATCTATAAATAGCTTCATACCCAAAATTTTTTTCATAATTTTTTTTGTCGGTAATGATCTTAAAGTGCCCTTTTGTTTGACCAATAACTACATATATGCACAATTCAATTCACGATGCACACTTCTTCTTTTTTAACATTTTTTTTCTTTTGTTTTTAACCTGATGCGACTTATCTTTTCAAGTCATCCTAACTTTTCCAGGACGTGCCATTAGCATTTTTAGCTTCTAAATTTTTTATTTTCTCTCCATTTAAGTACTATTAAAAAGGCAGCTGTTAGCTGTCATTTATTTTACATTTATTTAGAGCATTTATTTAGAAATTTTTGTGTGCATATCTATTTTTACTTTTTGTTATATGATTCTGATACAATTTTGGTAGTTTAGTTTAATTAGGAACCTATTTATTAGCTGTAATTTTTTATATATATCTTTGATTTCTGGAACAATAAACATCAGAATTCTTATTCCAAAATTTCTTAGTTTTTTTACATGGTATCAGAGCCATAGCTGATGAAAAGAAAAATGAGAGTTATGGATCAGGGAAGAAAACTTCTAGTTCTTACACACTGAATTCGAATGACAACCCAGGTAACTTGATCACCCAAGTTCAGTTGAAGGGCGAGAATTACGAAAAATGGGCGGGAGCTATGCGGACTGCATTGCGGGCCAAAAAGAAATATGGTTTTATTGATGGATCTGTCAAGCAACCAGCAGATGACTCACTGGAACTCGAAGATTGGTGGACGGTTAACTCTATGCTGGTTTCTTGGGTGTTTAACACCATTGAACCGATGCTTCGCTCAACCATCTCTCACATGGAGAGCGTAAAGGATCTGTGGGAGGATATTAAACAGAGGTTCTCGATTGCGAATGGTCCACAAATGCAGCAACTGAGATCGGATCTGGTGAATTGTAGGCAGGAAGGTCAACCGATCGTGTCCTATTTCGGAAGACTCAAAACGTTATGGGATGAAATAAACAACTATGATCAGATACCAGTGTGTATCTGCGCAGGTTGCAGATGCAATCTTACCATTGAATTGGATAGAAAGTGTGAAGAAGAGAGAGTTCATCAGTTTTTGATGGGCTTGGATGAAGAAGGATACGGAACAGTGCGCTCTAATATTTTAAGCATTGAACCCTTGCCCAATTTGAATCGTGCCTATGCTATGGTTGTTCAGGAAGAGCGGGTGCGAACTATGACACGAACCAAGGAAGAAAGAGGCAATCCTATGAGTTTTGCAATTCGAGCAGGTAGTCAAAATTCAAAGGGGGATAAAGACAAATCCTCAATTTGTTCTAATTTCAACTGAGAGGGACATGATGCTGAAAGTTGTTTCCAGCTGATAGGTTATCCAGAATGGTGGGGTAATAGACCACGTGGAACTTTTGTTGGACGAGGAGGTGGTCAAAAGTATGGCAATGGAGCAGGACGTAGCAAGGGAGGAGTTGCTTGTGCCAACGCCACACAAGCAACTGGAGTTGATGGTGGGCGTGAAATTGTGACAAATTCAGATCGAAAGGGTCTTAGTGGATTAAATGAAGAGCAGTGGGCTGCTTTTCTGGGCATGTTGAATTCTTGTCAGAATGGTGGCAATGAGAGGCTGACAAGTACGCAGAGGATATTTCCTTGGATTATTGACACAGGAGCTTCCCATCATATGATAGGAATGTTGGCATTTTTTAGTGAATTGCGTGACAATGTGCCATGCTCAGTCGAGTTACCTAATGGAGAAAAGACCTTGGCAGTGAAAAAAGGAACTGTGTTGCTTGGAGGAGACTTAAAATTGCAACGAGTCCTTTATGTGCCAAATTTAAATTGCAATCTGATCTCTGTATCACAACTACTTAATGATTCAAATTTGGTTATTCAACTCACTAACAAAATTTGTGCTATACAGGACCTAAATTCGAGGAACCTGATTGAAGCGGGTGAGCAACGCGAGGGGCTGTACTTTCTCAAGGGAGTGACATCGGTACATGCTTGCAAGATAGCTAATGTGGGGTCTTTTGAGCTTTGGCATTAGAGAATGGGTCATCCTTCTTATAAGGTGGTAGAGTTAATTCCATAAGCTAGTAGCATAGTTAGGAAAACTAATAAAACTTGTGAAGTTTGTTTTAGAGCAAAGCAAACAAGAGAGATTTTCTTTTCTAGTGACAATAAAGCTTATGGTTGTTTTGAATTGATACATTGTAATTTGTGGGGACCTTATAAAGTCCCAACTTCTTGTGGAGCAATTTACTTCTTAACAATTGTTGATAATTACTCTCCTACTATTTGGATATATTTGCTAAATGGAAAACAAGAAGTAGCTTGTGTTCTTAAGAAATTTGTTGTGATGGTTAAACGCCAATTTGAAAAAAATGTGAAAATTGTCAGAAGTGATAACGAAAGTGAATTTATGTGCTTGAAAGAATATTTTGATGAACAAGGGATGTTGCATTAGACTTCCTGTGTAGGAATACCTCAACAAAATGGCCGAGTGGAAAGAAAACATCGCCATATTCTTAATGTGGCAAGACCTTGCATTTCCAAGCAAATTTACCCATAGATTTTTGGGGAGAATGTGTACTTGCAGCCGGGTATTTGATTAATAGGACTCCATCTATGTTATTAAATGGTAAAACCCCATATGAGATGCTCTTTGGGAAAGTACCTTCTTACAAACACGTTCAGGTTTTCGGTTGTTTATGCTATGCACATAATCTGAATCGGGATAAAGATAAATTTGGTAGTGGAAGTCATAGGTGTGTTTTTGTTGGGTATCCATGAAAAGAAGGGATGGAGATTGTATGATTTGGTAACTAAAGAATACTTTGTATCAAGAGATGTGGTATTCACTGAAACAGAATTTCCATATGCAAATGAGAAAACAATGGGTGATGAACTCATTAAAAATGGAGTTGAGGAGTTGGGTGATGAAGTTGATGGTTTAGAGAACAACTTGGGAAAGGAGCACGATGAAAGTGTGGGTAGAGAAAGTGAGGTGAATCCTGAAATGGAAGAATTGATCCATGAAAATAGTGAGGGAGGGGATAGAGGTGAAGTTGTTGAAGAGCAACTAGGTAGGGGACAAAGGGCCAAGCAACCTAGTGTTCGTTTGAAGGATTATGTGACAAACGCCATCAAAACAAGCCCCTCGGTATGCTCACCTTCCCAATATGATTCCTCAGGTACGCCTTACTCTATAGCACATTATGTGGGTTATGATAAATTCTCTTCACAATACCGATGTTTTTTGGCAGCCATTACTATAGGACATGAACCAAGCTCTTATGCAGAAGCAGTTAAGGATGAATGGTGGAGAGCGGCTATGAGAAAAGAAATATAGGCTTTGGAGGATAATGGTACATGGACAGTTGAAAATCTGCCATTTGGGAAGAAAGCAATAGGAAGCAAGTGGGTATACAAAATTAAATACAATTCTGATGGAAGTGTTAAACGATACAAGGCGCGGTTAGTGATATTGGGAAATAATCAAGTTGAAGGCTTAGATTATCAGGAGACTTTTGCTCCTATAGCAAAAATGGTTACTGTGCGCACCTTTCTTGCCATTGCTGCTGCAACGAATTGGGAACTCCATCAGATGGATGTCCAAAATGCTTTCTTACATGGTGATTTGGAGGAAGAGGTTTACATGAAGATGATGCCTGGATTTGCTTCTCAATCACCAGGGAAGGTTTGTAAACTCTAGAAATCTCTATACGGTTTGCGACAAGCACCTAGATGTTGGTTTGCGAAATTGGCTGCATCTTTGAAAGCTTATGGATTTTAGCAATCATATTCAGATTACTCTTTATTCACTTTTTGAGCTGGGACTGTTCAATTGAATGTGCTTATTTATGTGGATGACCTTATTATCTCCAGCAATGATGTTTCTGCTATACAAAAATTCAAGAACTATTTGAGTCGTTGCTTTCATATGAAAGACTTGGGGAAGCTGAAATTTTTCTTAGGGATTGAAGTAGCCAGAAACTCGAATGGTATTTTCGTGTGTCAACGTAAGTATGCGTTGGATGTAATTTCAGAAGTTGGATTACTGGGTTGCAAGCCGGCTAAAACTCCTCTTGAACAAAATCACAAGCTGGCCCTTACCGAGAGTGATAATGTGGATGACCCTGCTCATTATAGGCGTCTAGTGGGACGGCTTATTTATCTAACAATAACTCAGCCCGAGTTGTCTTATTGTGTGCATATTCTTGCTCAGTTCATGCAACAACCGAAGAAAGCTCATTGGGAGGCAGCTGTTAGAGTTGTACATTATTTGAAAGGAAATCCAGGTCAGGGTATACTACTGCATGCCAATTGTGATCTCAAATTGTCTGCTTACTGTGATTCTAATTGGGCTAGCTGTCCTTTGACGAGACGGTCTTTGACCAGTTATTTTGTTCTTTTGGGTGAGTCCCCTATCTCGTGGAAGACTAAAAAGCAACAGACAGTGTCTCGCTCATCCGCTGAAGCTGAATATCGGTCTATGAGTACTACAACTTGTGAACTTAAATGGTTGAAAGGATTATTGAATTCTCTTGGTGTGGCGCATACTGAACCCATGAATTTGTATTGTGATAGTCAGGCAGCTCTACATATAGCCACTAATCCTGTCTATCATGAACGTACCAAGCATATTGAAGTGGACTATCATTTTATCCGTGATGAGATATTGAATGGTAACATTTGAATAGATTATGTACGTAGTTCAATGCAACCTGCGGATATCTTCACAAAGGCGTTGGGAAAGGATCAGTTTGACTTTCTTCTTTGCAAGTTGGGCATTCGAGATCTCCATGCTCCAACTTGAGGAGGGATATTGGAAAGGCAGCTGTTAGCTGCCACTTATTTTGCATTTATTTAGGGCATTTATTTAGGAATTTTTGTGTGCATATCTATTCTTACCTTTTGTTATATGATTCTGATACAATTTTAGTAGTTTAGCTTGATTAAGAACCTATTTGTTAGCTGTAATTTTTTATATATATCTTTGATTTCTGGGGCAATAAATATCAGAATTCTTATTCCAAAATTTCTTAGTTCTTTTACAAGTACTTCATTAATTGTAAACTATTCATCTTCTTATCTACACCTATAAATAGAGACATTATATGTGAAGTTTGAGACAATTGAAAGTTAATAAGAAATTCTACTTTTTGTTAATTTTCTCTCTTCTATTATTCTCTTAGTTTTGCCTTATTTTATAATATGTTATTAAAATGAGTCTCTAACATCAACCAAACATAGGTTTTATGTTTTACTCTCTACAGTTTCAAAAGAACTTAAGCTGGACAATTGGACAGCGGGTGGTTTACGACAACTAGACTAAAAAGAAATATTGTTATCAAAATTAAGAAATTGCTAAGAGTATTCTAAGGTAATTTTTTTTTTTATTTTTATCATAATAATTGTTTTATTATTTCTAACCCATGGATTCTTTATGGCAGTATATCAAATTTGTCAAAGTTTGAATCCATGCCCCTTAATATTACGTGCAAGAACTATTTATGGATATTAGATTCATTTAGATAATATTTCTTTTTTATCATTTTTATGAAAGCTGAGTTTCTTATTGTAACACCCTCCCGGTAGCAACTCCGTACATTCTACTGTTCCGGTGATCGGTGTCGGTCCGGATAGCTAGAACGCCCGGAAAAATATTTAAACTGAAGTAGTGAGGGACCATAATTAACTCAAATATTAATAATAAAAATTTGGTAAAAATTTTAGAAATAAAATAAAACCGAGTTAAACGAGCCGATGCCCAAGCGATGGGTAACCAGAGGGAAGTTGCGGTTCTCGCAACGAGGAGTCCTAGACCTGGGGTAAAAATTATAAAATAATTTTTGGGACTCCAGAGAAGGGTTATTGAGGTTCCCATGGCATTAGAATGCCAAGAAAATACCTAGAAAAATTTTTCAATCGGTTCAGACAATTTTGGCCCGTTGAGCCAAACGGAGGGCATTTTGGTCATTTCGCCTTCAGAGGTGATTTTTGGCCGACTTGTCCAGTTGAGTAAATAATTATTATGACATAAAATATGAATTAATGTTGATGAAAAACTAATTTAAAGTTAGTAGAAAAGAAAAGAAAAGAAATTGAATGAAAACTTGAATTATGACATCATAATGATGTCATCAAAAAGGCCTCCACCAATCACACTTTAACAAGCACTCTTAAACCACTTAAAAAGGAAAGAAATGAGTTAAAAATTAAACAAATTTTCTGCTCTTCTTCTCCAAATTTCGCAGCCCTCTCCCTCACCTCTCTCAACCTCCATGAAAGCCTCCTTGTAAGCTTGATTTCTCCCTTCATCCCACCATAAAACCCCATCTTCCTTTCACAAAAATTGGTCATCACAATTTGTGCAATACTTGGGCAGCAAAAAGAAGTGAAAATAGAGAAGTTTTTTTCAAGCTTGGATTGGCATACAACAAGGTTAGTGCACATATATACTTAAATCTCCTTTATTCCATGTTAAAGCCTTAAAGTGAGTAAGAATTTATAACTTAAATGAATGAAATTTATGTTTATGCATGCCTTGAATTTCGGCAGCCCTAAGGAAGGAACAATGATGGAGTGTTTTTGATGGTTTTAATGGACTTAGAATGAATTGGAGATTATGTTTAAGCTATATATCTACATAGATAATGAATTAGTGTGCTTAACTAAGGTGTATGGGTAAATTGCAATGGAAACTAGGGTTTTGAGGGTGAAAATGTGGACTTGGCTTATGAAATTGTTAAAGGACATTCTAATGGTCAATTATTGACCATTTGAGGAAATTTAACCATAATTTGGACTGAAAAATAGCATGGCAAAGTGAATGACTATGCTGCCTAGGGACAGCAGCAATGGTGACTGAGATTCTAGTCCAATTAGACAGCCATAACTTTGGCTGTGTTCGTCCAATTGGTGTTTGGCCAATTAGACATGAAACTAGGCTTATAATGCCACATTTTTGCTGAAGAAACCATGCCCAAAAGACCAAAGCAAGAGGACCAAAAGTTGGCCCCAATCCGGATCCCCTGCAACAACACCTGCAGAAATGACCAAATGAACAGTAACTGTTCATTTGGCCATAACTCACTGTAGAAATGGTCAATTGACCTGAAATATTTACAGCAATAAGTTAAGACATAGACAAACAACTTTCATGAAGAAACCTACCCCAAATTATGGCCAGAACCTATTCCAAAATGCAATCATAGTCACTGTTCATGGTACTGTAGATTTGGTAATTTCTGCAGAATGGAAATCCGGCCAGCTGTGGTTTTTGGACCATATCTGGAGCTTCAAAACTCCAAATGGAGTGATTCAAAAAAGGAAATTCAACTAGACAAAACAAGGAACAACTTTCATGTTTGCCATATCTTCAAATTCCCACTGAAACAATGTCCAATGGAACAGTAAAATTGAGTTCCAAAAACTGAAAATTCTGCTTCCCTTGGTTTAAACTTTGAAATGGAATAAATGCTTAATGCCAACAAGTTTTGAATGCCAAATGTGGTATGTTGGGAGTGCCAAAGTCAATGTATATATTTTCTATCTAAAAGTCAACATTTTTGTTGACCAATAAGGTGAATAGTGACACCAAAACTTGAAATTCACAAATTGAAGAATTTAAAAGTTTCAAATGCCCTAGTATACCTAACAAGATTGGTTTGGATAGTTTGGCATGCCAATAGGGTTCAGTTAGCAGTACTGCACATGGCAATATGCCATTCCGTGATTTTATAGCTTTTAGCCATTCTGACCTTGCATTGAGACTTGGCCTTGTGCCTGATATTGTTTACAGCTTGTTAGCTGTTCTGTTGCACACTGGGAGATGCATATGTGACCGATGGTGTGACGGCCCGAGGTACTTGATACCCAGTGCGGTTACCGTTATCGATCCGATTGTCTAGTGTAGGTTACTTGGGGCAACCAAATGAATAAAAGTGGACAAAGTAAATGATATACAAATACCAAACAAATATAACATATACATTCATTACATATTTATTTCTTGCTATTTCCTTTATTTTATTATTGCACCACTAAGCATTATTGCTTAGCGCATTGCTTTTGCCACGCGTAGGTTCTGGAGATACAGATCATGAGCCCAGTAGACCGCTGACTGGGTGAGTCCATCCTGCAGTTCTGCACAGTGTCCGTGTCACCTCACCACCTGCAGTGCATTGGTAGGACACTAGGTGTCATTTTGATATTTTGTAGCTAATTTTTACTTCCTCATATGTATTTGAACTTATGTAATGTATTTTGATGTTCATGTAAATAATGAAAGTTATGGTTATGAATGCAAAATTTGAGCATTTATTTATTTTTGTATATGAGTATTACGAGAAATGGATGTTTGAGAAACGAAAAGGTTGTTGAGAACCGAAATTAAAAATTGTTGAGATTTTTGGATATTGGAGTTTGATATGATTGAATACAAATACTGGAAGTGTTTTTAACAGGTTCCGAAGAACTGTTTTCTCCATTTTTAGCCGGTAGTCCACCGGATTTTCTTTAAAATTTTCGGAACCTCAAATAAATAATAATTTCGATAAATGGCTTAAATAAATTATATTTCACAAATCATATTCAAAAGCATGATATAAATTAATTAAGGTATATTAGAGTGTGCCGGTACACCGTGTGGCATTACTTATTCGGGTATACTGTACACGGGTAAGGGGTGTCAAATTTAGTGGTATCCGAGCCTGGTTTAGGCGTTTCTGGGCCTAGATTGAGTCCATACCATGCATTGCATTTGTAAGAGTCGAGGTGACACTAATGCAGATCTGTTTATCTTTCTTATTTTGAATAGGATATGGACCCTTCATCACAGAGAGCAGTCAAGGAGGAAGTGGAGAGCCATGCTCCACTGCGGCGGTGAGGCTGGGGTAGGGAGAACCTACTCCACTAGCTCAAGCGAGCACCTCGGCCTCCACAGCCATGTTTCAACAAATGGCCGATTTCTTTAGACAAATGGCCTGAGTAATGCAGCACCACCACCACCTCCACCTCCACAGTAAATCACACTGGAAAGGCTAAGAAAGTTTGGAGCGGTGGACTTTTTCAAGAAGAGAGAAGATGACTCATTGCGGTAGAATTGGTTGAGCAGGCAGGCAGAGTTCTAAAACAACTCCTTTGCACTCGAGCAAAACACGGAAGGCGCCATATCCTGTTGCAAGATGATGCCTACGAATGGTGGGATCTGTGTCGATGAAGTGCAGCCGAAACTATAACTTGGGACTTCTTTCTCTCGAATTCAAGAAGAAATATGTGGATCTTGTATACGGAAGAGAGAAGAAGAGAGTTCATTAACTGAGGCAGACATTTGTCGGTGGCCGAGTATGAGAAGGAATTCGTCCGATTAAGCCGCTATGGAAGGGAGATAGTCCCTAATGAAGCTGAAAGATGTAAGAGATTTGAAGAGGGACTAAATGACAACATAAAGATTCAGCTCACTGCCCTGGGAATCACAGAATTTACCAAGTTAGTGGAAGCGGCAATAAAGGTTGAAAAAGTAAGAATAAGTGAGCAGACCAGAAGGGAGAGACAGCAGAAGAGGGGCCCAGGTCATTCTAGTTCAGCTCCTGCATTTGGGAAGAAGTTTAGAGGTCCATCTGCACAGAGTTCGGGTCAGCCACAAGGTCAGGGTCAGTCTCAGGGGCCCAGGCCACAGTTCACCCCTAGGAGAGGTCAGTCCACACCATCAGTGGGTAGCTCTCCAGGGATGGGGTTCAGGGGACCAGCCCCCGCATCTTCTGCATGTCCACACTGCCTGAAATGGCATAAGGGGGAATGTTGGAGTAATGGCAGTGCTGCTAAGATGTGGGTCGACAGAGCATCAGCTGAGGAACTGCCCACGCAGAACTACTACAGCTGCTCCAACACAAGTAGATAGACCAGCTACTTCACCACAGAGGGTTAGAAAATGCAGTAAATCGGGCCGGTGGGACCATCACGAGGCACGCATCGAGCGGCAGAGAGAGGCTAGATAATGGACCACACCGCGTAAATTATGCCTTGAGAGCTCAGGAGGAGCAAGATGCCCCGGACGTCATCAGGGGTACGTTCTCCCTCTACAATACACCGGTGTATGCATTGGTGGATCCAGGATCCACTCATTCATACATCTGCATCAACCTACCCGTAGAAAGGGGGATACTAGTAGGGGAGAGTGACAAAGACATTCTGGTCACTAATCCATTGGGCCACAGTGTAGTGGTGAACAAAGTATACAAGGGTTGCCCGTTAAGGATTCAGGGGTATGAATTCTTGGCAGACTTGATTGAGTTGCCTTTCCATGAGTTTGACGTGATTTTGGGAATGGATTGGTTGTCACATCATCAGGCAATAGTTGATTGCAAATTGAAGAGAATTTCCTTGAAAACTCCTGGGGGTAATGAGATCACAGTTTTGGGGGAAAGGACAGATTTCTTGTCCAATGTCATCTCAGCCACAGTTGCAAGAAGAATGATGAGAAAAGGCTGTGAAGCCTACCTAGCACATGTGGTGGATACTAGGCAGGCTAAGCCAAACTTGAGTGATATACCCACAGTAAGAGACTTCCCAGAGGTATTTCCTGAAGAATTGCCTGGTTTGCCACTAGAAAGGGAAGTTGAATTTGCTATTGAGACACTGCTTGTTAAATGACCCATTTCAATTGCTCCTTATAGGATGGCACCCACTGAATTGAGGGAGTTGAAAACTCAGTTGCAAGAGTTGCTAGATAAGGGGTTTATACACCCCAGTGTGTCACTATGGGGAGCTCCAGTGCTATTTGTGAAAAAGAAGGATGGGACTTTGAGGCTTTGCATTGATTACCGGCAGTTGAATAAAGTGACTGTGAAGAACAAATATCCGTTGCCTAGAATTGATGATCTGTTTGATCAGTTGAAGGGAGCAGGAGTATTTTCTAAGATTGATCTCAGATCAGGGTATCATCAGTTGAGGGTGAAGGATGTAGATGTGCCAAAGACTGCATTCAGGACCCGATATGGGCATTATGAGTTCCTAGTGATGCCCTTTGGCCTAACAAATGCACCAGCGGCATTCATGGACCTTATGAACCGTATCTTCCATCCACACTTAGATCGGTTCATAGTGGTCTTTATTGATGATATTTTGGTGTATTCCAAGACCAGGGAAGAACATGATGAGCATTTGAGGATTGTTCTGCAAACCCTGAGGAAAAAGAAGCTGTATGCTAAGTTGTCCAAGTGTGACTTTTGGTTGAATGAGATTGCATTCCTTGGACACATAGTGTCAGCTGATGGGATTAGGGTGGATCCCAAGAAAATAGAAGCAGTGATGGAATGGAAGCCTCCCAGAAATACAACTGAGGTCAGAAGCTTCTTGGGGTTAGCTGGGTATTACAGAAGATTTGTGAAAGGATTTTCCTTAATAGCTGCTCCAATGACCAAGTTGTTACACAAGAATGTTAGATTTGACTGGAATGACAAGTGTCAGACCAGTTTTGAGAAGTTGAAGGCTATGTTGACAGAGGCACCAGTGTTAACACAGCCAGTGTCAGGAAAGGACTTTGTGGTCTACAGTGATGCCTCACATAATGGGTTAGGGTGTGTATTGATGCAAGAGGGGAAGGTGGTCACCTATGCATCCAGGCAGCTAAGGCCACATGAACAATATTACCCTACCCATGATCTAGAGCTTGCAGCAATTATCTTCGCAAGATATGGAGGCATTACTTGTATAGTGAAAAGTGCTACATTTACACGAACCACAAAAGCCTAAAATACTTGCCAACCCAGAAGGAGCTCAACCTTAGACAGAGGCGATGGATTGAGTTCCTGAAAGACTATGATTGTGTAATTGACTACCATCCTGGGAAGGCAAATGTAGTTGCTGATGCTTTGAGCAAAAAATCCATGACAACTTTGAGATCATTGAATGCCCATCTATCTTTGATTTGAGATGGAGCTATTTTGGCTGAGTTGCAAGTGAGGCCAAACCTACTACAGCAGATTTTAGATGGGCAAAAGGTAGATGAAAAGTTACTAGCTATTATAAGCAAAATCCCAGAGGGAAAAGCAACTGACCATGAGGTGAAAGCAGATGGGTGTTTGTATTACAAAGGAAGACTGTGTGTACCAGATGATGGGGAATTGAAGGCCAGTATTCTAAAAGAGGCACACACTAGTGTATATGCTATGCACCCAAGAAGTACAAAGATGTATCATGATCTAAAGCTTCAGTATTGGTGGCCTGGTATGAAGAGAGACATAGCTGACTCTGTGACTAAATGCTTGACATGTCAGCAAGTCAAGGCAAAACATCAAGTTCCATCAGGTTTGCTACAGCCTATACACATACCTGAATGGAAATGGGATCGGGTCACCATGGATTTTGTAAGTGGTCTACCTCTCACCCGGAAGAAACATGATGCAGCATGGGTCATAGTTGATAGATTGACGAAGTCAGCACACTTTCTGCCAGTTAGGACTGACAACTCACTAGAGAAGTTAGCAGAATTGTATATCAGTGAGATAGTTAGACTGCATGGAATTCCACTTTCCATCATATCTGATCGAGACCCAAGGTTCACATCGAGATTTTGGAAGAAGTTGCATGAGTCCTTGGGTACACAACTCCATTTCAGCACAGCTTTCCATCCTCAGACGGATGGGCAATCTGAAAGAGTAATCCAGGTAAACAATTGAAACCAATTAAATAAATACACATATTGAACTGAAATGATAACAATAACATGAAAAATATGTCAGGTCCTTGAGGATATGCTGAGGAGTTGTGTCATTGAGTTTGAGGGAAGTTGGGATAGATACCTCCCACTGGCAGAATTTGCATACAACAATAGCTACCAAGCTAGCATACAAATGGCCCCATATGAAGCCTTTGTATGGGAGAAAATGTAGAACTCAGTGTCTTTGGGTGAATTGGCGAAGACAAACTGGTAGGGCCAGACTTGGTGAAACAGACTGAGGGGAAAGTGAAACTAATCAAAGCCAATCTGAAGGTTGCCTCAGTCAGACAGAAATCTTATGCCGACCTGAAGAGAAAAGAAATAGAATATGCGGTTGGCGACAAAGTGTTCCTCAAGGTGTCACCATGGAAGAAGGTATTGAGGTTTGGAAGGAAAGGTAAGTTGAGCCCTAGGTTCATTGGCCCATATGAAGTCATTGAACGTGTGGGTCTAGTGGCCTATAGGCTAGCTTTACCTCCAGAGCTGGACAAGATCCACAATGTGTTTCATGTATCCATGCTCAGAAGATACTGCTCAGATCCTTCACATGTCATCTCCAGGGAAGAAATTGAAATACAACCGGATTTGACGTATGAAGAAGAACCTCTACGGATCCTGGCTCGGGAAGTGAAAGAGTTGAGGAACAAACAGATTCCACTGGTGAAAGTGCTTTGGAGGCACCACAACAATGAGGAGGCAACTTGGGAAAGTGAAGAGACGATGAGGCAATAGTTCCCTCAACTGTTTGCATCAGGTAAATTTCGAGGACGAAATTTAAATTAGAGGGGAAGAGTTGTAACACCCTCCCGGTAGCAACTCCGTACATTCTCTTTATTCGGTGACGGTGTCGGTCCGGACAGCTAGAACGTCTGGAAAAATATTTAAACTAAAGTGAGGGACCATAATTAACTCAAATATTAATAAGAAAAATTTGGTAAAAATTTTAGAAATAAAATACAACCGAGTTAAACGAGCCGGTGCCCAAGCGATGGGTAACCAGAGGGAAGTTGCGGTTCTCGTAACGAGGAGCCCTAGACCCGGGGTAAAAATTATAAAATAATTTTTGGGACTCCAGAGAAGGGTTATTGAGGTTCCCATGGCATTAGAATGCCAAGAAAATACCTAGAAAAATTTTTCAATCGGTACAGACAATTTTGGCCCGTTGAGCCAAACGGAGGGCATTTTGATTTTTGGCCGACTTGTCCAGTTGAGTAAATAATTATTATGACATAAAATATGAATTAATGTTGATGAAAAACTAATTTAAAGTTAGTAGAAAAGAAAAGAAAAGAAATTGAATGAAAACTTGAATTATGACATCCTAATGATGTCATCAAAAAGGCCTCCACCAATCACACTTTAACAAGCACTCTTAAACCACTTAAAAAGGAAAGAAATGAGTTAAAAATTAAACAAATTTTCTGCTCTTCTTCTCCAAATTTCGCAGCCCTCTCCCTCACCTCTCTCAACCTCCATGAAAGCCTCCTTGTAAGCTTGATTTCTCCCTTCATCCCACCATAAAACCCCATCTTCCTTTCACAAAAATTGGTCATCACAATTTGTGCAATACTTGGGCAGCAAAAAGAAGTGAAAATAAAGAAGTTTTTTTCAAGCTTGGATTGGCATACAACAAGGTTAGTGCACATATATACTTAAATCTCCTTTATTCCATGTTAAAGCCTTAAAGTAAGTAAGAATTTGTAACTTAAATGAATGAAATTTATGTTTATGCATGCCTTGAATTTCGGCAGCCCTAAGGAAGGAACAATGATGGAGTGTTTTTGAATGTTTTAATGGACTTAGAATGAATTGGAGATTATGTTTATGCTATATATCTACATAGATAATGAATTAGTGTGCTTAACTAAGGTGTATGGGTAAATTGAAATGGAAACTAGGGTTTTGAGGGTGAAAATGTGGACTTGGCTTATGAAATTGTTAAAGGACATTCTAATGGTCAATTAGTGACCATTTGAGGAAATTTAACCATAATTTGGACTGAAAAATAGCATGGCAAAGTGAATGACTATGCTGCCTAGGGACAACAGCAATGGTGACTGAGATTCCAGTCCAATTAGACAGCCATAACTTTGGCTGTGTTGGTCCAATTGGTGTTTGTCCAATTGGACGTGAAACTAGGCTTATAATGGCACATTTTTGCTGAAGAAACCATGCCCAAAAGACCAAAGCAAGAGGACCAAAAGTTGGCCCCAATCCGGATCCCCTGCAACAGCACCTGCAGAAATGACCAAATGAACAGTAACTGTTCATTTGGCCATAACTCACTGTAGAAATGGTCAATTGACCTGAAATATTTACAGCAACAAGTTAAGACATAGACAAACAACTTTCATGAAGAAACCTACCCCAAATTATGGCCAGAACCTATTCCAAAATGCAATCATAGTCACTGTTCATGGTACTATAGATTTGGTAATTTCTGCAGAATGGAAATCCGGCCAACTGTGGTTTTTGGACCATATCTGGAGTTTCAAAACTCCAAATGGAGTGATTCAAAAAATGAAATTCAACTAGACAAAATAAGGAACAACTTTCATGTTTGCCATTTCTTCAAATTCCCACTGAAACAATGTCCAATGGAACAGTAAAGTTGAGTTCCAAAAACTGAAAATTCTGCTTCCCTTGGTTTAAACTTTGAAATGGTATAAATGCTTAATGCCAACAAGTTTTGAATGCCAAATGTGGTATGTTGGGAGTGCCAAAGTCAATGTACATATTTTCTATCTAAAAGTCAACATTTTTGTTGACCAATGAGGTGAATAGTGACACCAAAACTTGAAATTCACAAATTGAAGAATTTAAAAGTTTCAAATGCCCTAGTATACCTAACAAGATTGGTTTGGATAGATTGGCAAGCCAATAGGGTTCAGTTAGCAGTACTGCACATGGCAATATGCCATTCCGTGATTTTATAGCTTTTAGCCATTCTGACCTTGCATTGAGACTTGGCCTTGTGCCTGATATTGTTTACAGCTTGTTATTTGTTACATTTGCCTGGGAGATGCATATGTGACCGATGGTGTGACGGCCCGAGGTACTTGATACCCAGTGCCAGTTTACCCGTTATCCAGTCTAGTCGTCTAGTGTAGGTTACTTGGGGCAACCAAATGAATAAAAGTGGACAAAGTAAATGATATACAAATACCAAACAAATATAACATATACATTCATTACATATTTATTTCTTGCTATTTCCTTTATTTTATTATTGCACCACTAAGCATTATTGATTAGCGCGTTGCTTTTGCCACGCGTAGGTTCTGGAGATACAGATCGTGAGCCCAGTAGACCGCTGACTGGGTGAGTCCATCCTGCAGTTCTGCACAGTGTCCGTGTCACCTCACCACCTGCAGTGCATTGGTAGGACACTAGGTGTCATTTTGATATTTTGTAGCTAATTTTTACTTCCTCATATGTATTTGAACTTATGTAATGTATTTTGATGTTCATGTAAATAATGAAAGTTATGGTTATGAATGCAAAATTTGAGCATTTATTTATTTTTGTATATGAGTATTACGAGAAATGGATGTTTGAGAAACGAAAAGGTTGTTGAGAACCGAAATTGAAAATTGTTGAGATTTTTGGATATTGGAGTTTGATATGATTGAATACAAATACTGGAAGTGTTTTTAATAGGTTCCGAAGAACTGTTTTCTCCATTTTTAGCCGGTACTCCGCCCGATTTTCTTTAAAATTTTCGGAACTTCAAATAAATAATAATTTCGATAAATGGCTTAAATAAATTATATTTCACAAATCATATTCAAAAGCATGATATAAATTAATTAAGGTATATTAGAGTGTGCCGATACACCGTGTGGCATTACTTATTCGGGTATACTGTACACGGGTAAGGAGTGTCACACTTATAGTAAAATATCCACTTTAATTCTAGAAGATTTTGCAAGAAAATTATTACTATTAGAAGTGACATCATATTATTGAAAAAGATATCACCACTAGAAGTGGCATAATATTTTTGAAAAATCATAAAACTCATCCATTTAGTTATGTTCCATTCTATGAAGAAATGCGATAAAATTTAATAAAATTCGTGGATGTGGTTGTGGTCGTAGATGCAAATATGATCGACATCAACATATTTTCCACAATTGTGGTGGTCATAATAGTTCTAACCATAATATTACATCTCATCACCAGAAGTAATAGAATAGTGATCTATTAAAAAAAATTTTAAATAAACATTATGCTAAAGGTCACGTACTTGTCATACGCTAAAACATCTTTGAAAGGTAAGGGAAAAACTATTAAAGCAAACCTTGTCTATAATGATTTTGACCATAGCCAAATTAATACAACACATTTAGATGTTATTGATTTTCTCCCTGAAGGAGGAATTGACCATATGATTAAAGATAGATTTGTCCCTAAAGGAGGTATTGATCATCTGGTAAATGATGGAAGCATTTGAGATTAGATAAATCTTAATGCTTATTTTATTTCACATGCTTTCTTATGGTTTTAGAATTTTCTATGAAATTTTTTCTTAAATTTATTTTCATATAATATATTTCTTATGCTATTTATCTTGTTTCATTAAGAAAATATGGTTTCTCATCTAATTGGATCTAAGATCAATAGTAAGGATATATGTCTCGAAGACAGTGCAAACTCGCACACCATATTTAACTATAAAAATATTTTTCTAATTCGATTATAAGACAACCATGTGTCAATACAATATCTGGTAATATGAAATTAAGTGAGGACTCTAGAAGAGTTAAGATATTATTGCTAGATGAACAAGATTTACTATAAATGATGCATCATTCTTCCCTAAGTCTCAAAGGAATTTATTAAGTTTTAAAGATATTCGATATAATAGATATTATATTGAGACAATGAATAAGGGAAATATAGAGTATCTTTGCATTATTTCTAGTATTTCTAGGAAGAAATGTTTGTTGAAAAAATTACACTCTTTGTCATTTGGATTGTCTACACAAAAATTATTGTGATTGAAAGATATGCTATAGTGAATCCAAAGTTTACTGATCAAAGTAACTTTATTGTTTGGCATATAACTGGTTGGATCATCCCAGATCAATTATGATGCCAAAAATTATCGAAAATTCATGTGATCATTGTCACACCTTACCCCTCTGTAAGGCATAACATAATCCCGTAGAATACCTAATGAACTACCAAACTTCACTATCGATAACTCATTAAGTACCCTACAAGGGATTTTAAAACAATTTTCTTACTTTTGTTAAGTGGTGAGCGTTTTCTAATAGGTGTTTAAAACATTTAATTGAAATTAAAAACTAGTTAAAACTTTTAGCCCATTTTATTTTTCCCCAAATTTTATAAAAATTTTGACAGAGTTCTTTTTATATTTTGAGAAAACAGTTCTTCAAATACCTGTAAAAAAAGCACTTTCAAAAATTTTCTGAACCACTACTTCAATTTCACAATCAATCTCAACAATTTCTCAAATCTCAAAATTCAACAGTCAACATTTCTCAATTTCCAAAATTCAATCATCATTAAAATAATATCTATCAATCTCATTCAAATTAAAATAAACATTTCCATTCATTAAAGACGACAAACTATGTATATACATCATACCAAAATCTACAGTATGAAAATTCAAACTAAATCTTATTACAACTTTATACAAACTTTGTACAAACTGCTCAAGACCGATTTACATGTCCATACATTTATGTGCAATACATACATCAAAATAAATATTTACAGGCAGGGTATAAATTATACCCGATAACTTCAAGCTAATAAATCCTCAATCCTCAGCAGCTCAGTCTGCTGCTCCTCTAGTCTCTATATCTGCGACAGCAATAAAAGCTATCGCTGAGTACTAGGACTTAGTGGTGCACAACATACTAAAATAATCTTTATGCAGAACTTAAATCACATTTATTCAAAAATTTGACTAAACATGAGAATTAAATACAAATCATGCATTATGAGATTTTAATCCCAAACTATTTCATTTTGAAGTATCAAATAACATTTCATAAAACCCATAGTTAGATCATGCCATTTGAAACAAATAGAATCTCAATAGCCAGAGGCTAAAGAGAAATCACATCACAAGGCTAGCTAGCTCAAATATATGAATATCCATTCACATCCTCTTCTACTGGCACACCTCAACACTTCTCCAGAGAAGGAATCAAAATTCGAAACTAATTACCCCCACTAGTCGTGCTAGTGAGGTGTTCAAATATATGGTCATGACACTGTGGTTTCAAAACTTATCTTAACGACTTGCTAAACATTGTCATTTCAAATATACACTATAACTTTCACAATTTAAATCAAAACATCATAAATAAGGTCACACTAAACTTTCAACAATTCAAAGCAAAAGAAAAATGCATATTTCATTCACTTTATCAATGAATTTTAAAGCATAATGATGTTGTGCACAAACCTCAAGCGAGTCGCCTCTTGGCCTTAACTCGGTTCCTTGGGTTCTTTCCCAGTATTCTTTTCAACTGAAACACACAATTTTACAGTGTTTCAGTACCATAACTTAGCATAAATCCAAAAATAAATTTAACTTCACTTTTACCTAGCTCTAACGTACTAAACTCGATGTTTTTGAAATTTTATGTTTCGGGGTTACTATTCACTATACTATTCAAGTCAAATTGTTGACTTTCTAAGGCTTAATAGGTATGGGAATTCCAAATTCACCCACATACCACATTTTGATCACTAGATTTGTTGGTTTTGGTTGTTTATTCAAATTCTAAGTCTTTTTAGGCAAATTTGATAATTTTCAGTTTTGGAGTCTAAGGTTGCACTATTCCATTGGTCACTTTTCTGTTGGAATTTGGCAGAACTTCCTTCATAGAAAATGTTCCTTATTGTCTTAAGTTTATTCTCCTTTTTGAATCACTCCAATTGGAGTTTTGTAGCTCAAGTTATAGCCATTTGAACCATGGCTGCCAGATTGGACACAACCCAGAATTCTGGGCAATTTTTGGTGCTGGCAGTTTTGGGTCACTAACTTGGGGTGGCCAAATGACTTGATCAATGGCATAATTTGGGTTGGTATTCTTCATGAAAGTTTTAGGTCTATATCTCATATAACCACTGGTAAAATTTCAGGTCATTTTTGTTCATTTGGCCACTTTGTACAGAGGCAGACTGTGATTTTTCAACTTTGGTCAATTTGTTCACTAGGTTTTGGTCACTTTTTGGGCATGCTTCCTAAATGAAAATTGTGTCATTTAGTGTCTATTTTCATCCCCAATTGGTCCCATACCAATTAGACTTGTAAAATTTCATTTTTGGTCCCTCAAAGGAAATTTGGTCATGCTA
The DNA here is from genome assembly GCF_030052815.1 of Hevea brasiliensis. Classification (NCBI taxonomy): domain Eukaryota; kingdom Viridiplantae; phylum Streptophyta; class Magnoliopsida; order Malpighiales; family Euphorbiaceae; genus Hevea; species Hevea brasiliensis. The sequence continues at coordinate 46,786,048 of NC_079500.1, read as the reverse complement.
CCAGCAGCATGACCATACTCCATCCGAATTTGGCCTTAACTCCCACCATTCCAACACACTTCATTTGGTCACAAATGACCATTTTTCACTTCACATTAGGTCAAAGACATCATTTACCACTTCCTCACATTTTTGGTCTCTAAACCCTAATGTTCAAAACCCTAATTCACAAACTCATGCATTTAGCTACTTTCAAAGCCTTTAATCCTAACCATTCAACTAATTAAAGTTCCTATACCCATTCAAACCATTCAAATCATGCAAATCACCCTCCCCTTCATGCTGGCCGAATTTCAGCTTAGTCCCCCAACAATTTGTTTCATTTCATTTTAAATTTATTTACAAGTAAATCAAGCTAAAAACACAACAAATAAATCTCAAACTTTCAAATTGATGTGCTTACCTCACTTGAATTTGAATTCTCTAATTTCCCTCTTCTTTTCTTCTTTCTTTGATGACCAAGCTTCTTCTCAAGTGACTAAAACAAGCTCTAATGAGGTTTTCATGGAAGTGATTAAGGTTTAATGAAGGATTATAAGCTTGAGAGCAAGCTTTAATGGAGGACTTTTCATGGGGATGGGAAGGAGAGTGGGGCAGCAATGGGATAAGGAAGAAGACAATGAAATCTTTTTTTTCTCTTCTTTTCTTTTATTTATTTTGTCTTATGGAAGACCAAAAATCTAATTAATTAAATATATTAATTATTATTTTTATGGCATCATGCATGATGTCATCACCTTTTTAACTTTTTCATTTTCTTTTTTTTTCTATTTATTTTTCTATTAGTTCTTTAATTTAATTCTCGATTCTGAAATTTTCTTTTCTCCGATTTTATTTGACAGTTAGGTCAAGAGTCAGCTCTCGGGGTCAATTGACCAAATTGCCCCTCGCCGGTTCATCCCGGTTTGCAATTAATTTAATATTTCTTTCGGCTCCCTGACCTAATTATTTGACTGGCTTAACAGTTCTTTTTCATGATTTTCTCTTTTCCACTGTGTTTATAATAGTCCTAAGGACCGCAGCGTCACATTTTACAATTCGAAATTTGAGTTTAAAATGACTTCGCAGTCCTTCCCGAGAAGGTCACCCATCGCTGTGACTCTCGACTCGTTTAATTTCTTATGTTCTGTTTTTCTTATTTACACTTAACTAATTGGACATTATTAATTATTTGTGTTTATGGCTTCTCTAGTTGTCTTAAGTGTGGTTCTAATCCCCTTAATTGTCCGGACCGACACCGATCACCGGAACAGTGAAATATACCAGGCTATACAAATAGGGGTGTTACAATCATTCATTAAAAAACCTAGAAGTTTCTTCAATTCAATGAATTCTTTTGTGTTGTTTGTTCTCAAAGAAAATCAATTGGTAGGTTATCACCAGCTAAAATTGGATTTGAATCTCTTGCATTTTTAGAATGTATTCAGGGTGATATATGTGGCCCTATACATCCACCATGTGGACCATTCAGATATTTTATGATTTTAATTTGATGCATTTGCAAGATTGCTTACACAAATAATTCGCTTGAGAGCACAATTTCCTGATTATCAAATTAAGACAATTCGTCTTGATAATGCTAGTGAATTTACATCTTAAACTTTTAAAAATTTTTGCATGATAATTGGAATAGTTGTTGAACATCCTATAGCTCATGTTCAGACACAAAATGGTATAGCATAATCATTTATTAAATGACTTCAATGGATTACAAGGCCATTACTTATGAGAACAAAATTCCCTATTTCTGTTTAGAGACATGCTATTCTACACGCAGTAGCACTTATACGCATCAGGCCAATATCTGTTCATAAGTTCTCCTCTTTACAATTGGTTTTGGGTTAAGAGCCAAATATTTCCCATCTAAGAAATTTTGGATATGTAGTACATATTCCAATTGCTCCATCACAACCCACTAAGATGGGTCCTTAAAGGAGGTTGGGAATATGTGTTTGGTATGAGTCTCCATATATAATTAAATATCTTAAGCCTTTGATAGGAGATTTATTTACGGCCAAATTTGTTGATTGTCACTTTGATGAATCAATTTTCCCAACATAAGGGGGATAAAATAAGTAGTTAGACAAGCAAGTTACTTGGTAAGAATTATCATTATCCCGTCTTGATCCTCATACCAGGTAGTGTGAACTAGAAGTTCAAAAGATAATTCATTTGCAAAATTTTGCCAATCAATTGCCAAATGCATTCACTAACCCAAAAAGAGTAACTAAATCTCATATACCAACTACAAATGCTCCTATTAGAATTGAAGTCCCTAAAGGACAAACTGCACAAATTGCCTATGCTAACAAGTCTACACCATGCCTAAAGTGTGGTAGACCTATTAGTTCCAAGGATAAAAATCCTCAAAAATGAAAAGGAGTAAATTCCATTAGAGAAAACTCTAGAAGAGAATCTAGATATGACTAATAAATTTTTGGAATCAATTCAGGTACCTCAAAGTAATGAAAATAAAGAGATCTTAATAAATTATTTCATGTTATGACAAAGATATAATCAATATGAAATAAATACCAACGATAGCTTTGCATATAATGTAGTGCTCAATATTGTGAAAGATGATAAGGATCATGAATGTAACGACCCAACTAGGGGGCCGTTACTATAGCTTGGGAATGGGTCAACTTAAGGTTACTGAAACCTGTACATTGTCAGAAAACCTATTAAAACATATACTCATTTCATATTACCAAAAATCTAAGCAACTCATAAGCAATTACACTTTAGCATTTTCATCATAGCATAAAATATTTTGTTTTAAAAATGGTTCAGAATTTTGAACCTTATCATATTTCTTACAAAAATGCTAAAATGTAATCATACTTCTAAGTGCTTATAGATTCAAGCAGACATACATATTATTCTTTTCCCTTACACATTACAAATACAATCCTTTGAAACTAAGCATAGTATCTAACATTTTATACATTACATGTCCACTATACAACTCAAGCATATAAAGGAATTGGCTAGACCACTGCCTCTTGCTAGCTCTTCTTGTAGATAACTCTAATCCTGTAATGCTTCACTGAGGTTAAGGGAAAGAAGTAAACTTAGGGAAGCTTAGTGAGTAAACCAACCAAAACATTTATCATAGTGTTCAATTCATATATATGCAATGCATCAGTCACATAAATTTACATAACATAAATAATTCACATAAGATAAACTTGTCATGAGTGATTCCTCCTAACCAAATTGCCTAGCTCATATAGATGCTCCCCTGGACTTCCTCTTAAATTCGTAACATAACCAATGGCCTGACTCATAAAGAAGCTCGTTGGGCTTTCTTCTATCATAAATAGTTAGCCAGGGACTTATTAGGTCTCATCTGGATTTACCAAATAACATCATGCAAGATCATAACATATAACATATCTGTTGCATGAGGAAAACTCGTGGGTCATCCAACATCCATCGTGCATCAATAATAATTATGCAATAATGTAACATATTCGTGTTCTAGATATGTACAACTTAATAATATCATGAAATGATGCATGTGAATGATCATGGTTCTCATTAACATTAATTAAAAGGTTTGCATCCTTTAGGTTAGTATTACTCACCTCATAAAGCTTATTAAACATCATAATCACAAACAGTAGCTAATAATTAACCATAGCCTTCTAAGTTTCTCACATCTGATCCTAAAAAAGATAGACCCTAATGAGTTATTCGGATCTCTAAAACTCTATACATACATCATAAAACATATTCTAGGTCTATATAGTGACTAAAAATAAGTTTTGGAGTTTTAAAATAGAAAGGGAAATAAGGCAAGCAGAACCAACTTTAGCAGCTGAAGTAAAGAACTTCGGCTGCCAAAGTCCTGATCCTTAAATGCCCTCTTTGGTAGTAGTTACTATGGCTACTGATGTAAGAAACTTCAACTATCGAAGTCATGAACTTCAAAAACTCTGGACAAGCAGTAGCTACTTTGGCTACCTAAACAATGGTTTTCGACTGCTGAACCTGGGAATTTCTAGAATTCCCAATTCGAATTCTGTAGAACTTGCATTCCCAAAACTCATCATTTATTCCTAAAGCTCTAAAGACTGAAAACAACCTTATATTCATTCAATCAACTCAACAACTAAAACTTATAGACTCAAAATCTCAACATGCACCAATAAGAATCTCTAAATCTTAAGAATACCCAATTTTTAACAATTTAAAACAAAGGAACACACTTCATAACTCTACTTAAAAGACCTAACACCATAGTCTAGGCCAACAATAATCAATTCGTCATATATAAAACTTAAAACAATAGGGAACTCCTACATGTGACTCCTTATTCCCTCAAAAGCTCAAGGCATGGAAATGATAAGTTGTTTCTTCCAAAACCCCAAATCAAAACTCACATGCAATAACTTAAAAAAACATCTTACTCGTAGCTTTTTCATTCTCTTAGCTAGATCAAAGCCTAAAGAAAACATGGCATGCATTCCATACTTTCTCTAAAAAACTATAACAAGAGATGTACCTTTCCTTGAAGCTTCACAATACCACTTTACAAATTTAATTCACTCCTAGCTCCACACCAAGGAATAAATTAACAATAGTCTCTTATTCATAAGGAAGAGTTCGTGAATGAAATGAGTTTGCATGCGATAGAGAAAGTGAGAGAAAGGGAAATCGACATTTAAAAGACTATTTATACCCTTGGCTATCGAGGGGACTTTTGGCTATCAAAAGCCTAGCTTTTGGCTACCAGAGTCCATACTGCCCAAAAGAACACCTCAATAGTAAAAAGGGACCTTCAATTACCTAAAGTCCAACTTTCGGCTATTAAAGTTCATACTACCTAAAAAGAAACTTACACTCTTCACTTTGCGAAAACAAACAAACAAACCACAAATTCACATAAACTCTACAAAATAGCACTTGCACACGTACAAAACTTACCACTATTTTCATTGTTCATGAAACCCTAAGTTTCATCTGAATTTCCCATTAATGACAGGAGTTCTAACATCGAGAAATGGTGAGTGTTACAATTAACCTAAGTTTATAGAAGAATGCAAACATATAAATGATTGGGTAAAATGGAATGACACAATCAAGGCAAAATTAAATTGAAATTGAGAAACATAAAGTTTTTGGACCTATAGTTTAGACACTAGAAGATGTCCAGCTAGCGGGATTTAAATGGGTATTTATACAAAAATGAGATGAGAAAATGAAATCGTGAGATATAAAGCACGACTTATTGTCAAAGGTTTCTTGGAAAGACCTAACATTGATATTCTCTTACGATGGATGCAACTATGTTTCGATATTTACTTTGTCTGGCAATTCATGAAAACTTTGAAAGGCTTTTAATGGATATAGTGATTGTCTATTTATATGGCTCACTTGACAAAGACGTCTATATGAAATTCCTTGAAGGATTCAAGTTGCCTAAAGCACAAAAATCAAATTCTCAAGAACTTTATTCAATTAAATTATATAGAACTCTATATGAATTAAAGTAATCTAGACACATATGGTATAATCGACTTAGTAAATATTTGTTAAAAGAAGGCTATAAAAATGATTTTATATGTCCATGCATGTAGGATCTATATTTGCCATTGTTGCAATTTATGTTAATGTTTTAAACATTATTGGAACTCTCAAAGAGCTTTGAAAAACTATAAAAGTTTTTAAAAAAGGAATTTGAGATGAAAGACATTAGGAAGACAAAGTTTTATCTCTGCCTGCAGATCAAGAACTTCAAAAATAGCACTTTGTCCATTAATCAACTTATATAACCAAGGTATTAAAATGATTTTACATGGATTAAAGCCCATCCATTAAGTTCACCAGTGGTTACGAGATCACTTGATAAGAAAAATGACCCTTTCCTACCTTGAGGAAATGATGAGAAACTCGTTGGTCTTGAAGTACCATATCTTAGTGCAATAGATGAAATAATGAATCTTGCTAGTATCTTAGTGTAATAGATGAAATAATGTATCTAGCTAGCCATGCTTAACCTGATATAGCTTTTTCAGTAAATTTGTTAGCAAGATATTTCTCTATTTCAACCCGAAGACATATGAATGGAATTAAGCATATATTTTGATATCTTCAAGGTACAATGAATATAGATTTATATTATACTTACATGTTATAACCAAATTTGATTGGTTATGCAGATGCAGGTTATTTATCTGATCCATATAATGGTAAATCCCAGATAAGATATATATTTACATGTGGAGGTATAACTTTTTCATGGCATTTTATAAATCAAACTCTAGCTATTACTTCTTCTAACTATGTAGAAAATTTTGCAATTCACGAAACAAGTTAAGAATGTATCTGATTAAAATCAATAATTCAACATATTTAAAGTACATATGGTCTACCTACGAAAAAGGAAGTTTCGACCATTTTATATGAAGGTAATGTTGCATGCATAAATCAATTGAAGAAATGATATATTAAAAGAAACAGAACTAAACATATTTCTCTAAAATTCTTCTTAACTCATGATCTTCAAAAGAATGCTGAAATTAATATTCAATAAATTCATTCAAGTGATAATCTTGCTGATTTGCTCACCAATGCACTTTCAATTGTAAGTTTTGAAAAATTGGTGGACAAGATTGGGATGTGAAGACTTAAAAATCTCAAGCGATATCTTCATGAGGGAAAATTAATACACACTACACTTTTTTCCCTTTACTGTGTTTTTTTCCCACTGGGCTTTCCCGGTAAAGGTTTTAATAAGGCAATATTCATTGCATATTCTATAAAAGAATAATGTAGTATTTTTCCTTTATTAGGATTTTTTTTCCCACTGAATTTTTTCCTAGTAAGGTTTTAATGAGATATATTCTTTAACAAATAGACATCCAAATGGTAGTGTTATGAATATACTTATGATCGATATCCATTAGCATTCTTAACTCCTAAATTCTGCATTTTCTTTCCATAAGTTCAATGTACTTCATTAAGTACTTCATTAATTATGAACCCTCCATTTTCTCATGTATTCCTATAGATAGAGACATTGTATGTGATGTTTAAGACATTTGAAAACCAATAAGAAACTATACTTTCCCTTAATTTTCTATTTTCTATTATTCTCTTAGCTTTGCCTCATTATATTGATATAATAATATATATTTTTAGTTCTTACTTGTCAATATATGTTAATGTGAGAAGAACATGTCCTTTGACTTTAAAGGACACGTTTCTTCATAAGAACCAACACATCTAAAAGACAAATCTTTTTAAATAATTGCAATGCTTAAAAGACAGCTTTTTCTTGCTTTATAGCTGTTGATTTTTTAATCGTTTTTTACTGTTGGTTTTAAAATTTTTAAACTGAAATAATGTGCCTTTTTGTGATGTCTGTTAATGCTTATAAATTTGTAACATCCTTCATGTTTAAAAATATACCGAAATACCATATTCCTTCTCTTACATTCAAATTGCTACCCTGAAGATAGTTTCCTAAAAACGCCCTACCTATAAAAAAAATCCTCCATTGATTTCTTTATTCATGTACTTTGTTCCTTTATTTTCTTTATTTTTCCAAATTTCTACAATAGTATCATCCTCACATTCATAAAACTCTCTTACTTTTTTTTTTATCTTTCTTTCAATTTTTTTCAATTTCATTTTTTTACGATTTTTAATTCTTCTTTAATCGTTCTTTAATGCCATCCCTTTTTTCATTGATTCATAAGATAACTTATAGATTTTCAATCAACTTGGTGACTTCAACACTCAACTTGGAGACTTCAAGAATCAATTTAGACATTTCAATCATTAACTTGGAGACTTCGACAATCAATTTGGAGATCAACAACCAATTTGTAGATTTCAATCAACTTAGTGATCAGTGATTAAGTTGAAGATCAACAAACAACTTGGAGATTTCAACAATTGGCTATCCATATAGTCAATTTGGTTGGTGATTTCAACGTTTGGCTATCTAAATAGTCGGACCCACTTGCTAATTTCAATAATTGTCTATCCAAATAGTCAATGCACTTGGTGATTTCAACGATTGACTATCCAAATAGTCAATCTATTTGGTGATTTCAACAAAGATGGTTTGCATCATTGATCTTTCAACTTCTTTTACTGATCAAAGTTTGAAGATTTTGGATGAAACTAAAGAAGATTCACAACTAGGTATGGTATTTCCTTCCCAAAGATCTGTAATTGGTTTCCTTCAAATAAAGTGGCCTTCCTAGATTAATCTACCTCATCTCAAAGATTGGACTGTGAAATGGATTCGTGAGTTCAAAGATCGTCAAGGTAAGATCTATAATTCAAAGTGCATAGTGTTGCAATATTCTTTTCATTCCTGTCAAACTTGTAACAAGAATTTGCCACTATTAGTACTTCATATTCATAGCAAGCAAGTTTTTTAGCATTCTTCCTCCCATTTTATCAGTGATTTTTCATTTATTGAATGAAGATGTGTTAATAAGCAATGAACAATTGCTTAGAGAAGTAAAATTTATGATGCTTTACTTGCTTCGCTTTTCACTTATGATCCGTCCATCAATGTTGATAGTTGCTTTGTAACACCCCTCGCCCGTCTACAGTATAGCCGAGTAAGGCGTGCTACACGGCGTGCCAAAGCACCTAGTCTGTGATTATCTGAATGCCTGAACTCAATTTGATTTTAAGAAGTCTTTTATGTAATATTCATATCATGCTGATACTATTTTCATACTTTAATAAAATCAGTGTTTCAAAAATGGTAATAAAAATTTGGCAAGGTGCCGTCTGTATTTCGGACAAATTGTCCTTCCAAACCTCTTAAAAATAGTTTAATATGATAATACCAAAATCTCAACTATTTCACAGTCTTGATTTCTCAGTAAAGTCAATAGACTTTTACAGTTATTAAACAGTTCCATAATACAGTCCATAATAATTTAAATATATCGATAAAATCTCCATGTTATTTAATATGTACAAAATTTTACAAAATACAGGGGCGAATTCCAAATACAACAGAAGTACAAAATATAAGATATCCTAAGTCCTACCATGTATGCAATGCAGTGCAGATGACTCTGAACTCCTGTGCAGATCTGATGTCTCACCCGGTCATAGGTCTGTTGGGCCCCCCAGCTGTATCTCCAATACCTATGCATTACAAAAGCAACACGCTAAGCAATTTTGCTTAGTGGTGCCAAATATAAAGAAATATACACTAAAATAAAGTAAATGAATTATTCATGAATTTATGACATCGATATTTTTACAGTTGTTAATTCTACTTCTATTTACTAACATTTCAATTTGTGCTAATTTTGGTGGTGCTGTATGTCAGAAGACTGGATTTAGCTATTTGAATTTAATAGTACTTAAATTAACTGCTCGTGCAGCCTATTTATTGACCATACTAGATAAATGGATATACTGGCACTGGGTACCTAGTACCTCAGGCCGTCACACCATCCATCACAAAGTGTCTCCCGGTGTGCAAATAGTGTGGCTAAAAAGCCATATAGTCAATCTGGCGATAAGCTAAGTATAATAACACAATACGTATAGTCGTAGGCTATTAAAGTCACAATGCGGCATAATAAGTTGCAAAAACACAGTATGGCATAAAGCCATTTACAAAACAGCTGTCAGAATTCCTATTGGCATGCCAAACTATCCAAACTAGTCAACTAGGCAAACTATGACATTTTATAATTTAGTTGTTTAATTCTTCAATTTCTAGAGTTTACTAGCTATTATGTAATTTCATAAGTCAATGCATATGTTGACCTTTTTAGGTAATATGGATAAGTTGATTCTAACATCAACATGTCATAATTTACAATTCAATATGCTATCAATATAATGCAATTTACCCTTTTTACAAGTTGGCATTCATTGCCAAATTACCTCAAGCATCATTGTATGTAAATGTCAAATTCTCAATTTTTGTATGCTAGATTGGTCTAGCTTAAAGTCCTATTTCTCTTGATTTTTAGCATCTAGTCAAAGAAGAAAAACTGTAGCTCTATGTCTTATTGCACTCCGGGCAAAATTTCAGGTCATTCTAAGCTGTATAGACCAAGATATGGTCAATTTACTAAAGCTGGACAGATTGCACCTTTAGTGCAAAATTTGGTCAATTTTAAGTCACTTTTAGTTCTGGCAGTTTTGATACCCGAACTTGTGTAAGCTATTTGACTTAGAATTGTAGCTTTATGTCTAAGCTATCCATGGTAAAAATTTCAGGTCAATTGGACTAGTTTAAGTGAGTTATGGTCATCCTAATGACTACTGTTCATATGGTCAAAAATCTGAGCTTGCAAGGTTGCCATTCTGGATTTGGTCATTTTTAAGATCAGTTCCTAGGTAGAATTTTGGCGATATTTCTACATGAAAGTTGGCCTATTTGGTGTCTAGTTTCAGCCGCCATTGGCCTCATATCAATTGGGTTCACAGTTTTGCACTTTTGACCTAATTTAGGTGCTGCCAACATACACAACCTGCATTTGAACATTACACTTTCAATTTTGACAATCCTCCTCCTCTCAATACTTCAACATTTAATCATGGCACTTCTATATATATTGTACACAATTTCAGCAAGTATTTTGGGCAGAACACTCAAGTGCTCAATGCACACAATACATCATTCAAGTTTAACATTCACTTTCACCAAAATTCAACATACCTCAATATCAATATTACACATACACTTCCATATACTCATACCTCAATATCAACTACACATGCTGCCCACAATTTAACATTATCATATTTCATTAATAAACTTCATATTCACACACATAAATTCATGATATTATAGGCTGCCAAACATGGCAGTTTGCCAAAGCGTCAAGGTCCCATTTCAAACCCTTAATTCAAGCACTAACATGCACATACTTGGATATTAATCTACTACAACTTCTATTTGAGTTAATCAACCTTAATTCCCATCCATTAGAGGTAAGAAAAACTCAAACACCACAAACCTTCATGGCTGTCGAAAATGGATAAGTTCATATCTCAATATTTTTTTCATTTCTCTTCACCAAACTACTCATCTCAACCTAAACACAAGGTTTACTAAAGCTAGGGAAAAGATTTGGACACTTACCACATGAGGGCTTCCTTCAAACTTCACCAAATCTTGTTTTTCTTATTGCCAATTTCTTCCCCAAGGTGAGTAGGCAAGCCTTAATGAAGGATCCAAGTGGAAATGATGGTTAAATCGATGGTGCATGGTGATGGAGGGAGTTCGGCCATGGTGGACTTCCATGGAGGTTCAATTCAGCCAAAGCTTTAAAGGTTGAAGATGACCTTTTTTCTGTCCACTAAAACCATATTTATTTCTCTTATGATGTAGTTAGTGGAGCACAAGGATTAGTTTTATTGTTTATTTATTCAAAGTTTCATTATTTGCACATTTATCTCAATTCTTTCACTATTTACATAATGTATCTCATTTTAATTTTTTTATGATATTTCCAAAGTGTAATATCATTTATTTTTAATGGACATTGAGGTCAAAAGACAACTCTAGGTGTCAAATAACCAAAATGCCCCACTTCGGGTTATATTCCCAATTTTTCGGTAACATCGATTTTTATCTGTTTCTCGATTTTTTGTTTTTGTTTGTACTAATTTATTAATTTTTCTTTGATATTTCTAGTGTCAATTACATTTCAATAAACCTTTACTTATGTCCCAAAATTTAATTCCGAGGATTCCCCGTGGTCCTGGGGTCGGCAACGGCCTTCCCGGTGCGGTCACCCATCGCTATGGTGCCAGCTCATTTAACTTAGTTTCATTTTCTCTCATTTATTTTTCTTTGATTTTTCTTGTATTTTCTTTTTATTTATTTCATTATTATATGTTTGTTCACTATCACCGAAGTGTAGTTCCAGACATCTTGACTTGCCCGGACTGACATTAGGTCACCGGAGCAATAGAACGTGTAGAACACGTACAGTAGGGATGTTATAACTCTTCCCCTCTAAATAAAAATTTTTTTCTCAAAATTTACCTGATGTGAAGAGCTGAGGGAACTATTGCCTCATTGTCTCCTCGCTCTCCCATGTTGCCTCTTCCGTGTTGTGGTGTCTCCATAGGATTTTCACTAGTGGAATTATCTTGATTTTAAGCTCTTTTACCTCTCGTGCCAAGATTTTAATTGGTTCTTTTTCATATGTCAGGTCAGGTTGTACAACAATTTCTTCTGCTGAGATGACATGTGAAGGATCTGATCTGTATCTTCTGAGCATCAAGACATGGAACACATTATGTATCTTGTCCAGTTCAGGTGGTAAGGCTAATCTGTAGACTACTAGTCCCACACGTTCAATAACTTCATATGGGCCAATGAACATAGGGCTTAATTTTTCGCTTTTTCCGAATCTCAATACTTTCTTCTAAGGTGATACTTTGAGAAATACTTTCTCGCCAACCTCATACTCAATGTCCTTTCTTTTCAAGTCAGCATAAGATTTCTGTCGGTCTGAGGCAACTTTCAAATTGGCCTTTATCAGTTTCACCTTTTCCTCTGTCTGTTTTATCAGGTCTGGCCCCACTAGCTTATCTTCACCCAATTCAGTCCAACATACAGGTGTTCTGCATTTTCTCCCATACAGTGCTTAATAGGGTGCCATTTGTATGCTAGCTTGATAGCTATTATTGTATGCAAATTCTGCCAGTGAAAGGTATCTGTCCCAGCTTCTCTCAAACTCAATAACACAACTCCTCAGCATATCCTCGAGGACCTATCACATATATTCATTTATTATTATCATTATCAATTCAATTTATTATTTGTAATAACTCAATGAGTTTCAAAATTTACCTGGATTATTCTTTCTGACTATCCATCCGTCTGAGGATGAAAAGTCGTACTAAAATGGAGTTGTGTGCCTAAGGATTCTTGTAATTTCTTCCAAAATCTAGATATAAACCTTGGGTCTCTATCAGATATAATGGAAAATGGAATTCCATGTAGTCTAACTATCTCACTGATGTACAATTCTGCTAGCTTTTCCAGTGAGTAGTCGTTTCTGATTGGCAGAAAATGTGCTAATTTGGTCAACCTATCCACAATCACCCATACTACATCATACTTCTTCTGAGTGAAAGGTAGACCATTGACAAAGTCCATAGTGACTCGGTCCCATTTCTATTCAGGTATGTTTATAGGCTGTAACAAACCTGATGGAACTTGATGTTCTGCTTTGACTTGCTGACATGTCAAGCATCTAGTTACATAGTCAGCTATGTCCTTCTTTATACCTGGCCACCAGTATCGAAGTTTTAGGTCATGGTACATTTTTGTGCTTCCTGGGTGCATAGCATACACACTGTTATGTGCTTCTCTCAGAATACTGGTTTTCAACTCTTTATCATCTGGTACACATACTCTTTCTTTATAGTACAGGCACCCATTTTCTTTCACCTCATATTCAGTTTCCTTCCCCTCAGTGATTTTACCCATAACAGCCATTAATTTCTCATCTATCTTCTACCCATCCTGTATCTATTGTAACATATTCGGCTTCACTTACAACTTAGCCAAAATAATTCCATCATGTGTTAAGGACAGTTGGGCATTCAGAGATCTTAAGGCTGCAATAGATTTTCTGCTTAAGGCATCAATAACTATGTTTGCCTTCCCAGGGTGGTAGTCAATCACACAATCATAATCTTTCAGGAATTCAATCCATCACCTTTGTCTCAAATTAAGTTCCTTCTGGGTTGGTAGATACTTCAGACTCTTATGGTCTGTGTATATGTAGCATTTTTCTCCATACAAGCAAAGCCTCCATATCTTCAATGCAAAGATAATTGCTGCTAACTCCAAATCATGAGTAGGGTAATTCTTTTCATGTGGCCTTAACTACCTGGAAGTATATGTGACCACTTTCCCTTCTTGCATGAGTACACACCCTAACCCATTGTGTGAGCATCACTGTAGACCACAAAGTCTTTTCTAGACATTGGCTGTGTTAACACTGGTGCCTCTATTAACATAGGCATCAGCCTCTCAAAACTAGCTTGACACTTGTCATTCCAATCAAATTTCATATTTTTGTGTTGTAATTTGGTCATTGCAGCAGCTATCAGGGAAAATCCCTTTACAAATCTTCTATAATATCTAGCTAACTCCAAAAAACTTCTGATCTTAGTTGCATTTCTGGGAGACTTCCATTCCATCACTACTTTAATCTTCTTGGGATCCTCTCTAATCCCTTCAGATGATACTACATGTCCAAGGAATGCAATCTCATTCAACCAGAACTCACACTTGGACAATTTAGCATACAGTTTCTTCTCTTTTAGAGTCTGTAGAACAATTCTCAAATGCTCATCATGTTCTGCTTTATCCTTGGAATACACCAGGATGTCATCAATGAAGACCACTACGAACTGATCTAAGTATGGATGGAAGATACGATTCATAAGGTCCATGAATGCTGCTGGAGCGTTTGTTAACCCAAATGGCATTACTAGGAATCCATAATGCCCATACCGGGTTCTAAATGCAGTCCTATACACATCTACATCCCTAACCTTTAATTGATGATACCCTGATCTGAGATCAATCTTAGAAAATACACCGGCTCCCTTCAACTGATCAAACAGATCATCAATTCTAGGCAACGGATACTTGGTCTTCATTGTTACTTTGTTTAACTACTGGTAGTCAACACATAACCTCAGTGTCCTATCTTTCTTCTTTACAAACAGCACCGGAGCTCCCCACGGTGACACACTGGGGCATATGAACCCCTTGTCTAGTAATTCTTGCAGTTGGATTTTTAACTCTTTCAATTCAGCAGGTGCCATCCTATATGGAGCAGTTGAAATCCGAGTTGTACCCGGCATAATCTTAATAACAAATTCAACTTCCCTTTTTGGTGGCAAACTAGGCAATTCCTTAAGAAATACCTCAGAAAAATCCCTTCCTGTGGGTATGTTAAACAAGTTAAGTTTACCCTGCCTAGTGTCAACCACGTGTGCCAGATAGGCTTCACACCCTTTTCTCAACAATCTCCTTGCAACTGTAGCTGAGATGACATTGGACAAGAAATCTATCATTTCCCCCATAACTGTTATTTCTTTGTTCTCAGTAGTTTTCAGAGAGATTCTCTTCAATTTACAATCTACTATTACCTGATGATGGGATAACTAGTCCATTCCCAAAATCAGATCAAACTCATGGAAAGGCAATTCGATTAAGTCTGCTGAGAACTCTTTCCCTTAAATCTTCAATGGACAGCCCTTATGCACCTTGTTTACTATCACACTGTGGCCTAGCGAATTTGTGACTAGGATGTCTTGGTCACTTTCCTCTACTAGTATTCCCCTTTCTACGGGCAGCTTGATACAAATATATGAAAGAGTATATCCAATATCCACTAATGGATGCACATAAGTATTATAGAGGAGGAATGTACCCTTGATGACATCTGGACCATCCTATTCCTCTTGTGCCCTTATAGCATAGGCTCTGGCTGGTTTTCTACCTTCTACTCTCTCCACAAACTCTGATACAGGTTTCTGTAAAGTACCGGCTACCTCAGCCTTACCCGGCTTTTTACCCCTTGGAACCGGAGGGGCAGGCCTTTCAGTTGATACTGGAGTAGATGTAGCAGTTTTGCATGGACAATCTCGGATTAGGTGGTCTGTAGACCCACACCATAAACAAGCACCTATCATCCTCCAACATTCACCCTTATGCCATTTTTGGCAATATGGGCAAGCAACAGATACCATTGGGGCTGGTCCCCTGAATCCTGTCCCTGGAGAGGTAGCCATTGAAGGTGTGGACTGGCCTCTCCTTGGTGCAAACTGAGATTTGGGCCTCTGTGACTGACCCTGACTTGGTGCTCTACTGAAACTCTGAGTAGGTGAACCTCTGAATTTCTTACTAGGGGCAGAAGATGTACTGGTCTGACCTTGACCTCTTTTCTGTTGTCTATCCCTTCTGTTCTGCTCATTCATTCTAACTTTTTCAACCTTCAGTGCAGCTTCCACCAACTTGGCAAACTCTATAATCCCCAAGGCTGTAATCATTACTTTAATGTTATCATTGATTTCTTCCTCAAATCTCTTACATCGCTCGGCCTCATTAGGGACTATTTCCCACCCATAGTGGCTCAGTCTGACAAATTCTCTTTCATATTCAGCCATTGTCAGCTGTCTCTAGCATAGGGTAATAAATTCCCTTCTCTTCTCTTCCAAGTATACACTACCCATATACTTCTTTCTGAACTCGGTGAGAAAGAAATCCCAAGTTATTTGTTCTGGTGGCACCTCACTAGTTATTGTATCCCACCATTGGTATGCATCATCTTGCAGTAGTGATACTACAGCTTCCAAATTCTGCTCTGGAGTACAATGAAGTTGTTTCAAGACTCTTCCAGTTCTGTCCAACCAATTTTTAGCTGTGACAGAATCATCTTCCCTTTTGCCCAGAAAATCCACTGCTCCGAACTTCCTGAGTCTCTCCATATGAGATTTTTAATGTGGAGGTGGTGGTGGTGGCATAACTCCTGCCATCTGTCTAAGGAACTCAGCCATTTGCTGAAATGTGGCTATTGCATCTAGTACTAGTGGAGCAGGTTCCCTCCTATCTCCTAGTTTAGTCATATATGGAGCATGACTCTCCACTTCCTCATCGACCTCTCTCTGCGATGTGGAGTCCATATTATGATCAAAATAACAAATTAAAAGATCTGCATTAGAGTCATCATAACACTTACAATGCAATGCATGATATGCAATCTATCTAGGTCCAGAAATGCCTAAACCATGCTCTGATATCACTAAATGTAACACCCATCGCCCGTCTACAGTATAGCCGAGTAAGGCGTGCTACATGGCATGCCGGAGCACCTAGTATGTGATTATCTCATTTCCTAAACTTAATTTGATTTTAAGAAGTCTTTTATGTAATATTCATATCATAATGATACTATTTTCATACTTTAATAATATCAGTGTTTCAAAAATGGTAATAAAAATTTGGCAAGGTGCCGTCTGTATTTCGGGCAAACTGTCCTTCTAAACCTGTTAAAAACAGTTTAATATGATAATATCAAAATCTCAACTATTTCACAGTCTTTATTTCTCAGTAAAGTCAATAGACTTTTACAGTCATTAAACAGTTCCATAATACAGTCCATAATAATTTAAATATATCCAGAAAATCTCCATGTTATCTAATATGTACAAAATTTTACAAAATACAAGGCCGAATTTCAAATACAACAGAAGTACAAAATACAAGATATCCTAAGTCCTACCATGTATGCAATGCAATGTATATGACTCCAGACTCCTGTGCAGATCTGATCTCTCATCCGGTTGTAGGTCTGCTGGGCTCCCCAGCTGTATCTCTAATACTTACGCGTTACAAAAGCAACGCGCTAAGCAATTTTGCTTAGTGGTGTCAAATATAAAGAAATATACACTAAAATAAATTAAATGAATTATTCATGAATTTATGACATCGATATTCTTTACAGTTGTTGATTCTACTTTTATTTGCTAACATTTCAATTTGTGCTAATTTTAGTGGTGCTATATGTCAGAAGACTGGATTTAGCTATTTGAATTTAATAGTGCTTAAATTAACTGCTCGTGTAGCCTATATACTGACCAGACTGGATAAACGGATATACTGGCACTGGGTGCCTAGTACCTCGGGCCGTCACACCATCGGTCACAAAGTGTCTCCCGGTGTGCAAATAGTATGGCTAAAAAGCCATATAATCAATCTGGTGATAAGCCAAGTATAATAACACAATACGTATAGCCGTAGGCTATTAAAGTCACAGTGCAGCATAATAAGCCGTAAAAATACAGTATGGCATGAAGCCATTTACAGAACAGCTGTCAAAATCCTATTGGCATGCCAAACTATCCAAACTAGTCAACTAGGCAAACTAGGGCATTTTATAATTTAATTGTTTAATTCTTCAATTTCTAGAGTTTACTAGCTATTATGTAATTTCATAAGTCAATGCATATGTTGACCTTTTAGGTAATATGGATAAGTTGATTCTAGCATCAACATGTCACAATTTACAATTCAATATGCTGTCAATATAATGCAATTTACCCTTTTTGCAAGTTGGCATTCATTACCAAATTACCTCAAGCATCATTGTATGCAAATGTCAAATTCTCAATTTTTGTGTGCTAGATTGGTCTAGCTTAAAGTCCTATTTTTCTTGATTTTTAGCTTTTGGTCAAAGAAGCAAAACTGTAGCTCTATGTCTTATTGCACTCTGGCCAAAATATCGGGTGATTCTGAGTTGTATAGACCAAGATATGGTCAATTTACTAAAGCTAGATAGATTGCACCTTTAGTGCAAAATTTAGTCAATTTTAGGTCACTTTTAGTTCTGGCAGTTTTGGTACCCGAATTTTTACAAGCTATTTGGCTTAGTTCTGGCCATTTCTGAGCTTTGGTGTCTTCATAAGAATTGTAGGTCTATGTCTAAGCTATCGTAAAAATTTTAGGTCAATTAGACCTGTTTTGAGTGAGTTATGGTCATCCCAATGACTACTGTTCATATGGTCAAAAATCTGAGTTTGTAAGGTTGCCATTCTAGATTTGGTCATTTTTAAGGTCAGTTCCGAGGCAGAATTTTAGCGACATTTCTACATGAAAGTTGGCCTATTTGGTGTCTAGTTTTACCCCTCATTAGCCTCATATCAATTGGGTTCACAGTTTTGCACTTTTGACCAAATTTAGGTGCTGCCAACATACACAACCTGCATTTGAACATTACACTTCCAATTTTGACAATCCTCCACCTCCCAATACTTCAACATTTAATCATGGCACTTCTATATATATTGTACACAATTCTAGCAAGTATTTTGGATAGAACACTCAAGTGCTCAATGCACACAATACATCATTCAAGTTTAACATTCACTTCCACCAAAATTCAACATACCTCAATATCAATATTACACATACACTTCCATATATTCATACCTCAATATCAACTACACATGCTGCCCACAATTTAACATTATCATATTTCATAAATAAACTTCATATTCACACACATAAATTCATGATATTATAGGCTACCAAACATGGCAGTTTGCCAAAGCGTCAAGGTCCCATTTCAAACACTTAATTCAAGCACTAACATGCACATACTTGGATATTAACCTACTACAACTTTTATTTGAGTTAATCAAACTTAATTCCCATCCATTAGAGGTAAAAAAAAAAAAAACTCAAACACCACAAACCTTCATGGCTGCCGAAAATGGATAAGTTCATATCTCACTATTTTTTTTATTTCTTTTCACCAAACTACTCATCTCAACCTAAACACAAGGTTTACTAAAGCTAGGGAGAAGATTTGGACACTTACCACGTGAGGGCTTCCTTCAAACTTCACCAAATCTTGTTTTTCTTATTGCCAATATCTTCCCCAAGGTGAGTAGGCAAGCCTTAATGAAGGATCTAAGTGGAAATGATGGTTAAATCAATGGTGCATGGTGATGGAGGGAGTTCGGCCATAGTGGACTTCCATGGAGGTTCAATTTGGCCAAAGCTTTAAAGGTTGAAGATCACCTTTTTTCTGTCCACTAAAACCATATTTATGTATCTTATGATGTAGTTAGTGGAGCACTAGGATTAGTTTTATTGTTTATTTATTCAAAGTTTCATTATTTGCACATTTATCTCAATTCTTTCACTATTTACATAATGTATCTCATTTTAATTTTTTTATGATATTTCCAAAGTGTAATATCACTTATTTTTAATGGATATTGAGGTCAAAAGGCAACTCTAGGTGTCAAATGACCAAAATGCTCCACTTTGGGTTATATTCCCAATTTTTCGGTAACACCGATTTTTATCTGTTTCTCGATTTTTCATTTTTCTTTGTATTAATTTATTAATTTTTCTTTGATATTTCTAGTGTCAATTACATTTCAATAAACCTTTACTTTTGTCCCAAAATTTAATTTCGAGGGTTCCCTGCGGTCCTAGGGTCGGAAACAGCCTTCCCGATGCAGTCACCCATCGCTGTGGTGCCGGCTCGTTTAACTTAGTTTCATTTTCTCTCATTTATTTTTCTTTGATTTTTCTTGTATTTTCTTTTTATTTATTTCATCATTATATATCTATCACCGAAGTGTAGTTCCAGACATCATGACTTGCCCGGACTGACATTAGGTCACTGGAGCAACATAACGTACAGAACACGTACCGTGGGGATTTTACATGCTTAAAATGTCATATTTTTATCATTGCATACTTAGTCTTTTGATTTTGTTTCTTATTATATTAGCTTATTAATGCTTATTTTTATATTATTAGATGTTTACAAGAGCATGTAAGAGCTCATGAAGCATAATGACGTGAATTGAACACAAAGAGAAACAAAACACACATCAAGCATTTTAAGGCAAAAGGAGCTGTGATTTTGATGAGGACTTAGCCAATGACAAAATGAGCTTAGAGGTATCTTATTCATGGTATTTGGAGGCTAATGGTGAAAAAAGAATAGATTCGGATATCAATCCATATTGAGCTTCTTCGGACAACCTAAATGGAGCTTGTATGTGATCCACTATTTAGAGTGTGAATCTGACCTTGTGGGCTTATATGGACCTTAGTTGATATATTTTAAAATGCTATATAAAAAATAAGAGCAATTGAGCCAGATTACATTGAGGATCACATGTTGAGTGTGTTTGGGCTCTTTATGGTTAGTTATATGAGACCAGAAGTTAGGACCTTAATTGGTGGGTTTAATTATTTTATTTAGGGCTCAAAATAAATAACATAGAGGTGTGTGGGTCCCTAAGGTTGAGCAAGTGGTAGATCTCTGCAAGGATAATTGTTTTTAACTTGTTTTCCTACTTTAACTAGGATTTTTGAGAAAGTTTTAAGTCAAAATACAACTAAGACTTTCAAATCAGATCTGGAGTCTTAGTTAACCTATTTTTGTCTATAAAAATGTTCCAAAATATAGATCTAGAGCAATTTAATTCTTTTTTACTCATAGTGGCTAAATTTTTTCTTTGCGTATTTAAAGATATCAACTGCTTAATCTAGTTGCTAGTGTGATTTCTTCTTCTTCTTCTTCTTTTGGCTTGTGGAGTGCTTCTACATCCTTTGGAGTGTGTACCATCATCATCAACATTAGATCCAAGTTGTTCAAATTACTTCTAAAAGGGGCACCATGCTTTTATCTCTTCTTTTATTAATTTGTTTATGTTTAATGTTTTTAGTTATGTGTGAGTAGTTTTGTAATTCAGTAGGGAGATAGTTAAAGCCATGGAACATGTTACCATGAGACTTCGATTTGAGTTTAATAAAATCTAGATTTGTTTTATATTGAGTATCACTATTCTTTTAGTTTATGTTATGAATGTTGAATGTATGGTTAGTTAGGGTGGCCAACTAATTAATTATGCATGAAAATATATTACTAAGTTAAGATAATTTAAGTATGCAATAGCTTGAATAATCTAACTACAAGTAGTACATAATGATTTATTTTATTATAAAGATGAGTGTCTAAGTTAAATGAACAATGTTGAATGAGTTTGTTACCTTGAATTGCAATGTCTTTCTAATGATTAATGCTACCATTAAACTTAATTGTAAACTGTTATAGTCTTAGATTGAGTATGATGGTAAGAGATTAATTGTAAAGCATTTCTTGGTTAATCTAATCTGTAAAGAAAGATAAAGAAGTTGTTAACTTCTATAACCAATTTACTCAATTGAATAAATTTGTATCTTTAGTCAATGATTGATACATGTTACATGGTGGATACACCCTCTCTACTGAATTTGTTGCAATCTGATTGTGTTGAGTATTCATAATGGTCATTAATCTTAGTTTATATTCTAGTATTATTAGTTTAGTTTCAGCAGTTTAGCAAATACAAATAAAAAAAGTTTCTTTTATTTATTTGTGTCTCTAAGATCTATTTTCTTCTTTGCGTTTACTCATTCTTTATGGGATCGACCTTTGCTTACCCTATATACAAGTAATTTAGGTAGAGTATTTTTAATTAGTGCACTCGGCACACATCAAATTTTAGTGCCATTTATTTGCTTTAAACTCGAATTTAGATCTGTTTATATTTAGTTTTTGTGTTTATTCTTAGTTGCATGTCTACAGAGGAACTTGATACAAGGCTTAAACATATCAGGGAATTCGTCAAGCATCAAGCCGACTTATCCACTCCATTCAAAGCTAAAACTTTTATTGGAAATGAACCACAAGTGATTCCTTTTCATCTTTTTGAGCGAGAACCTTTAGATTCATCAAGTGATTTAGAATTAGAAATCATGGCTGCTAATGTTAATGACAATAGCACCATCAGAGAGTTTGTAACTCTTGATGTGACGCTCCTTACTCGATCTACAGTGTAGCCGAGCAAGGCATGCCACATTTGGTGCCATAGCACCCTATCTTGTCTTGTCGTATATATTATTAATTTAAATTCCATTTATTCATATTATCCCATGTGTTGAAAATTTTTTTTATCACATTTTATTTTTGTGGAGATCCAGACAGAGTCTCCTCTATTTTATTAGCGTTTGGCAGGTCTACTATTCAACTGTTAAAACAGTTTCATATCCATCTCATTTTTCCATGTATCATATCATATCATCATTTGCTCATATAAATTTCCCATATGCATTTCAAGTAAATACATTTCATTTCATTCATATACAATCATGTACACTATTTACAATTTATTTTACAGCCTCAAAATTTAATTACAAGTCCCATTTATGTACAATGAGAAAAATACAAAATCCAGGTATACATGAGCCCTACCAAATATATACTACTGAGGTGACTCCCACACTATTGCAGATCTGATAAAATCCCTATCTGGGCACTACTGCTGCTGCTGCTGTTGGTCTTCAGTACCTACGCGTGGTAAACTAACGCGCTAAGTGAATTGCTTAGTGGTGCATAAATTAAAGTAAAAATAACTAAATAATTAAGGATAATTATTCCATGTATAGTTTCATAAAGAAATACAGATTTCATGAATTTGTGAGTCATTTACATGTTTATTTAACTTTGGGAGCAAATAAATTTATCAGGATCTTTTCTGCTCATTTATTCCATATTCAGTCTTATTAAATTCATATTAGTGCCTAATTAACCTATAGCAGACTATAAAGACTAGACACATGGAAGTATACGAGTTAGACATCCATATGTCTATCACGTATACATTTATCATGTCAGGCACAAGGCCAGTGGGCAGGCATAAAACTAGAAATCATATCAGGCACAATTACCAACGAGCAGGCATAAAGCCTGTAGAACAACCATATTAGACATGTGCTGTCTACCAATGATTGCTCATCTGAGCAGCACTGCTATTTCTAATCCCTAATTGGTATACCAATTGATCCAAGCTATACACATAAGTCTAGATATACTTTAGGCAAATTAGCGTTATTAAGTACTTATGGACTTATTGTTTCATGTTATGCACTATCAGTGCTTTATAGCAATTTCATGTTATTTGTAACAGGAAAATAGGTTCCAATCTCACTTTCATGTAACTTATGTGTTTGGAAAACTATTTAGATAATTTATATATCATGTACCAAATAATTCCTTGAACCTTTCTTTAGGCCTAGATTCTGTCCCCTATATTTGCCTAGCAATTTGGCTAAGATGTAGGGTCTGTTTGACCACAATTCCTTCATGGAAGTTGTTCCTCTATGTTTAAACTTTGCTTTCTCTTTTTGAATCACTCAATTTGGAGTTTTAGAGATCAAGTTATGGTCAATTAACTAACCTGGACTCATGAACCCTATACATTCAGGATCTCAGGTTCAAGTCAGTGTTTACAATTCCCATTTTAGGGTCCTTATACTCAAAATTTGAGTAAAGTTCCTAAATCAAAATTGGAGTCCTATTTCTTAGTTTCCAGAACAGTTTAGCTCATCCCAATTGGATTTTCCTAATGGGAGATATGATTGAACTACTGTCCAGGGGTCAAGTAGCTATTTAGTTCAAATTCATGACTTTCAGAATTGGGAGAATTGAATTGTCCTAGCAAATTCTCCAAGTTGCATTAGGTTCTAAGTTTTCGTCAAAATACCAAAATTATAGTTCTAGGTCTTATGGAGATTTTAGCTTTGGAATCACTGCATTTGCAGTTTTTTGGACTGAGTTATGGCATTTTTTCTAAAACTAGTCGGGTAGGTCAAAGTCTAAAATTTTAGGTCAGGTTCTGGTTCTGGTCAGAATTATTAACCTAGATTTGTCTAGAAAATTAGTTGGGTTAGAGTCAGAATTAGGCTCTATGTTCTTCATGAAAAATGTGCTCCTATGTCTAATCTTTTCATTGGTTCAAGAATCAAGTCATTCTAACTTTCCTAGAATGAGTTATGCCCATTTGAACATTTAATGTTCATATGGTCATTTTTCTAGGTCCTGCAGGTGGTTACCCGGATTCAAGCCAATTTTAGGTCATGTTAGGTTCAGTTTCTGGGCAGGGTCTCTTCATAAAAAATGTGACATTATGTCTTAGATTCAATTTTCAATTGGCCTCACACCGATTGGAGCAACATGACTCTACTTATGGTCACATAACCATACTGGACTCAAGGTTCAGAATTCCCTGCACAGAAAAATGGCACTTCCAATCTTTAATTCCTCCCAACTACCAAACTTCAATCACATTCATTACACTTCAAATAGTCAATAATCAACCTCAACAATGTCAATTTCAAGACACAACACAAAATCCTCAAATTTATGTCAAAACCCTAACTATAAAAACCACATCTCATGTAATACCATGTAATTTAACTTCTACTACATGCAAACTCATCAAGAACACTACTAGGCAAGTTAATTTAATCAAAAATCATAAATCCCCAATTTCTTTCATGGCTGCTTAAATTTTGGTCTTTTAAATACTCATCATATTCTTTCAATTTCATGAGATTTCAACTCAGTTTAATATGCTAACAATACTTAAAGAATGAAAAAAGCTTATATATTGTACTAACCTTGAATTGATCAAGTTTGACCTTGCTAGAACTTCAATTAACCCCTCTTTCTTGACTGCCAATAGCTTCCTCAAGGTGTAAAATCAATTTTTAATGAAGGAAAGTATAGGTTTTAGGGTGAGAAGCATGGGAAAATCAAGCTTGAAAGCTTGAAAAATGGTGGAGGAAGAGAGCTATGGTGGTTCAGCCAACTGTCCAAGGAAGAAGAAGATGAAGCCAAATAGGATAAGAAGAAATTAAATGTAATTGTCTTATATATAGGTGTGTCAAATTTTAATTAGTTAGAAATTTTAATTAGGTCATCCATACATCATGCTTATGTCATAATTTGGGAATTAAATTTTATTTCTTTCTTTTCTACTCATTTTCATTTAAATTTTTATTTTAATTTCTCCATTTTTTATTACACTAATACTGCTTAATTTAATTGATAGTTTGGTCAAAAGTCAACTCTCCAAGTAAAATGACCAAAATGCCCTTCATTGCATTCCTCATGTTATAATTGTCTTTACCGATTGGCATAAATTTTCTTATATTTCCTTAACATTTTTATTGTTATTTAAACCTCATAAATCCTTCAATTAAGTCCAAAATATTTATCTTATAGGTTTCCCCACGGGTCTGGAGTTGGCAATTGTATTCACAGTCGCTTCCCAATAGGGTTACCCATCGCCGGAACCTCAGCTCCTTTAACCTTTTGGCATTTCATTTCTTTTGTTTTTCCTTAATTTTTCTTGATCTTTATTCAATCAATTTATGTCTCCTCACTCTAGTTTAAGTGTAGTTCCAGACATCCTGGCTGTCCGAACAGACGTTAGTCATCGAAATAGTATAATATACAGACTACCTAAAGTGAGGGTGTTACACCTGACATGAACCAACAACCATTATACATTCAATATCGTGTATTTATGGTACCTTTTGAGTTGAAATTTGGCTTAATTCACTTATTGCCTAATTTTTGTGGTCTTACAGGTGAGGATCCTCACAAACACCTCAAGGAGTTCCATGTTGTGTTTAAGCATGAAACCTACAAGTATTATAGAGGAGCAATTTAAGTTGAGAGCATTCCCATTCTCATTAGGGAATGCAGCTAAAGATTGGCTCTACTACCTACCTTCTGGTTCCATAAACACATGGAATGATATGAATCGACTATTCTTGGAGAAGTACTTTCTATCTTTAAAAGCATCCGACATTAGAAAAGATATTTGTGGCATTAGGCAATATAATAGGGAGTCATTGCATGTGTATTGGGAGAGATTTAAGAGATTGTGTCCAAGTTGCCCACATCATCAAATAAGTGACCAACTACTCATTCAATATTTTTATGAAGGTCTTCTTTCTACTGACAGAGGCATGATAGATATAGCTAGTGGAGGTGCTTTGGTAGATAGGATGCCTAAAGCAACAAAGAACTTGATATCAAACATGGTTGCAAATTCACAATAGTTTGGAGTAAGGAATGATCCACCTGTAAGAAGAGTCAATGAGGTAAGTACATCTTCTTTAGAAAATAAAATAGGTAATTTGACTTCTCTTATTAACCAGTTGGTTGTAGGGAATGTGCAATAAGTAAAGACATGTGGTTAATGTTTAGCTCAAGGATATCCAACTAATATGTGTCCTATATTGCAAGAGGATTCCATTGAGCATGCAAATGTAATTGGAGGATTTCCTGGTCCACCACAAAGGAAGTGTGATCCTTATGCAAACACATACAATCAAGGATGGAGGGATTATCCTAACCTTAGTTATAACAATCAAGCACAAAGGAACACCTTTCCTAATCAACCCCCTGGTTTCAACCCAGTGCAACCTTAGTTTCAAAGGCAACTGCAACCAGCAGCTCAAGATCAAGTTATGCCTTTAGAGGACATTGTCAAATCTCTTGCTACTAATACTGTGACACCCCTCACCCGACTACAGTGTAGCCGAGCAAGTTATGCCACTCAGTGTGCCGGAGCACTCTATTTTATCTTATTTCATTTTTATCATAGTTTTGAAAATAACTTGTGAAATATAATTCATTTATTGAAATTGTAATTTATTTGAGGTCATCTTACTCATTTATTTTATTTAATTTCTAATATTTTAAATTGCTAATATTCTTAACTTATCTCAATAAATTTCACTGCCTAAGTAACCTATGACAGGCTGACTAAACTGGATAACGGGTCATTGGCACTGGACACCTTGGTGCCTCAGGCCGTCATACCATGGGACGCAGAACGTCAACCACGTATGCAGTCAGTATGGCTAGAAAGCCATGATAACACATAATCGGGCGTAGAAGCCATGAATGTTGGCATAATGCCATGAATGTGGGCACAAAGCCATGAATACGGGCATAAAGCCATGAATACAGGCATAAAGCCTTTCGCAGTACTGCTAAAACAATACCCTATTGGCATGCCAAACTATCCAATCTGACACACATGTCTAGGTAATACAAGGGCACATAATACCATTAAATATTAATATATTGTGTTTTATGACTTTATTATTTCATGATAAATTTCAATTATAATTCATACATTCATTTGATCATTTATATGATCATAATTCATATCAATTATCCTTTTATACCATTTTACTCAAAATACTTCTCCTTTCTACAATAATGAGAACTAATGTCTCATTCAAACATTAATATGGTTCATTTATTCATTCTTTATGTTATTCATATTAATCACAATTCTAAACAATGGTTCACATGTACCATTGTATTCAAAACATTTTTCCTTTTCTCATTTATACATTCAAGAATCTACTTATGTAATTGCAAATTTTATATTTCAAGTTGAGTTATTAATATTTTATGAATTCCATTTGTGATGGGCATATAAGCCCTAACTATCTATTTACATCAATTAGATGACTTATTTTTCATGTTTCCAGTAATCCATGAAAATTTCATGGACTTCAAATTTATGCTCTTAATTTCCTTTTAACAATTTTGACTAAGATGCATAGTCCACATTTGTCATACCATTCTAAGCATTAAGCTTAGAATTGGTTCTAGGTCTTCATCTTAATTTGCTAATTATTTTGACTACTATTCACCTTACTAGTCAACCAAAATGTTGACTTTTTCTACTTAATGGATATATTAGTTCTAATTACACCAAGATCCCACATTTTGAGTTTTACATTTGCTAGTATTAATTGCCAATTGCAATTTAAAGTCCCCTAGATGCATTTCTAATTTCACATTTTAAATTTCAATTTTTGGTGTCACTATTCACCTCATTGGTCAACAAAAATATTGACTTTTGGATGGAAAATAGGTACATTGGTTTTAACACTCCCAATGTACCACATTTTACATTTAAAACTTGTTGAAATTAACCACCAAATCCATTTCCAAACCTAAAACCAAGAGAGCAGAATTTTCAGTTTTTGTGACCCAACTTTACTGTTCCATTGGGTCCTATTGCAGTGGGAATTTGAGGAAATGGTAAACATGAAAGTTGTTCCTTATTTTGTCTAGTTGAATTTATTTTTTCTGAATCACTCCATTTGGAGTTTTGTAGCTCCAGATATGGTCCAAAAACCATAGCTGGCCGGATTTCAATTCTGCAGAATTTACCAAATCTACAGTACCATGAACAGTGACTGCCACTGCCTTGTTGGATAGGTTCTGGTCATAATTTGGGGTCGGTTTCTTCATGAAAGTTGTTTGTCTATGTCTTATCTTGTTGCTGTAAAAATTTCAGGTCAATTGACCCTTTCTACAGTGAGTTATGGCCAAATGAACAGTTACTGTTCATTTGGTCATTCTGCAGAATTGGCTTACAGGGTACCCGGATTGGGGCCAACTTTTGGTCCTCTTGCTTTGGTCTTTTGGGCATGGTTTCTTCAGCAAAAATGTGCCATTATAAGTCTGGTTTCATGTCCAATTAGCCAAACACCAATTGGACCTACACAGCCAAAGATATAGCAGTCCAAACAGGCTGGACTCACAGCCTTATTTCTGTTGTCTTTAGGAAGCCTACCAAAACTCTTTGTAACCCTCTAATGCACTTCAAATTATGGTCAACTTACCTCAAATGGTCACTAATTGACCATTAAAATGTTCTTTCAACATCACATACACAAAGTCCAAATTTCTCTCTAAAACCCTAATTCTCAAATAACCATTAATGCACATACATCAATTCAACATACTTAATGATGTTTATGTCTCATACTCATGTTCAATACCACCCATATACAACTTAAATTCATTCAACACTCATCAAAACTTCCATCACTAAGGCTGCCAACAATTTTTAAGTGGTCCATACATGGATATGTTCTTTTGATTTCATGAATTTCTAACTAAATCCATATACCTAACTTCAAATTTAAAGAGAAAAATGGAGAGATATAGCACTAACCTTAATTAATCACTTTCATTCTTTACATATATATATATATATATATATATATATATATATATATATATATATATATATATATATATATATATATATATATTTTTTTTTAAACATACTCTCTAGTTCACTCTAAGTCCATCAAGACACTCAATCATGTTCCTTCTTTAGGGCTGCCAAAAATCATGGTGGACATACACATAACTTTTATTCATTTAAGTTACAAATTCATACTTGTTTCAAGTCTCTAGCATGGGATTAAAGAATTTTAAGTATATATGTGCACTAACCTCTTGTAGGGCAGAATTTTCCCATGTTAATCTTCACTTTCTTTCCCTTTCTAGGCTGCCAAACACTTCCCAAGAGGTAGAGACAAGTTTTTAGTGAAGGGACTTAGGGTTTTGGGGTGAGGAAAGCATGGAAATTGAAGCTTTAGAAAGTTTGTTAATGGAGGAGTGAGGGAGGAGGTGAAAAACGTTTTTGAAGGAGAAGAAGGGCTGCTGTTTGCTTTTTAATTCTTTGGTCTCTTTTGACTCTTTTTATTAGTTAATTTGATGGTTACTTAATTGTGATTGGTGGACAATTTTAAATGACCTCATAATATGTCATAATTGGCATTTTATTGTATTTTCTTTTCTCTTCTTCTCTACTCACTTTCAATTAATTTTTTATCAATATTAATTCATATTTTATGTCATAATAATTATTTACTTAACTGGACAAGTCGGCCAAAAATCACCTCTGAAGGCGAAATGACCAAAATGCCCTCCGTTTGGCTTAACGGGTAAAATTTGTCTGTACCGATTGAAAAATTTTTCTAGGTATTTTCTTGGCATTCTAATGCCATAGGAACCTCAATAACCCTTCTCTAGAGTCCCAAAAATTATTTTAAAATTTTTCCCCCGGGTCTAGGGCTCCTCGTTGCGAGAACCGCAACTTACCTCTAGTTACCCATCGCTTGGGCACCGGCTCATTTAACTTGGTTGTATTTTATTTCTAAAATTTTTACTAAATGTTTCTTATTTATATTTGAGTTAATTATGATTCCTGACTTTAGTTTAAATATTTTTCCAGAAGGTCTAGCTGTCCGGACCGACACTGGTCACCGGAACAGTAGACTGTGCGGAATTGCTACCGGGAGGATGTTACAAATACTATGAATTTTCAAAAAGAGACAAGAGTAAGTATCCAGAATTTGGAGAATCAAATAAGCCAACTAGCTGTATCAGTTAGCAAATTGGGAGCACAAGGGTCTGGTAAGCTTGCTTCTCTACCAATTAAGAAACCAAAAGAGAATGCATGTGCAATTGTGTTGAGAAGTTACAAGGAAGCGGAAGCACCAAGCAAGGAGACTCTAGTTGAACAAAAGGTCAACCATAGAGTTCAAAAAGAAAAAGTGGTTGACAAAAATAAGGAAGAAGAGCAAGAGAAAGAAGTCCATTGAAAGGTAAGTCCTTTTACACCTCTCTTAGATTATAAGCCTATGCCTCCCTTTCCTAGCAAGTTTGCAAAGGCAAAGAAAGAAGAACAAGAAAAGGAGATTTTAGATATGTTTAAAACAGTGGAGATCAATATCCCTCTTTTGGATGCAATCAAGCAAGTGCTAAGATATGCAAAATTTCTCAAAGAGTTATGCACATCCAAAAGAAAGCTATAAAGTAATGAAAAGGTAAGTGTAGGGGAGAATGTCTCTGCTATGATACAAACGAAATTACCTCCCAAATGCAAAGATCCAGATACATTTACTATTCCATGCAAAATTAGTAGTACGATATTTGAGAGGGTTATGTTAGATTTAGGCACATCTATTAATGTCATACCTAAATCTATTTATGCTTCTTTAAATCTTGGGCATTTAAAAGAAAGTGGTGTTATCATACAGCTAACTGATATATCTAATGCATGTCTTGATGGGGTAATTGAGGATGTTTTGGTTCAAGTCAATGAATTAGTTTTCTTTACTGATTTTTATACTTTGGATATGGAGGATAATAATTCTCATAATACTGCACCTATATTATAAGGAAGACCATTCTTGAAAACTTCTAAAACTAAAATAGATGTGCATGATGGTACTCTCTCTATGGAATTTGATGGTGAGATTTTGCATTTTAATATTTTTGAAGCCATGAGATATCCTACTGATATGCATTCTGTTTGTAGTTTGGATGTTATTGAACCTTTGGTGTAGAAAGCTTTTGAGCTAAGTGGAGAAGACAAGTTAAATGTAATTATTAGCTACAACGTGGAGAAAGAAAGCAAGACCAATTCATAAAGAGAGCTTGCCATAGGTGAAGAGTAGGAGGAGATTTTGAAGTTCCTTGATGTTGGATAAAAAGAAGGCTTGAAGTCGAGCATGAGACTCTAAACAAATGCGCTGCTTGAGAGGCAACCCAAGAAACAAACAGATTTGGATTTCTATCTCCCTACTTTTTTTTTTTTTTTAGTTTCTTTTCTTCGCATGATAATTTGCATTGGCACAATGTAATATTTGAGTCTGGGAGAGGGTTTCTATTTGTTTAGTTTATTTAGTAAATTAGTTAATAGTTCTTTTTCTTTTTAAAATTATGGATTTTTGTGTTTTTAGGTTCTTTCCATAGATTAATGAACTTATGCATGTTATGTGTATGGATTGATCAAGTTTGATAAGAGCATGAACAAACTGGATATATTGACTTGCAACTTAGGCTTTCTTAATGTGGAAATTGAACTGAAAGGTTGAATATGCTAATAGGAAAGATTAATACCTTTGTGAGCTTTTTAGCTAACAATTGAAACTTCAATATCAATCTATTTCTTTTCTATGTGGATATTCATTCCTTGATTATGTATCTCTAGAACTTACTTTAAATCCTTTTGAGATTACATGGATATATGCATGCATTTAAGTGATGAAGGCAAAATAGGTGTAACCACTTGAGCTTAAATTACCAACCTTTTGATAACAAAAAGCTATCCTTTTAGTGAGCCAATTTTGTACCTACATTATTCCTATTCCTTATGATTGAGCCACATTATAAGCACATCTGGTAAGCTTAATAAAATCATAGATGCCCAAAAGCTTCCAAGTGTTGGGGAAATGGGGTTGGTGCCTATTAATCCATGCGTCCCAGCTTGAAAACTATCAAGGCCAAGATTTAATATCAGTAAGGCAAGGAAGAGGCTACAATTCACAGTTGATCAATAATTCTTGATACTTTCATAAAGGGAAGGGAGGAAGTGGAATAACATGAGGAAGTGGCAAAGGACCTATAGTAGTAACCTTCACAACAAGATCTTATAAGAAATAAAGTAATGGAGATTAGTTACTAGGGCAAAACATCTATAGGAAATGAATAAAGCAGTGAAGGTTTAGAATACTTACTGAGAGTGGGCTCAAAGGTGGAAGGACTTTGGACTTCCTGGAACTGGTGCCTATGGTCTTTGTGGTATTGGTACCTACAAAAGCAATGACAGGTACTTGGTTAGATGAAATTCAGATAGAGTTTCCTTTGCAAAATAGACATCAAGAAAATTGGTTCCTTTATTATAAACCAATTCTCATAACAAACAATCAAACACAACCTGCAAAAGAAGCAGAAGCACATATATACAGTAATGAACAGTAGGTGAGAGTCCAGAAGTTACCTCCAACAGCTTGAGAAAAAAGGGTAGTACTGGGCATGAACTTGGAGTATAAATGTGTAAGACAGTAGATAGAGGAGTAGCACTCAATCCAGGAGAGCTACTGCTGATAGGTGAGACTTGTGATACTGTTAGTGGTACCTATGAAGCCACAGGTACCTGTGAGGTGGCAAGTACCTAAGAACTGGCAGGTACCTGAGAACTAGAAGGAGAATCTTCTAAAACCATGTCTACAAGTACAAATAGGAAAAAGATATATCAAACATATATGCCTAGATAACAACCACCAAATAGCACAGGTACCTAACAATATACTGCAGTAAGTGCAAGTACCTAAGCAACACATATGTATCAACAAATTTCTCAAAAATAAGCAAAATCACAAGACCCACAAAATATCAAACAATACAATAGTGAGATTGACATCAAGAAAGTAGTGGATGATTGTCACACCTTACCCCTCTGTAAGGCATAACATGATCTCGTAGTATACCTAATGAATTTTCGAACTTCGCCTACCGATAATCCATTAAATACACAACAAGGGATTTTAAAACAATTTTATTTCTTTTTGAAGGTGGTAAGCACTTTTGGCGGGAATCAAAAACTTTTCTTTGAAGTTTAACTATTAGATAGAATTTTTGACAACTTTTATTTTTTCATAAATTTTGTAAAAATTTCAGCAAAGTGTCATCTGTATTTTGAGAAAACAGTTCTTCAAAACCCTGTAAAAGCACTTCCAAATGATTTTCACAACTCCCAACCTCCAATACAACTCAAATCAACCAAATCAATCACAATTTCAATTCAAAATTCTCATCACAACATTTTTTCAAGACAATTAAATAAAACTTATACTTGTTGCATTAAAATATTTAAATTACATACACAAGTTAAATTTACAAACATAAAATTCAAAAGTAATATTATTACAAATTTACTGTACAACTGCTCAATTTTACATTAATACATATGACACTACAATATTTACATCAAAATAAATACATTGGGTATAGAATAATACCCGTACAAAATTTAGCAGAGTCCTCTATCTCAATAGCAGCTCACTCTGCTGCTTTCTCCTTTCCTTTATCTACGATAGCAAAATAAGCTATCGCTGAGT
This sequence comes from Hevea brasiliensis, assembly GCF_030052815.1. Lineage (NCBI taxonomy): Eukaryota > Viridiplantae > Streptophyta > Magnoliopsida > Malpighiales > Euphorbiaceae > Hevea > Hevea brasiliensis. Next base: position 46,751,910 of record NC_079500.1, on the reverse strand, counting down.
ATAATTTACTCAGTGGTGCACCATAAAATTTAAAATGCTGAATATAAAATATTCACTGATAAATCATAATTCAAACATTTCACACTCATATTTCACAATTTTCAAATCACATTTATAATATAATTTTGTCAAATAATATAATAAACACAGTGTTGCCAAATCATACACATCTTAGGTCATGATACAAAATTTTCAATCAATGCAATGTTATACACCACGATAAAGCAAACTACAACCTCACTAATTGAAATCAATGAGGGAGGTGGCTAGCTAGCAAATGAGTACTTATCTAATCTCGACCTCAACTGGTAAGCCAGAGAAGAAGGAAAATAATCAATCTCAACCCAATACATGGAGGAGGAATAATGTGGTACTGTCATGCTAAGAGTAAATCCGAAATTAATTTAAAACAATTTATTCAAATATTGCATGAAAAATCTAATCAATTTCCAAAGTCCAATTTACAGGCACAAAGTGGCAACACAATAGTTCTTGGAATTCATAATTAACACTAAACATTTACAATACAGAATAAATCAAGTTTTCAAGGTGAAAACAATAATTTTGAGTTATTGTGCACATACCTGATTTGAGTCGCCTCTAGGCCTTGACTCAATGTTCCTTATGCTTCTCAATGTCATTTTCAACTGAAACACACAATTTACAGTGTTTCAGTATCACATCTCATAATAATTCCAACAATTTATTTAATTGTATCCTTACATAGGCTTAAAATGGCATTTTCTAGACTTTGCATTTTATTGCAATTTTTCAGATTTGTTATGCTGCCTTAACCTAGCTAATTGACCTATTTCCCTTTATTTTTGGGTTTTGGTCAAATTACCAATAATGTAACTTTATGTCTTATTGAAATTTTTCCACTGATATCACATTATTTGGAGTTATATGGACCAAATTATGGTCATTTTACTATGGCTGGTCAAGTTGCACTTACATTGCACAATTAGGTCATTTTTAAGTCAAAGTCAATTCGGCCAATTTTTGTAACCCAATTTGGGCAATCATTTTGACTTGCTTAATGGCATTTTTGGGCTTGGTGGTCTTAACCAAAGTTGTAGCCCTATCTCTAAGCTTTATATTGATATAAATTTGAGGTCATTTGGACCTGTTTTGAGTGAATTATGGTCATTTTAGTGACTACTGTTCATATGGTCAAAAATCTGGATTCACATGTTAAGCAATTCCGGATTTGGTCATTTTTTTTAGGTCACTTCTAGGCAGAATTTAGATATGACCTATACATGAAAATTGGTCTACTATAAGTCATATTTCACCTCCAATTGGCCTCATACTAATTGGGGTCACACATTTCCATTTAGAACCTAAAATATATACTGTTTTTACTAACACACTTTGCATTTGCAAATTTTGGCAATTCTAATGGACATTATGCACTTTATACTTAGTTCAATTGTCCAATATCAATCTAATACAACCAATATCCAGCCACAATATATGTGATCAAACATCCAGTAATTTAATTAATGTCCAAATACAAATTCAACTCAAGTAATTCTCCATCACACTCAATTGATCAAATTCATGTCTAACAACAATTCAATTGCTCAAACCTAATCCAACTAACCAAGATCAATAACATACATCCCATTGTTCTTAAATCAACATTAAATATATATGAAATTAAGGTCTTCCTAAGCACATCAAGGCTACCCATTTGTACATATGTTTCCAATTTCTATATTCAATTCACAACCTCACTTCAAATACCAAATTCAAACATACATGTGCTAATTAACTCTTATACATTTGAGCACTATAATCAACCCCTCAAATCACCATTTACATGAAGAAATAATTCATAATCCCATGGACATGAAGGCTGCCGAATTCAAAACTGGTCAACACTCATCAAATTCTTCAAATTCTTCCATATTCTAACTCACCATAACCTTAATACAAACTTTACTTCAGAAAGGAAGGAATTTGGACACTTACCTCTACTTGGAGCTTGTTAAAACCTCACCAATCCTGCTTCTTTTGCTGCCACAACACTTCCCAAGCTGTGTAGACTAAATTTAATGAAGGAAATTTTGGGGAAAATGGCTTGAAGTGGAGTGCATGGAGCTTGGTTGAGGTACGGCAATGGAGGTTTCTATGGAGGATGAATTTGGCTGAATGTTGAGAGGATGAAGATTATGACATTTTTTGTCCCAAACGGTTTATATAGGTCCCTTCCTTTGAAGTTAGTGGAGCACTAAACTAACTTAATGAATAAATTAATCCAAAAGTTTCTTAATTTGTAATTATGCCACAATTCTTCTACTATTTACATTATGTACCCCATTTCTTATTTTCATGACATTTTTAATATTTAATATCACTTATTTTTAATGTACATTTAGGTCAAAAGTCAACTCTAGGTATCAATTGACCAAAATGCCCCTCCTCGGGTTGTATTTCTGATGAGAATCAAGCTACATCCACGCCAAATGATTTCATCCAAGGTCTAATTACTGGACCTAGAGCTAAATTACTTCAGAATTTAATTTGTGAAATCTTAAAGAGCAAGGATTATAAGCTGGAATGTTATGAAGAAAATTATAAAGGATTAAATTTGGTGAAAATTAAGCTTGGAAGTGACCAGGTGTCATGTGGAGCATTAGGTTACATGGAATAACCTGTGGACATGCATGCACCAGATCCAACCCATGCTGCTGGCACCTTTTTGAAGGAATATTCCTTGCTGTTATAACTACCTCTCTTTTGGACTTAAATGCCCTTTTTTCTATTGTATTAAGTTTGCTTTTTGTTGGGACGTTTTAGTCTTTTGATAGATTAATTTCTGTTTGGACTTAAAGCTCCTTGCAGCTTTTACTAAAGTAGGGATATTTTTGTCTTTAGCTTTGGGGCCAAAAGGCTATAAATACAAGTGTAATGAGAGAGGTGGAGGACACACTTTGAATATTAATGAAAGATTGTTTCTGCTCCATTAGTGAGTAAATTGGCTGTTACCTTTGTTCCTGTGAAGCTCATTAACTTGTTGAGATTTCTATCTTGCAAGGCTTAATGTGCATAATATTCTTAGTTTATTCATTCTCCATATGAATTAGGTCAAGAATCTCATTTCTGATATTTTCTTTGAATTACACAGCAATCTGATTGTGCTGGTTCAAAGAATCAAATTCATACATCTTGATTTCGTGCTTTCCATATTGTTCCTTCAATTCTTGAATGTGGGTTTTCAAGTTACCAATTGTATGAGGGTTCACATCAGTTTTGGTATCAGAGCAAAGGGACGTCCAAACAAGGTAGATTCTCTGTTTGCTTCTTATTCTTTGTGCTTACTTTGTGTTTGTTACCTTTTTCGTATTTGCTGTTTGGCTCTAGTTCCATATTTGCTTCTTCTTCTTCTTCATCTTGCACCTGGTTCTTTCTTGCTAAACCTTGTTTTGCTTCTTATTGTGTTTCTATTATTCACATTTTTATTCATTGTATGCTTGACCGAAATTGGGTCTTGGGGTTTAGTATAATCTGTTTGTTTAAAAATTTTGTTTTGTTGAGTTTGTCTTAGGGTTTTGGGTTAATCAAGCCAAAGCCATTATTCTAACTATCTATTTTGCTTCCTTCATTTCGATATCAAGCATGAGAGCTTATTTGGGTCATTGAGTTTGACTTACCTATTTGGCCTGAAACTATACCAGCATTATTTGAGTGTGTTTAAGATGTTGAGTGTAAATTTTGGGGGTTGTTTGAGATTGTTTGCCTGCTGAACCAAAATTTTGCGACAGACCTAATCAAATTAAGTTCACATAGCAAATAGACACAAAAATTCCTAAAAATTTACAAGGTGTTTATACCCCATTTCAGTAGTTTCCAAATTAAATTTCAACTTAAAATTCAACCGTTTGTGTGGGGAACCAAAATTTTGCGGCAGACTCAATCAAATTAAGTTCACATAGCAAACATAGCCAGAAATTCCTGAAAAATTATAGGGTATTTATACCCCATTTCAGTAGTTCCCAAATTAAATTTCAGCTTAAAATTCAATCGTTTGTGTGAGGAACCAAAATTTTATGGCAAACCCGATCAAATTAAGTTCACATAGCAAATTAGCCCAGAAATTCCTCAAAATTTATAGGTTGTTTGTGCCACATTTGAGTTATTCTTAAATTAAATATCAGCTCAAAATTTAACCGTTTGTGTGGGGAACCAAAATTTTGCGGCAGATACGATCAAATTTAGTTTACATAGTAAACCTGCCAAGAAAAGCCTAAAATTCCAACAACAATTAGTCAGTATTGGGTTGCATTTGTCTATTCAATTTCAGATCAAAATACACTCATTTTCTTAGTGATCCTAAATTGATGCAATTCTTGGTGTATTGTGTGAACTACTCTTTTATTTTGGTGTCTTCTTTCTTGATTCCTTATTGCATTATATTTCCATATTTGAGCTTTTCTTTTCTTGACTTTTTGAGTCACATTATTGCTTTCTTGATTACTCGTTTTGATCTGTCACGTGTAAGAATTTTATTGTGTGTTAAATTTTTATGAGTACAGTCTTGGTTTGAGTTACTTGAGTTTGATAAGAACTTGTGGACATAGCCAAGAGAGGTAAAAGGCACAGAGTGGTGAGTCCATAAGAGGGGAAAAGCCTTGTTGAGTTAAACACGAGTGGAGTGTCCCCTGTTGAGTGTAAACACGTAAGGGAGTGAGTGAGGTGTTTTCTTTACACTAACCATTTTCTTACAGGTTTGAAAACATGTCTAGAAGGGGTGATGGTAGTGAGGGGGAAGGTGAAAATCCATTCTATATGTAGGCTGTCAGACAATAATTTGAAAGAATAAATGTTGTGTGCAATGGAATCATAGATAGGTTGGAAAGATTGGAGCAAAGAGATAGGAGGCCAAATAGGAGGGATCTTGTACCTCCAGTAGTTGAATCTGATGAAGATGAGGTTGATAACTATGATTTTGAGGTTAAAAGACCTAGGAGGGGTAGGTATGAGAGAAGAGCTGAAGATAGGGAGAATGGGGATAGGAGGATAAGAAGAGAGGAAAGAGAGAGGAATAGGGTAGATGACAATATCAAAAGTATTAAAATGAGCATCCCTTCTTTCCAAGGGAAAAATGATCCAGATGTGTATCTAGAATGGGAAAGGAAGGTAGAAGCTGTCTTTGATTGTCATCACTATTCAGAGGAGAAGAAAGTAAAGTTAGCAACAGTAGAATTTACTGATTATGCTTTGGTATGGTAGGATCAAGTATTAATTAGTAGAAGGAGAAATTATGAGCAATCAATTGCAACCTGGGGTGAGATGAAAACTATAATAAGAAAGAGATTTTTTCCTAGTCATTACTATAGAGAACTACATCAGAAGTTACAAAGGTTGACTCAAGGTTCTAAAAGTGTTGAAGATTATCATAAAGAAATGGAAATTGCTATGATTAGAGCAAATGTGGAGGAGGATAGAGAAGCCACCATGGCTAGATTCTTGAATGGGCTAAACAAGGAGATTGCTCATATTGTTGAGTTACATCCCTATGTTGAGTTGGAGGATATGGTCCACATGGCTATGAAGGTAAAAAGGCAACTTAAAAGCAAGTCAAAATTTGGAGGAAATACAGGTACTTCTTCATCTTGGAAGTCTAACTAGAAGAAGGAGGATAGGGAAAAGGCTGTTAGCAAATATAAGAAAAATGAGGCAAAAGGAAAAGGTGGAGAAGAATTTGTAGAAAGTAAAGGAAAGGAGGTTGCAACTACCACCCGAAATAGAGATGTGAAGTGTTTTAGGTGTTTGGGTAGCGAACACATAGCTTCTCAATGCCCTAACAAGAGAGTCATGGTCATGAGAGAAAATGGTGAGATAGAAATGGAGGAGGAAATTGTGAGTGATTCCACATCTTCAGGGGAGGAGGATGCAGAGGTAGAATATGCTGTTGAAGGAAGTGCTCTAGTGATTATGAGAGCATTAAATACTCAAGTAAAGGAGGATGTTGGTGATGAATTGCAAAGAGAAACAATTTTCCATACAAGGTGTCTTATCCAAGACAAAGCTTGTAGTGTCATCATTGATGGGGGAAGTTGTGCCAATGTTGCTAGTACTATTTTGGTGCAGAGATTAGGGTTGAGGACTTTGAAACACTCTAGTCCTATAAATTGCAGTGGTTGAATGAATGCGGTGAGGTGAAAGTAACAAAACAAGTGCTGGTTTCCTTTGCAATAGGAAAGTATCAAGATGAGGTTATATGTGACATGGTTCCAATGCAAGCTGGCCATTTATTACTTGGCCGACCATGGCAATTTGATAGAAAGGTGATCCATGATGGGTATAAAAATAGGTATTCTTTTGAAATGAATGAAAGGAAAATCATTTTGGCATCTATGACACCAAAACAGATTTATGAAGACCAAACAAGACTTAAGCAAGCAATGGGTGAGGTAAAATCAAGAGTGGCCGAAAAAAGAGCAGAGAAGAAAAGAAGGAGTGAAAAGAAATTGAGTGAGCAAGACAAGGGTGGTTGTGAGGAAAGAAAAGAGAGTAAAGAAAACATTCCAAGAGTGCTTAAAAATGGTGAATCTTCGATGCAAAAGGAGAGCTGTGCGGAAAGAGGGGAGAGAAAATTAAGCTTGTATGCTAAAAGAAGAGATGTGAGGAATGTCATGTTTGCCAACAAGCAAATGTTATTAATTATGTGACACCCCTTACCCGTCTACAGTGTAGCCGAGCAAGATATGCCACTCAGTGTGCCGGAGCACCAATTCATATTTCAATTACAATTTATCCCTTTTAATTCATTTATTTACAATTTTTGATAAATCTGAATTTTTTCGTAATTTTTATAGAAAATCCGGCATAGTACCGGCTATAAATTGGAAAAACAGTTCTTCTGGACCTGTTTAAAAGACACTTCCAATATAATTTCCAAATCCAGAACTCCATTATACGCACATCTCAACTCAATCTCAATACTATTTTCAGAATTTTTTCTGTTCACATCCTCACTTGAAGCACATTCATAAATATTTCTCAACATTTCATTTTTTTAACATAATATACAGAAAATTTCAATAACATGAAATTTCATATATTTACATTATCACATTAGTTCAAGAGTTTGTAATTACAATTAAAACTAATACAAAATACAAAATACAAAATGCCACCCATAGTCCTAATGTCCTACCAAGTGCACTGCAGATGTGAGGTGACTCTGGACTCGATATCTGACTCTGAAAGTTCACCCTGCTCGATGTCTGTGGGCTCCCGGCTATGTCTTGATACTGCGTGGCAAAAGCGACGTGCTAAGCAATTCTGCTTAGTGGTGACAATATAAAATAAAATAACTAAAATAATATAAATATGCAAAATGTATGTTTACATTTTTGGTAGACTTAATTCGTGGTATTTATTGCAGTATAATTTGATTAAAAATTTGTAAGATTCATTATCATCGCCCTAGTAACCCATACTAGTCGACTAGACTAGATAAATGGGTAAACTGGCACTGGGTACTAAGTACCTCGGACCATCACACGATCGGTCACATTGTGTCTCCTGGTGTGCAACAGAACAGCTAATAAGCTATAATAATTATCAGGGTTAAAACCCGAGTATAACAACTCAAATAACATAGCCAAAGGCTATTATGTTACAGAATGGCATGGGAGGCCATGAAACACAGAATGACATGAAGCCATATGCAGTACTGCTAACAGAACCCTATTGGCATGCCAAACTATCCAAACTAATCTTGCTAGGTATACTAGGGCATATTACACTTTTAAGTTTCACAATTCTTGAAATTCAAGTTTTGGTGTTACTATTCAATTCATTAGTCAACAAAATGTTGATTTTTACATGGAAAATAGGTACAATGGTTTTAACACTCTCAACATACCACATTTTGCATTCTAAAATTGTGGATATTGGTTGCCAATACCATTTCTAAGCTTAATGTTAATTGTTCAAAATTTTCAGTTTTCAAGCTTTGTGTTTACTGTTCCATTAATCATTTTTACAGTGGGAATTTGAAAAAATGATCAACATGAAAGTTGTTCCTTATTTTGTCTAGTTACATTTCCTTTTTTTGAATCACTCCATTTGGAGTTTTGTAGCTCAAGTTATTGCCCATAAACCACAACTGGCCGGATTATAATTTTTCCAGAATTTCTGGACTGACCAAATCTACAATAATTTGAGCAGTGACTACAGATCACTTTTTGAATATGTTATGGTCATAATTTGAGTTAGGTTTCTTCATGAAAGTTGTAGGTCTATATCTCATCTTATTGCTGGTAAAATTTTAGGTCAATTGGACCTTTCTACACTGAGTTATGGTCAAATGACTAAACACTATTTATTTGGTCATTTTGCTCAGGTAGAATGCAGGTCACCCGAATTAGGGCAATCTTTAGGTTAACTTGGTTTGGTTTTCTAGGCATGGTTTCTTCACCAAAGTTGTGCCATTATGTGTCTAGTTTCATGTCCAATTAGCCTTGAACCAATTGAACCTCTACAATTCCAGTTATTGCTGCCCAAACCTACTGGACTCATGCCTAGTCCTGCAGGTCACCAAGGGTAGCCACACCAAACTCAATTCTCACTACACAAACCACTTCATTTTTTATTCACACACAGCCAAATGGTCAATAATTGACCATTAAAATCTAATTTTATTATCACATGATCAAAGTCTCATTTTTATCCCAAACCCTAACTCAACTATCTCAACCATGCATTATAACTTGCATTTCATTACTCCACTTAAGAGATTCATATTAAGGGCAGCCATACTATATTTTAGCTCCATAAAAATCATCACAATCTTACCCTAACCAAGGCTGCCAAAAATATGGGATGGGCATACGCATGGTATTTAATAAATTTCTTTGTAATTTGCACTCATTCATAGTCCTTTAACATGAATTTAAAGAGAAAATCAAGGTTAGGTCATAAACCTCTAATGGAGTGAAATTCCCACTTACTGGGGTTCTTCTTTTTCTTTTCTTTTTGCTCCCAAAAGACTCATTAAGATGTAAGAACAATTTTTTATGTTGGGAATATAGGGTTTAGTTGGGTAAAAGCTATGAAAATCAAGCTTTAAAAAGCTTGATAATGGTGGCTATGGAGGGAAAAGGTGACGGCAAGAAGAAGGGTTGAGAGTGTTCTGATTTTTTTCTTCATTTTTCTGCCCATTTAGTCTTTTTAAATAAACTTATGCCATGTGTCAACATTGGATTGGGTGGGAGAATTTTAATGACATCATTATGATGTCAAAATTCCAATTTTTTTCATTTTCTATCCTTTTTTTTGTCTATTTAATTTCAATTAAATTTTTAACAATATTCATTCACATTTTATGTCATATAAATTATTTATTTAACTGGACAAGTTGGCCAAAAATCATCTCTGAAGACGAAATGACCAAAATGCCCTCCGTTTGGCTTAACGAGCCAAAATTGTGTGTAACGATAGAAAAATTTTTCTAAGCATTTTCTTGGCATTCTAATGCCATAAGAATCTCAATAACCCTTCTCTAGAGTCCCAAAAATTATTTTATAATTTTTTCCCTGGGTATAGGGTTGTTAACGGCCTTCACCGTCACTTCCCCTTTGGGTTACTCATCACTGGGGTTTCGGCTCATTTAACCTTAGTGTATTTCGTTTCTAAAAATTTTTCCTTAATTTTTATGAGTATTATTTAGTTTCTTTATAACTCTCCACTTTAGTCTAATTATAATTTCAAACGTACTAGCTGCTAGGACCGACATTGGTCACCGAAACAGTAGACTGTGCGGACTAGCTAAAGTGAGGATGTTACAAATTGTGTTTAAGGACTCTTGTTTATCCACATCTGACCTTGACCCCAATTTGCCTATTATTGTTGTCTCCCTTTTGCAGGAATATGAGGATGTGCTATCTGAGGAGATGCCGGCTAGACTACCACCTATTCAAGGGATTGAGCACCAGATTGATTTTGTACTTGGAGTAGTTATTCCCAACCATCCAGCCTATAGAACTAACTCTGAAGAAACCAAAGAATTACAAAGGCAAGTTGAGGAATTGCTAGCTAAGGGTTATGTGAGAGAAAGTATGAGCCCTTGTGCTGTACCCGTCCTTTTGATACCAAAGAAAGATGGCACATGGCGCATGTGTGTGAATTGTAGGGCGGTCAACAAAATCACCATAAAATATCACCACCCTATACCTAGATTGGATGATATGTTGGATGAACTTTGTGGTGCTTGTGTTTTTACCAAAATTGACTTGAAAAGCGGATATCATCAATTTTGCATGAAAGTAGGTGATGAATGGAAGACTGCATTTAAAACAAAGCATGGACTATATGAGTGGTTAGTTATGCCTTTTGGACTAACTAATGCTCCTAGCACTTTTATGAGATTGATGAATCATGTGTTGCGTGCTTTTATTGGAAAAGTTGTTGTTTATTTTGATGATATATTGATTTACAGTTGAGACATGAATGAACATATGCATCATTTAAGAGCTGTATTCGATGTGTTAAGAAAGGAAAAATTATATGCTAACTTGAAGAAATGTTCATTTTGCATGGAAATGGTTGTCTTTTTAGGATTTGTCATTAGTGCTAATGGTGTTGAAGTTGATGATGAAAAAATTAGAGCTATTAAAGACTGGCCCATTCTAAAGTCTGCATCTGAAGTATGTAGTTTCCATTGACTAGCTAGTTTCTATAAAAGATTTATTAAGAATTTCAGTACCATTGTAGCACCATTGAATGATCTTGTCAAAAAGAATGTTAATTTTGTTTGGGAACAGAAACAAGATGATGCTTTTCACAAAATTAAAGATATGTTATGCTTCGCTCCTGTGTTGGCTTTACCTGATTTTTCTAAGACTTTTGAGATTGAGTGTGACGCATCAGGAATAGGTATTGGAGCCGTTTTAATGCGGGATAAGAAACCAATAGCATACTTTAGCGAGAAGCTTAATGGAGCAGCTTTGAACTATTCTACATATGACAAAGAGTTGTATGCATTGGTACGTGCCTTGGAAACATGGCAACATTACCTTTGGCCAAAGCAATTTGTCATCCACACAGATTAAGAGTCATTGAAGCATATCAAGGGGAAAAATAAGTTGAGTAGGCATCATGCAAAATGAGTTGAGTTCCTTGAGACCTTTCCATATGTAATTCAATACAAACATGGGAAAGAAAATATGGTTGTTGATGCCTTATCTCGAAGGTATAACCTTCTTGCCCTTCTTGATGCAAAGTTATTATGATTCGAATATGTGAAAGAATTATATGCTGAAGATGATGACTTTGCTAGAGTGTATGCAGCTTGTGAAAAGAATGCTTTTGAGAAGTTTTATAGGCATGATGGATATTTGTTTAGAGAAAATAGATTGTGTGTGCCTAAGAGTTCCATGCATGAATTACTTGTGAATGAGTCTTATGCTGGTGGATTAATGGGTCATTTTGGTGTTGTCAAAACTTTAGATGTGTTAAAGGAACATTTTTATTGGCCGAATATGAAAAGAGATGTTGAAAGAGTATGTGTTAGGTGCGTTGTGTGTGCTAAGTCTGTAACACCCCGAACCTCCGAGTTATGAATAGTACTATTTTTGATCCGTGACTAGTACTATTTAAAGACACCTTGAGGACCAAAAATAAATAGAAAATTAATTGAGATAGACACAATAAAAATTCAAGTGACCAAAAAATATAAGGATTCACCAGGTATATTGAAAAAGAGGGATTATGAACCAATGAGCGACATTTTGGTCAATTCACCTCAAGAGTTGACTTTTGACCAAAATGTTAATTAATTTAAGTGAAATTAATGAATTGAATTATGGAATAATTTTTTTAGGAAAAGAATTCAAGTATAAAGTGAAAGGAAAATAAAAGAAACAAAAATCTAGAATTTTAGGTCCATTTTGACCCAATTAAAATTTTAGGACCAATGGGCTTTGGACAACTCAATAAAAATTAATTAAATAAATAAATAATTGGGATAAGTATAAAAGAAAGTCATCTTCCTCCCTCCCTCATTTAGGTGCCCTCCCACACACCTCCTCTCCCTCTCTTTTCTTTCTTCTCTCTTCATTCTTCCACTTATAACCTCTCTCAACCATTGATTTTCTCCACTTTTTCTCCATGGGTTTTCTATCTAATTGGTAAAAAACATTAAATTTATCTTTCATTGAGAGATTAAAAGCTAAGAGAACAAAAGAGTTAGAAGAAATTGAAGATTAGAAGTGGTCACTTGAGGTAAGTTTCTTTTCATGTTAGATTAGTTGTACAAGCCATGAATGAAGTTAACTTATGATGAAATATCATGAAAAATTGAAAGAAAACATGCATGGAACCTAAACTAGGGTTTTTGGCCAACTTAGAGAAAATTAGGGTTTTGATGTATTTTAGTTAAATTGATGATATATCTAAGTTAAATTGAGGTAGTATGCATGATTGGGAGTAGTAAGATTTCATAGAATTGCATATATTAAATTATGGAAGATTAGGGTTTATGGAAAAATTGAGTTTTAGTGCTAGAGAGTAAAATTGGTGTGTGTAGTTTTAAATTATGATCATTTGAAGTTTATTTAGTTTGAATTGATATTGGGTTGATGAATGGAGGTAATGAAATGGTAGGATTAGGAAAAATTACAAACTTTAGTGTTTGAAATTTGTGGGGTTTCTGCTAAGAAGTGCCATTGATGTGTCAATGCTAAATTATAGTCATTTTGGGTGAATTAAATATGAATTGAGGTTGGTTAGAGGGAGTACCTGAAGAAATGAAAATTTTAACTTAGGGCAGAATTTTGCACACTGAATTCAGTGTGTTTAGAAGCCCATAACTTGAGCTACACAACTCCAATTGGTGTGACACCAATTGGAAACGAAACTTAAGATATAGGGCTAGAATTTTTGTGAAGATACCCTGCCCTGAAAATGACCTTAAGCTATTCGAAATGAGCCTTGAACTTGGAAACAGAAATCTAGAACCTGCAGAATTTGACCATATAAACAGTAAAATTTGCATGGCCATAACTCTCTCTAGAAAACTCCGATTTAGTCGATTCTTAAACCCATGGAAACCTAAGAAATAGTAGAACATTTCATATGAAGAACTTGAGGCCAAATTATGGACTTAACCTAATCAAATTGCTGAGCAAAATTGAATCACCGAACCTGCAGAATTGCAGATTTACCATATGAACAGTAAATTTTGCATGGCCATAACTCTCTCTAGAAAACTCCGATTTAGGCAATTCTTGAACTGCTGGAAACCTAAGACATAGTAGAACATTTCATATGAAGAACATTAGACCAAATTATGGACTTAACTTGAACAAATTGCTAAACGAAATTGGATTGATAAATCTGCCAGAACTAAATCTGCAGCATGAACAGTGACGTGAACAGTAATCATGTTTTGGACATAACTTGAGCTACACAGCTCCAAATTAGGCGATTCAAAAAGGAAAATAAAGTTAAGACCTAGATGAACAATTTTCATGAAGAACACCTTATCAAATTATGATCGAAACTAGGTAAAAATTGGGTTCAAAGATTGGGGCACCAAGTTGTCCAAAACCAAAATTTTCTAAAATTTGCAAAGCTAACTTGGGATGCATTAGAAATGCATGTAATGAGTTTTTGGCAGCAATTGAGATGCGTATTGAGACATTCTATTTATATATTTTCAGTAGAGAAAGAGGTTGGGACGGACAAGGAATAGTGAGTAAAGAGAAAGGAGAGCATTGAAGGTTTATGCACAACTAACCTTTTCTTCGTTTTTAAACTTATAAATTGTTTGGAATGTGTTTATTTGAATGAATTTGCTTTGAACAAGTTTACTTTGACTGAAATATGATTTTTCTATTGCATTTGAGAAATTTGGGTGTTGCCACCTTTATATGGATATTATGATGAATTTAAATGCATTTATTGGTTTATAAAAGTGATTATTGAGTGGAAAATTTTTGGAAACTGTTTTGAAACCACAGTTAGCATGACAGTCCCTTTCAGAACTCCCCAGTAGTAACGGCTACTTGGGTTTGATAATTGATAATGATTATGTCTCCCATTAATAACGGTTAGTGGGATAAGACTACATAAGTACTAATAGCTAGCTAGCCCTTCCCTCATTAATAATGGTTAGTGAGGTTGAGATTGCTTTGTCGTGGTGTACAACATGGCACTGATCGTGAAATTTTGTGTCATAGCCTAAACTGTGTGTTGATGTTGGCAACACTAATGCTTTGTGAATTGTGATTTATGAAGTGTGATTTCTCATTTGAAATGTTATTCCAATAAATGGCTCTTATGGACTTAGAACTATTGTGAAGTTTTCATGCTTAAGAAAAATGTGATTTATTATGCTTTGACAAATTGTGTTTTATCTTAAGTTTTAAAGTTATTAGTTGTGCACCACTGAGTGATATACTCAGCGATAGCTGCTTTATGCTGTCACAGGTAAGGGAAAGGAGAAGGCTGCCGAGTGAGAGACTTGAAAGCAGCATTTTGGTATTGTTTGTGGGTGTATATTGCAGTTATACCCCTGTAATTTTCTTTTGATGTATTTTGCACCTATATGTATGGATGTATGGACATTGAGCAGTTTGTATTTAAAAGCATTGCATTGCTATCATATTTTGAGTTTGTAACTATTTTGTATTTTACTTTGAGACTTATGAAAATGTAACTTTTGTAATATTTAGTCTATCATTATTTCCAATGAATGTTTACATGGAATTTTAACTATTATCATATAGTTTTCTGCAAAAGAATTGATAAGATAAAAAGCTATGGTTTGTTTTAAAATCCTTTGTAGCATATTTAATGGGTTATCGGTAGGTAGAGTTCGGTAATTCATTAGGTATGCTACGGGAACATGTCATGCCTTACAAGGGATATAAGGTGTGACAAAGGCTAATTCTAGAGTTTTTCCACAAGATTTATATACACCTTTACCTACCCCTAGTGATCCTTGGGTTCATTTGTCTATGGATTTTTGTGTTAGGATTACCTAGGTCTAAATAAGGCCATGATTCAATTTTTGTTATTGTTGACAGGTTTTCAAAAATGGCACATTTTATTCCATGCCATAAAACTGATGATGCTACAAATGTTGCAAATTTATTCTTTAGAGATATTGTTAGGTTGCATGGCATACTTAAGAGTTTAGTTAGTAATAGGGATGTTAAATTCCTTAGTCATTTTTGGAAGGTTTTGTGGGGAAAATTAGGCACCAAGTTGTTATTTTCCACCACTAGTCACCCACAAACCGATGGTCAAACTGAAGTAGTAAATAAGACACTAACTACTCTTTTGCATGCTATGGTTAAGCAAAATTTGAAGTCATGGGAAGATTGCATTCCACTTGTTGAATTTGCATACAATAGAAATGTGCATTCTTCTACTGGCTATTCTCCATTTAAAATTGCGTATGGTTTCAATCCTTTAACTCCTTTGGATCTTTTACCTTTGCCTGTGAATGAACTTGCTAGTTTAGATGGAAAAAGAAAAGCAGAATTAGTGAAGAAAATCCATGAACAAGCCAAGCTTCAAATTGAAAAGAAAAATGAAAAATATGCTAGTCAAGCCAACAAAGGAAGGAAGAAAGTTACATTTCAACTTGGAGATTGGGTATGGGTTCACTTGCGCAAAGAGAGGTTTCCCTCTCGAAGGAAATCAAAATTACAACTAAGATGTGATGGACCTTTCCAAGTGCTAACCCAAATTAATGATAATGTTTACAAAATAAACCTGCCCGGTGATTATAATGTCAGTGCCACCTTTAATGTTGCTAATTTATCTCCTTGTGTTGATGCAAGAATAGATTCGAGGACGAATCCTTTTGAAGCGGAGGGGAATGATGAGAATCAAGCTACATCCATGCCAAATGATTTCATCTAAGGTCCAATTACTTCAGAATTTAATTTATGAAATCTTAAGGAGCAAGGATTATAAGCTGGAATGGCATGAAAAAATTATAAAGGATTAAATTTGGTGAAAATTAAGCTTGGAAGTGACCTGGTGTCATGTGGAGCATTAGGTTACATGGAATAACCTGTGGACATGCATGCACCAGATCCAACGCATGCTGCTAGCATCTTTTTGAAGGAATATTCCTTGCTGTTATAACTACCTCTCTTTTGGACTTAAATGCCCTTTTTTCTATTGTATTAAGTTTGCTTTTTGTTGGGACGTTTTAGTCTTTTGATAGATTAATTTCTATTTGGACTTAAAGATCCTTGCAGCTTTTACTAAAGTAGGGATATTTTTGTCTTTAGCTTAAGGGCCAAGAGGCTATAAATACAAGTGTAATGAGAGAGGTGGAGGACACACTTTGAATATTAATGAAAGATTGTTTCTGCTCCATTAGGGAGTAAATTGGATGTTGCCTTGGCTCTTGTGAAGCTCATTAGCTTGCTAAGATTTCTATCTTGCAAGGTTTAATGTGTAAAATATTCTTGGTTTATTCATTCTCCATATGAATTAGGTCAAGAATCCCATTTCTGATATTTTCTTTGAATTACACAGCAATCTGGTTGTGCTGGTTCAAAGAATCAAATTCATACATCTTGATTTGGTGCTTTCCATATTGTTCCTTTAATTCTTGAATGTGGGTTTTCAAGTTACCAATTGCTTGAGAGTTCACATCAATTTATGATTTTTTGATGCTACCAATTAATTCCTTGTCCCGCCGATTTCTTAAATTTTCATTTTCATTTATACCGACTTACTAATTTTTCTTTGACATTTCCAATGTCAATTATACCTTAGTAGACCTTTAATTAGGTCTCAATAATATTTTCCTGTGGTCCAGGGGTAGCAACGGTCCCCGCCGTAACTTGTCGATGCGATCACCCATCGCTATGGTTTCGGCTCCTTTAACCTAGTTACATTTCATTGCTCTTATTTTTTTCTCTATTTTTCTTGTATTTTCTTATCATGTATTTCATCATTTTATGTCTCTTTACTAACATTTAAGTATAATTCCCGACATCCTAACTATCCAAACAGACACTGGTCACCGGAACAGTAGAATGCACTGCTTAATGTAGGGGTGTTAGAAATCTCCCTCCCTTAAAATAAGTTTTGTCTTGAAATTTTACCTGTTTTTAGTCTCTGAACAACTGTGGGTGCTGCCTCCTCATATCCTCCTCTCGTTCCCAAGTAGCTTCCTGGCCTGAATGATGGTTTCACAGCACTTTCACCAATAATATCTGCTTATTCCTCAGCTGCTTCACCTCATATGCCAGAATCTCTATGGGTTCTTCCTCATATGAGAGGTTTGGATTTACCTCAATCTCATGGTCTGGATTTACCTCAATCTCTTCAACAGATAGTACATGAGATGGGTCGGATTTATACCTCCTTAACATAGACACATTAAATACATTATGTATCTTCTCCAACTCTGGAGGTAGTGCCAATCAATATGCCAGAGGACCCACTCTTTTTAGATCCTCATATGGTTCAATAAAACGAGGACTCAGTTTCTCCTTTCTACCAAATCTCATAATTTTCTTCCAAAGGAAACCTTGAGGAATACCTTGTCACCCACTGTGTACTCAATGTCTCTCCTCTTCAAATCAATGTAGGACTTTTGACGGTTTGATGCAGCCTTGAGGTAATCTCTAATCAGTCTGATTTTCTCCTCTGTTTGCTAAACAATTTCTGGCCCAATCATCTTTCTTTCGCCCACTTCATCCCAACACAGGGAAGTTCTACACTTTCTGCCATATAAGGCTTCATATGGAGGCATCCCAATGTTTGATTGGTAGCTGTTGTTATAAGTAAACTCAATCAAAGGCAAGTGTGTATCCCAATTACCCTCAAACTCAATTACACAAGCCAGTAGCATATCCTCCAATATCTAAATTACCCTCTCAGACTGGCCATCTGTCTGTGGGTGGAATGCCGTGCTGAAGTTCAATCTAGTTCCTAGGGCTCTCTGAAGACTACCCCAGAATCTAGAAGTGAACCTAAGATCTCTGTTAGATACAATTGATACTAGCACTCCATGTAGTCTCACAATCTCATATATATATAATTTGGCCAATCTCTCTAAGCTATAGTCTATCTAGACTGGCAGAAAATGAGCAGACTTAGTCAATCTGTCCACTATGACCCATACTATATCATGACTCTTCTGTGTTCTTAGAAGTCCCATTACAAAATCCATAGTTATCCTTTCCCATTTCCATTAAGGCATTGGCAATGGATGTAGTAAACCAGCTGGGACTTGATGTTATGCCTTCACTTGCTGACAAGTTAGGCATTTGGAGACAAAATTAGTTACATCCCTTTTCATATCCATCCACCAGTAATGCTCTTTTAATCCTCTATACATCTTAGTGCCACCAAGGTGCATAGCAAAAGGAGACTCATGTGCTTCCTTCATAATGATTTGTCTCAAGTCAACATCATTAGAAACACACATTCTACCCAGATGTAGTAGTAAGCCATCATCTCTCATAGAGAATTCAGGTTTCTTGCCATCCTGAGTTCCTTCATCAATTTCTGATATTTCTCGTCATTCTGTGCATCCATTTTAATCTAATCAATCAACACTGGCTGTAAATCCATGCAACTACTGTCTGTCCCTCATTATTAATCTCTAAACTGGCATGCTATACTTTTAACTCATGTACCATGGACAAAGGAGAAACTCTTAGACTTGCCATAGTCTTTTGACTTAAGGCGTCAGCCATAATATTTGCTTTTCCTGGCTGATAGTCTATCAGACAATCATAGTCTTTTATCAGTTCTAACCATCTCCTCTGTCTCAAATTCAACTTTTTTTGAGTGCCCAGATATTTGAAACTCTTATGATCTATGTAAATGTAACACTTCTCCCCCCATAAATAATGTCTTCAGATTTTAAGAGCAAATACAATAGCTGCAAGCTCCAAGTCATGTGTCGGATAGTTCCTCTCATGTGGTTTTAGCTGGCGTGATGCATATGTAATG
This sequence comes from Hevea brasiliensis, assembly GCF_030052815.1. Classification (NCBI taxonomy): domain Eukaryota; kingdom Viridiplantae; phylum Streptophyta; class Magnoliopsida; order Malpighiales; family Euphorbiaceae; genus Hevea; species Hevea brasiliensis. The sequence goes on along the minus strand of NC_079500.1, from coordinate 46,732,956 downwards.
ACATTTCAATTTTGTATCAGTACACAACCTAACGTATTGTGAGAAGCATCACTATAAACTGTGTATTCTTTACCCGGGGTAGGTAAAGTCAAGACTGGAGCTTCAGTCAAATATCTTTTCAATTCATCAAAACTCTGCTGGCATTTATCCATCCACTGAAATTTCACATCTTTCCGAAGCAGCTTGGTCAGTGGAAAAGCCAACATAGAGAACCCTTTCATAAATCGGCGGTAGTATTCAGCTAAATCCAGAAAACTGTGAATTTTTGTGATATTTCTGGGTGGTTTCCAATTAAGGATAGCTTCTATTTTACTGGAATCTACCTTGATCCCTTCAGTTGACACAACATGTCCCAAGAAAGAGATTTCCTTCAGCCAAAATTTACATTTCGATAATTTAGCGTACAACTGTTTCTCTCTTAAAGTTTGCAGTACAATCCTTAAGTGTCTATCATACTCCCTTGCATTCCTCGAATATATCAAAATATCATCAATAAACACAACCATAAATTGGTCTAGGTATGGTCTGAAGATAGTGTCATCAAATCCATAAAAGCAGCTGGAGCATTTGTTAACCCGAATGGCATGACCAAGAACTCATAATAGCCATATCGAGTTCTAAAAGCAGTTTTAGGGATACTCTACTCTTACACCTTTAACTGATAATAACCAGATCTCAAGTCAATTTTGGAGAACATAGCTGCACCCTTTAGTTGATCAAACAAGTCATCTAAGTGAGTTAGTGAGTATCTGTTCTTTATTGTCACCTTATTCAATTACCGGTAGTCAATACACAAACGGAGAGTGCCATCTTTCTTCTTAACAAACTACACTGGCGCTCCCCAAGGTGACACACTAAGGCAGATGAAGCCCTTTTCTAGCAACTCTTGCAACTGCACCTTCAACTCATTTAATTCAGCAGGTGCCATTCTGTATGGAGTAATGGAAATTGGATCCACACCAGGCATAACATCTATTTCAAACTACACCTCCCTTTCCGGAGGTAATCCTGGCAACTCATCAGGAAACACATCCTAAAAATCACATACTGTAGGGATGTCTCTCAATGCTAGACTCCCTACTTAGGTGTCTATCACATGAGCTAGATAAGCTTCATACCCCTTTCTGGTCATTTTCCTAACTAGTGCAGCCGAAATAATGTTTGATGGCAATAATTGTCTCTCCCCATGTATTACCACATCACTATACTGAGGGAGACCAAAAGTGACTATCTTCAGTCTACAGTCATTCATGGCGTGATGTCTGGCTAACTAATCCATGCCTAAGATGATATCATAATCTCTGAAGGGTATTTCTATCGAATCGGACAGAAAAGTATATCCTTGGATCTCCAAAGGACAATCCCTATACATTCTGTTGACCCTAACCTCTTGTCCAAGTGAACTTGTTACTAGCACCTCAAAATCCATTTTTACACAAGTAACAGCAGTAAGGCAAGCAATGCTAGCACTAACATATGAGTGTGTAGACCCGGGGTCAAAAAAAACATACACACCTTGATTAAAGATTGAAAAGGTACTAACAATTATGTCTGAAGTCTCAGCCTCTTCTCACTGTCTCATTGTGTAAACTCTGGCTGGAGCTTGCTCAAGTTGATTTACTGTGCTCTAACTTCCTGGGGTACTATCTCTACCTTTGCCTCTACCTCTGATAACTGGCTGTGAACCCCTCAGTGTAGAGGCTTGGGTTGATCCCTTTAATGTTGTAGATGGTCCAAAACGGCGTGGATTAGTACAATCTTTTACAAAATGTTCGGTCCCTCCACAATTAAAACATGCGCTTATGGCTTTGAAACATACCCCACTATGTATTTCGTCACAGGTTTCACATCGACGGACCGATAATGCCCCTCTGGGTGTCTGTTGGGTCTGCTAGGTTTGCTAACCAGATTGAGGTGGTCTCTGGCCAAAAAATCTGCCTCTTCCAGATTTACGGGAGCTGGATCCCCCAAAATTCTTCCTCTTTCCTGAACCACTTTCAGGTGCTTGACCCGTAGTCTTTTCAGTCTTCTCTTGCTCTTGTGTACCCTTCTTAACGGCCTCTTCTAGTTTTATCCTTTCTGGTTTCAGGGCCTGTGAGATCAACTCAGAGAAATTCTAATGTCGAAAGCCCACAACTTGCATTCTCATATTAGGCTTTAACCCGGCCTCAAACCGCTTACACCTATCTCTATAGATGGAAACTAGGCTTCTAGCATAGTGGCTTAATTGAGAGAAATCTATCTCATACTCTGCTGTGGTTCTGTTCCCTTGTTTCAAACTCAGGAATTCTTGTAACTTCATATCCACATAAGCATCAGGGACCCACTTCTGTTGAAACTCCCTCAGAAAATCTGACTAGGTAAGAACTGGAGGCTCTACCAGGCTGTAGGGGATGGTTTTCCACCATTCATATGCATCCCTTTGCAGAAGTGATACAGAGTATTCAAATTTTAGTTCTTTAGCACACTGTAACTTCCTGAGCACCTGTTCCATCCTTTCTAACCACTGTGCTGCTTCCAATGGATCCACAGTTCCCTTGAATTCTGTAGCCTCAAACTTCATTAATTTCTCATACTGTCTTGCTAGGGGCTGTGGTTGTGCTGCTGGTGCTTGAGTTTGGGTTGGTGTTGGCAAATTTCCAGCCATTTATTGGAACAAGGCAGCCATCTATTGTGTAAACTGAATAGGAAACTGCAGTACTTGAGGAGCTAGAGTAGCTAACCCATTTATATTTTGGAGTACTGGGGCTTCCTCTTGTGCCTCAACCTCAACAAACTGTTCCACGGAATGATCTCTTTCTTCCATTCTGATTCCAATAATTTTCTACTCCCTGATAACAAACACAAGGAGATTGACCTCCGTTAGTTCACATTCATGATGTAAATATGTCATATGTATCAACTTAGGACACTTGAGCAGCTGTACTTATCAAAATAAATAATCAAATTCACAATCAAAACTCAGTTCAAAATCATGCTCTGATACCACTAAAACATGTCACACCTTGCCCCTTTGTAAGGCATAACATGATCTTGTAGTATAGCTAATGAATTACTGAACTTCGCCTACCGATAATCCATTAAATACACTATAAGAGATTTTAAAATAATTTTATTTCTTTTTGAAGGTGGTAAGCACTTTTGGTGGGAATCAAAAAATTTTATTTGAAGTTTAAACATTAGATAGAATTTTTGACAACTTTTATTTTTTCGTAAATTTTGTAAAAATTTCGGTAGAGTGTCATCTGTATTTTGAGAAAATAATTCTTCAAAACCCTATAAAAAGCACTTCCAAATGATTTTCACAACTCCCAACCTCCAATACAACTCAAATCAACAAAATAAATCACAATTTCAATTCAAAATTCTCATCACAACATTTTTTCAAGAAAATTAAATAAAACTTATACTCGTTGCATTAAAATACTTAAATTACATACACAAGTTAAATTTACAAACATAAAATTCAAAAATAATACTATTATAAATCTACTATATAACTGCTCAATTTTATATTAATACATATGACACTACAATATTTATATCAAAATAAATACATTGGGTATAGAATAATACCTGTACAAAATTTAGCAGAGTCCTCTATCTCAATAGCAGCTCACTTTGCTGCTTTCTCTTTTCCTTTATCTGCGACATCAAAATAAGCTATCACTGAGTATAATTTACTCAGTGGTGCACAATAAAATTTAAAATGCTGAATATAAAATATTCACTGATAAATCATAATTCAAACATTTCACACTCATATTTCACAATTTTCAAATCACATTTACAATACAATTTTGTCAAACAATGTAATAAACAAAGTATTGCCAATCCATACACATCTTAGGTCATGATACAAAATTTTCGATCAATGCCGTATTGTGCACCACGTCAAAGCAAACTACAACCTCACTAATCGAAATCAATGAGGGAGGTGGCTAGCTAGCTAATGAGTACTCATCCGATCTCGACCTCAACTAGTAAGCCAGAGAAGGAGGAAAATAATCGATCTCAACCCCATACATGGAGGAGGAATAATGTGGTACTATTATGCTAAGTGTTGAAATCAATTTAAAATAATTTATTCAAATATTGCTTGAAAAATCCAATCAACTTTCAAAGTCCAATTTACAGGCACAAAGTGGCAACACAATAGTTCTCGAAATTCATAATTAACATAATACATTTACAATATGAAATAAATTAAGTTTTCAAGGTGAAAACAATAATTTTGAGTTATTGTGCACAGATCTGATTTGAGTCACCTCTAGGCCTTGACTCAACGTTTCTTATGCTTCTCAATGTCCTTTTCAACTGAAACACACAATTTACAGTGTTTCAGTATCACATCTCATAATAATTCCAACAATTTATTTAATTGTATCCTTACATAGGCTTAAAATGGCATTTTCTAGACTTTGCATTTTATTACAATTTTTCAGATTTGTTATGTTGCCTTGACCTAGCTGATTGACCTATTTCCCTTTATTTTTGGGTTTTGGTCAAATTACCAATAATGTAGCTCTATGTCTTATTGAAATTTTGCCACTGATCTCATGTCATTTGGAGTTCTATGGACCAAATTATGGTCATTTTACTATGGCTGGTCAAGTTGTACTTACATTGCACAATTAGGTCATTTTTAGGTCAAAGTCAATTCAGCCAGTTTTTGTAACCCAAATTGGGCAATCATTTTGACTTGCTTAATGGCATTTTTGGGCTTGGTGGTCTTAACCAAAGTTGTATCCCTATGTCTAAGCTTTCCATTGATATAAATTTGGGGTCATTTGGACCTGTTTTGAGTGAGTTATGGTCATTTTACTGACTACTATACATATGATAAAAAATCTAGGTCACATGTTAGGCAATTCTGGATTTGGTCATTTTTTTTAGGTCACTTCTAGGCAGAATTTAGGCATGACCTATACATGAAAATTGGTCTACTATGAGTCATATTTCACCTCCAATTGGCCTCATACCAATTGGGGTCACATATTTCCATTTAAAACCTAAAATATACACTATTTTTACTAACACACTTTGCATTGCAAATTTTAGCAATTCTAATGGACATTATACACTTTATACTTAGGTCAATTGTCCAATATCAATCTAATACAACCAATATCCAGCCACAATATATGTGATCAAATATCCAGCAATTTAATCAATGTCCAAATACAAATTCAACTCAAGTAATTCTTCATCACGCTCAATTGATCAAATCCATGTCTAACAACAATTCAATTGCTCAAACCTAATCCAACTAACCAAGATCAATAGCATACATCCCATTGTTCTTAAATCAACATTAAATATATATGAAATTAAGGTCTTCCTAAGCACATCAAGGCTGCCCATTTGTACTTATGTTTCCAATTTCTATATTCAATTCATAATCTCACTTTAAATACCAAATTCAAACATACATATGCTAATTAACTCTTATACATTTGAGCACTCTAATCAACCCCTCAAATCACCATTTAAATGGAGAAATAATTCATACTCCCATGGACATGAAGGCTGCCAAATTCAGGACTTGTCAACACTCATCAAATTCTTCAAATTCTTCCATATTCTAACTCACCATAACCTTAATACAAACTTTACTTAAGACAGGAAGGAATTTGGACACTTACTTCTATTTGGAGCTTGTTAAAACCTCACCAATCTTGCTTCTTTTTGCTGCCATAACACTTCCCAAGCTGTGTAGAGTAAATTTAATGAAGGAAATTATGGGGAAAATGGCTTGAAGTGGAGTGCATGGAGCTTGGTTGAGGTAAGGCAATGGAGGTTTCTATGGAGGATGAATTCGGCTAAATGTTGAGAGGCTGAAGATAATGACATTTTCTGTTCCAAACAACTTATATAGGTCCCTTAATTTGAAGTTAGTGGAGCACTAATCTAACTTAATGAATTAATTAATCCACAAGTTTCTTAATTTGCAATTATGCCATAATTCTTCCATTATTTACATTATGTGCCCATTTCTTATTTTCATGACATTTTCAATATTTACTATCACTTATTTTTAATGGACATTTAGGTCAAAAGTTAACTCTATATGTCAATTGACCAAAATGCCCCTCCTCGGGTTGTATTCCTGATTTTTCGGTACTACCGATTAATTCTTTGTCTCGCCGATTTCTTAAATTTTTGTTTTCATACTGACTTACTAATTTTTCTTTGATATTTCTAATGTCAATTACACCTCAGTAGACCTTCAATTAGGTTTCGAAAATATTTCCTCGCAGTCCAGGGGTAGTCAACGGTCCCCGCCATAACTTCCCAGTACTGTCACCCATCGCTATGGTTTCGGCTCGTTTAACCTATTACATTTCATTGCTCTTATTTTTTCTCTATTTTTCTTGTATTTTCTTATTATGGATTTTATCATTTTATATCTCTTCACTAACATTTAAGTATAATTCCTGACATCCTAACTGTCCGAACAGACACCTGTCACCGGAACAGTAAAACGCATTACTTAATGTAGGGGTGTTACAATGATTTTAGTATTACCTAAAATCGAGTTGGGTATCGAATAAAAATGAATGAAATGGCAAGAAGGAGAGCACCGCAAATAAGGACCTTCAGGTATCGGTTCCATGGCAAGATGCGATGGGCTTGCTGGCGGCAAGATGAAGGTTGGCGATGAGGAAGGGCCAACGATCGAGTAATGGCCAAACGGGAATCATGTGATGGTTTAGTAGCATGCCAAAAGGGAAAAATCAAGAAGGAAAGAAAAAGAGAGCAGAGAAAAAGATGTATAGGTCTTTTAATGATGGATGGAACGTTTGGTTGAGAGACTTCTTGATTGTAATGATAATGGGAATAATGATTTTAGTTGGAAGAGATTTTAAGAATAACAGAAGAAGATGAGTAACTGAAGTAGAAAGAAAGTGCCATTAATGGCATGGGGAAATGTGATTAGCAGTGATTAAAAGTTTATGGAAAATTGGAGAGTTATTAAGATAACATCAATTTAAATTTTAAATTCCCAAAGAAGTATAAGAAATATTGGAGAATTTTTTACAAATTTTGAAGAGCAGGAGATAAACTAAGTCCAGTATCTTGATTAATTGTCCGCATAGAATGGCTTAATCAACCAGTCCAATTGCAGAGGACAATTATTGGTATCAAAATATTTAATTTTATTTATTAATTATTTTTAAGTCTAAGATTAATTAAATTAATTTTTTGTAAAATTAATTGGATTAATTTTACTTTATTAATTTAGTTAATTAAAGGCTTAAGGTGGTTAAAAAATAAATATTAGAGAGTTATCAAGTGTATGAGTAGTTAACTAGGAGAGAAGTTAGAAGAAGTTTCCCAGCAATTTTAAGAAGTTGTAAAGTAGTGGGCAAGTAACTACCAACACTAACACAATGTGAAATTGGCCCCTAGATTCTTCCAAAGGTACCTGTAGAAAAAATATAAATATTAGATGTCACACCCTACTCCTCATAAGATGTAACATGCTCCTGTAGTATACCTAATGAATTACCGTACTTCGCCTACCGGTAACCCATTAAATATACTACAAGGGATTTTAAAACAATTTTCGTTCATTTTCAAATTGGTGGGTAAAATTTTTTTTTAGATTTTAAGAACCTTTATTTAGAATCCAAACATAAATCAAATTTTTGGATATTTAAAATCTCCGCAATTTTTATAAAAATTTCGGCAGAGTGCCGTCTGTATTTTGAGAAAACAGTTCTTCAAAACCTGAAAATAGAAACACTCCCAATATATTTTTCAATCACAACTCCAATTGCAACCACCAAACTTCAAATTAACAGTAATAGCAACACTTCAATTCAAAATCCAAATTTCAAATCAAGAATTAATATCTCAAAACATTTCATAACTCATGCACATTACATTTTAAATCATTAATTTACAATCACAAGTTAATTTACAGATGCAAAATCTTAAAAATAATATTATTACAATTTTATCTGTACAACTACTCAAATTACAGAGATACATATTCATACTATCATATTTACATCAAACTAAACTATCAGGGTATAGACAAATACTCATACAAAAATCCTTCAATTGTACTCCTCTCTAACTGTAGCAGCTCACTCTGCTGCTATGTCCTTTTCTCTATCTGCAATAGCAAGTTAAAGCTATCGCTGAGTATATAAATACTCAGTGGTGCACAATAAAGCATAAAATGCATAATATAAAACATTTATGAATAAATCATCATTCGAAAATCTCATAATCGCATTTCACAGTTTTTTTCTCAAATCACATTTATAACAAATCATAATTTTCAAAGCTTAATATAGCACAACTTGATCAAACAATTTAATAAACATAGCGTTGCCAAACAATAACACAACTTAGGCCATGACACAAAATTTTCAAATATGTCGTGTGTACATCACGACAAGGCAAACTCACCCCACTAATCGAAATCAGTGAGGGAGGTGGCTAGCTAGCTAATGAGTAATCATCCAAACTCACCCCTCAGACTGGAAAGCCAGAGAAGGAGGAAAGTGATCAAATATCAAACTCACCCCACAAGTGGAGGAGGAACATATTAATATTGCCATGCCAAGTGTGAATAAAAAACAATTTAAATCAAGTTATTCAAACATTTCATACAATTCACAAATCATATTCCATTCCAAACTTTTCATTTACAAAGTAGGCAACACACTATTTTTCAAATAAGATTTTCAAAGCCATAACTAAATTCAAAACCATATTGTTCAAATATTTCATACAAATCAATAAATCATTTTCATTCCAAATTTCCATTGTAAAATAGGCAATACAACATTCTCGAAATTCATAATGAACAAAAAAAAAATATTCACAATGTATAACAAATCAATTTCCATTATGAAAACTATAATTTAAAAATTTTTGTGCACAAACCTGGACTTAATCGCCTCTAGGCCTTTCGGGTCTTTTTCAGCTGAAATACAAAATTTATAGTGTTTCAGTATCTTATTTCACAATAAATCCAATAATTAATTCATAAATACTTAATTCTAGCCCAAATATGCTTAAACTAACATTCTTGGAAATTTTCATTTTGGAGTTACTATTCATGATATTATTCAAGTCAATTTGTTGACTTTATAAGGCTTAATAGGTATGGGAACTTCAACTTCACCCACATACCACATTTTGGTCACTAAATTTGTTAGTTTTGGTTGTTTACTCAAATTCTAAGTCTTTTAGGCAAATTTGTAAATTTTCAGTTTTGGTGTCTCAAGTTGCACTGTTCTATTGGTCATTTTACTCTTAGAATTTGGCAAAACTTTCTTCATAGAAAATGTTCTCTATTGTCTTAAGTTTATTCTCCTTTTTGAATCATTCCAATTGGAGTTTTGTAGCTCAAGTTATAGCCATTTGAACCATAGCTACTGGATTCGATTTAACCCAAATTTCTAGGCAAATTTTGGTTTTAGCAGTTTTAGGTCACTAATTTTGGGTGGCCAAATGACTTGGTTAATGTCATAATTTGGGTTTGTGTTCTTCATGAAAGTTTTAGGTCTATATCTCATCTGTCCACTGGTAAAATTTTAGGTCATTTAGACCTGCCTAGCTCAAGTTATGGCCAAATGAACAAACACTGTTCATTTGGTTAGTTTATACAGGGCAGACTGAGATTTTTCGGATTGGGTTAATTTATTCACTAGGTTTTGGTCACTTTTTGGGCATAGTTTCTGAATGAAAATTGTGTCATTTAGTGTTTGTTTTCATTCCCAATTGGTCTCATACCAATTGGACTTGTAAATTTTCATTTTTGATCTCTCAAAGGAACCTTGGTCATGCTGCCAGCAGCATGACCATATTGAGTCCGAATTTAGTCTCAACTCCAACACTTCCAACACATTTCATTTGGTCTCAAATGACCATTTCTCACTTTAAACTAGGTCAAACACATCATTTTACCATTTCTCATATTTTTGCCTCTAAACCCTAGGTCCAAAACCCTAACTACACTACTAATTACATTTAACCACATCCAAGTATCTCAATATCACCTCTACATTCATATAAGCTTGCCTACACTTATAATCCAATCAAATTCATGCACTACCATAGCAAACCCTAGCTGATCAAAATCCATGTTTAGTCCTCCAATAATTAATTTCATTTCATTTTAAGTTTATTTCTAAGTTAATTAAGCTATAAACACAACTAATTCAACTAGAAAATCAAATTTAGTTTACTAACCTTAGTGTAGAATTTTTTTTCCCTTCAAACCTCTTCCTTTCTTCTTTCTTTATTCTTCAATCACCTCTTCTAGTTGCCAAAACAAGCTTTAACCATGGTAGAGTAATTTTCTATGGTGAGATTTTTGATTTTTCAAGTTCAAAGATGAGCTTTCATGGAGGTTTTAAGGGTGAGAGAGCTTTGGGAGAAAGAGAGAAAGAGAGCTACGGGAAAGAAGAATATGGATCTTTTTAATTTTTTTTTTTTTCATTTTATGTGTATTTATGCAAAATTTGACTTAGTCAAATTGGTTAATTAAATTAAAATTAATTTTGATGTCATATCTTATGTCATTTGGTGATGTCATTATTCAATTTTCTTTTTTTTTTCTTTTTCTTTTATGTGTTTTTTAAATATTTAGTAAGACAAAATTATCCTAAAATTTAAATTTTTAATTATTAAGTTTATTGCATCATGCATGATGTCATGCATGATGTAATAAGCTTTTTCACCTTTTCCAAAATTTTTTCTTTTTCTTCTTCATATATTTTTCTATTAGTTTTTTAATTTAATTCTTAATCCCAAAATTTTTTTTCTCCGATTTTATTAGACAGTTAGGTTAGGAATTAGCTCTCGGGGTCAATTGACCAAATTGCCCCTCGCCGGTTCTATCCAGTTTGCAAATAATTCAAGATTTTCTCTGGATCCCTGACCTAATTATTTGACCGGCTTAACATTTTTTTTTCGTGATTTTCTCTTTTTCAATGTGTTCGTAATGGTCCTAAGGACCGCAGCGTCACATTTTACGGTTCGAAATTTGAGTTTAACTCGACTTTGCAGTTCTTCCCGAGAAGGTCACCTATCGCTGTGACTTTCGGCTCGTTTAACTTCTTATATTCTGTTTTTCTTATTTATTCTTAACTAATTGATAATTATTAATTATTTGTGTTGTGGTTCTAATCCCCTTAATTGTTCGGACCGACTCCGGTCACCGGAATGGTGAAATATACTAAGCTATGCAAATAGGGATGTTACATTAGACAAGCAGCAATATTTACAACCTTAACAACTCAATTCACAATACAAATCAGACTACAACAATCTATTTATCTTTTACTTTATCTATCTTTAATTGTTCAAATTTTTGCATTTAATTTCAAGTCATGTATTCACTTTGCAATCAATCAATCAAAACGTTCTTTCGATTTCCAATTCACTTGCTTTTAATATAAAAGTGAGATTGACAAAACTATGTCTAATATAATCAATTCTCATAGTCATTTGATCATAAGTCATAGCATAAATTATATGATACACTCTGTATCTAATAAGTCTTCAAAACTGTAATAAATTATATGATATACTATGTATCTAATACGTCTTCAAAACTGTAAGCTGTGAGATAGTCAAGATTTTTTTTAAGGAAACATTAATATAAATTAATGAGTTAATAAAAAATTTAGAGATTTGGATATATAATTTATGTAAAATTTTCTTTAATTTCTTTTTTTTTTCTAATATCAAAGTTGATATAATTGAAAGAAATAATTAATACTCAAAATTTTAAGTTGATATTATTAATATACAAAAATAAAAATTTTCATCAATTTTAAAAGGTTATAGTTTCAATTCTTTATAATAATTTATAAAGCTTTTAATTTGATATAAGATCTCAATGCTTCTTATCTTTATTTTTAAGAGGAAATATATGTATTTATTTTTATATAATTTTTTAAAATTAATACCCTAAACAAAATTTTTCCATTCGTCACTCAAGGATTTAAGCATAATTTTATGAGTTTAATGCATGTTTATGAATCAAAGTCCTTGGAATTCTATTTTTCTTCTACAATTAAAAAATTTTAGATTAAATTAATTTACATAAATCAATTTGAAATTTATTTATTAAATTGATATAAAAGATTGCAATGCTGGACGTCAGATTCAATTCTTGACATCTACTGGCCTTTCAACAAAAAAATTGATACACAACACGAGGTCAGCTATAGCATGAATCGTGAAAGAAACGAGAACAAAATTCAGGACGAAACGAGAGAGGACATGGCAAAAGCCAAATAAAATAGCGAAAGAAAGCATATGGAAGGAAGAAAAAGACAAAAGAAAATCCAGCCACAGCCGAATGAGTTTGTGTTGTAGATGAAGGCTATGTTTTAGTAAAAGATAAAGACAGCTCATAACTTTCCTTTGCAAGTTTCTCGTCTCCTTCACGTCTCTACAAAGAATGAGTTGTCTTTCAACTTCCACGTGTTTCATCTTAAGTCCCACGCCTTCCTTCATGCTGATTCATTAATGCTCTGTCGCTCTCTCCTCATTGGTAGAGTAAATTTATATTATCACTAATGATTCCATATGACAGCAAATTATTGATTAATAAATATACAAAAATAGTTTTTATTTTTGTTTTTTTAAAAAATTGTTTGATACTTAAGACTGCCCGCCCTAGCTATTGGCTGCCTAAGCATCGAGTTCAAATCCTTAGCTTTGCATTCCAAGATCAGAGGATGATAAGGACTTAGCTGACTTAGCGGAAGCATTAGATTCGGATGGTTCAGCCAAAATTGAGGATGCATTCACATCTACATATTCATATACCATTAGCCTACCACTCTATGCAAGTCATCTTACATGAAATTATAGGAATATTAAATAAAGTCAGGTAAATAAGTTCGAATTTGTGATTTTTTTTTTCTCAAAGAAGTTATGAGATTTGAGTAGATTGTTTTGAGCTTTTTCATACAAGATTGAAATCAAATCATTTTAAATTATAAATTAATTTAATTTATTTTAAATTTATTTTATTAATCAAATCATTATTCACAATTAAAGATTTTATTTTATTATCAATACAATTACCGTTCACGTTTTTACTTTCTCTTATCAATGAATAAATCTCTTTACTTGTGTAACTTAAATGTCTCATATTTTTTAAACAAATGATTCAATTAATGAAATTTAGTATGATACTTATGAGATTGATGAGACTGATATTCAAGAATTTCTTCTTAGAATGTATTGATTTAATCCCATAAACGGGACTATAACCCCATAACATATTGCCGCCAAATATTTAATTATATTTTTTATTGTTAATTTTAATTTTAAAATTAATAATAATTAAAAATTATTCAATACGAGTTTCAATTTTTTTTCATTAAGTTTCTTAAAATAAAGAATGAAACCGGATAAAATTTTAAATTAAAATAATTCAATCAATTTTTCAATTTAAACTAAATTCTACTCTCCTTATTCTCATCTAACTCCTTTTTCTTAAAATTATGTTTTGTATCGTGTTTGAAACAAATTTTATTTACAAAATTAATATATGTGAATTTAAATTTATATTTTAAATGAAAATTTGTAAAACTTGTAATGTAATATCATTTAAAACTTTTTTTCATAATTTAAATTTTATATTTACCCAAGTGGAGTCTGATAAATATATTTATAAATATATTTTTTAAATTTTGTGAAATTCATTTATAATAAATTAATAGTCTCAAAAGTTATGTTGTATTATTATTATTATTATTATTATTATTAAATAGAAAATTATTACCAATAAAGTAATTAAATATAGATGCCAAGAAGATCTAATATGATTAGTTCATAGTGTGAGTGGATTTTTTTAAGGCATTTCATTAATGGCTAATTAAAATATACTATTGATGACTTTTAATCCAATGGTATTAATGCAGTTTTCATAATTATAAAATTTTAAATTTAAATTTTAACTAAAATTAATATTTAAAAAATACAAAATAATACGATAGAAAAGCATAAATCAAATAATACAAAATCATTAACATATTAGTTGGGAGATTAGTTGGGAGAGTTTTAATATTTACTAAAGGAGTTACCAAAAGAACTTTCATTTCATATGATTTGGTATAATCGTGTTGAACGGAATTAATTATTACTCAAACGCATCTTAAAAAAAACTGAAATTTAAAATCTACTATGTAAGATTTGAAATGAATCATAATTATAGCAAATGGCAAATTATAATTGAATTTATTAATAGTAATTATTTTAATATATTTTAAACGATTATAATATATAATTATTATTTAATTTTATTGATAACAATTATTTTAATATTTCCTAAACGATTATAATATATAATTATTATTTAATTTTATTGATAGTAATTATTTTATTATTTTATAAACTATTATAATATATAATTATTATTTTATTTAATTTTTTAAATATAATCTAAATTTTACTCTTAATTAATTTTACCTCTCAAAGTCTGATCATACAACCTCAAAGGGACTTTAAATATTTTACTAAAAAAATAAAATATTATAAATAAAGTAAAAAATTACTTTTCAAATATAATGTTTTCTTACTAAAATAATTATCAAAATTTCAAAACATAATTTTTATTCAAATTTAAAAAATAATAATAATCATTTATTTTAATTACCGAATTAAAATTCAAATATTATTCCTAAGGTAGTATTGGGTATAAATAAATTTCACAAAATTTTGTGATATTTATTTATAAATATAAAATTTTAGTGTTTGGTTTACATGAAAATTTATTTAGAATTCTTAATAATTAATTTCATGAAATTTATTATAACTAAATCAAATTTTATCAAAATTGATAAAATTTATAAATGAATTCTAAATTTAAAATAAAATATATCTCAAGTGGCAAAATTATTATCTTATTATATATCATTTTATTTTATTTTATTTTATTTTATTTTATTTATTTTAAACATAAAATTCATTTTATTTGAAGCAAATTCCTTATTTAATATAAAATGTACCAAAAAAAAAAATTCATTAGTAAATGAATTCTTTCACTTACAAATAAAATAAATTTTACTATAGAGTTGAATGAAACAGGGTCTAAATTAATTTTAACTTTCTAACACCAAATAATGGTAAATTATTTTTGTATTTTCAAAATTGTTGTAATATTATAATTGTTATTTAATTTATTTTTCTAAACACAATTCAAATTTAGTCCTTAATTAATTTAACCTTTCTAATTCAAAAAATAAAAAGTATTAATTATGTTGAAAATAAAAAATTTGACATTTTAAAAGAGTTAATTGTCTTTAATTTAGATAGTTAATTATCTACTAATTTCAACACTAAATTGTGTTAACTAATTTTATTTTAAAAAAAAAAGAAAGAGAGAAGGGTTAATAATAAATTTTTTTTATGTATTTCATAAATGGTTGTATTATATAACTCTTTAATTAATTTGACCTTTCAAATTCAAATAATCTTATCATTTATTTATAAAATTAAACATTTGACTCTTTATGAAAAATTAATGATTGAATTTTTTAAAAGATATCTAATTATTAAAGGTAATACAACATCAAGTAGACCTTTGGTATTTTACTAAATAAATAAAATATTATAAGTAAAGTAAAAATTATTTTCTAAATATAATATCTCCTTAACAAAATAATTATCAAAATTTTAAAATGTATAATTTTTTAATCCAAACTTTCTTAAAAATAACAATAATTTTATTAATTAAAAGTTAATTATTAAAACAATATAAACTTTCATCAAAATTTGGTCAATTTTTATATATGTTGTGAAAATTTGTATTTTATAATTATAATGACTAAAAATTTAAATTTTTACATTTATTTTCAATTTTAATTAATTGATCTTTTAATTTTATTGATTTTATACTATTTAAAAATTTGATAACTAGCCAATTAATTAAAATTATAAATATATAATTCTCGTCTTGAACCATATGGCAATAATAACCGTTGTTAATTGAGAATTATAACTAATTCTTTTTTTTTTAATTTGAAATTAATTATTCATTAACTCAAAATGTTGAAAATCAAAAACCTTCACAATTTAAAAGAGTTAATTTTCCTTAATTTGGATAATTAACTATCTACTAATTTTTAATTTTTTTTAAAAAGAGAGAAATGTCAACTTTATTTTTTTTTATTTTTTAAATGATTCTAATATATAATTATTATTTAATTTAATTTTAAAGATATTTTATATATTAAAATCACTATTAATCATCGTGCTTTGTTAACCTTGTTTATATCTGTTGTAGTCCATAGAAATTCATCAATATCAAATAAACAAATTTCAGTAAAATAAATAAAATATTCAAATTTGACTTAAAATAAACTCAATTATTATTAAAAATTGATTAAATAACACCAAAGAAATTTAACTTAGTAATTTTATAGTTGTCTCTAAAATTATGAGGTCTTTAAAGTTTGAATCTTAATAAAATAAATAAATAAATGAGTTAATACTAAAATAATTTAAAGTTCTATTATCATTTTAATTTTAAAAACTTTTTAAATTTATTAATATGATTCTTAATTTTTTATTGAGATTGAATGAGTTTAGTTCAACAAAAATATGGCTAGGTTTATTTTCTTAATGAATTGAAGTCAAATCTATTTTCTAGACTCATATATATATATATATATATATATATATATATATATATATATATATATATATATATATATATAACCAATTCATTATATTAGTAAAATCAAAAGTATAATTAAATTATATAATTATTTAAGATATTATTTTTTAAATTATTTTTTAATACCCTTTAATTAACATATTTTAACAAAATATTTTTCTCAATAACAAACAGCAGTAACAAATACACCCTATAATTTTACCGCCGAAAGCTGAAAATTGTAATCGTCAACTTTAATTCTTTAATTGCTGGCTGTCAATCCTTAATATTTGACCACTGATCACTAATAGCCTATTGCAACTACTAAATTAAATATTTCCTAGCTTTTTTATACTCATATATATATTAAATAACGAATGAATAAAATATAAAATTTTCCAATTTCCGTTAATTATATAATTTAACTATTAATATTGAAAAAAATATCACTACAATAAATATTAAAATTGACAGAAAAAATTTTATAATGAAATTAATTTTATGACTATAAAATTAACGTAAAACAGTAATATAAATAATTATTGTTAATGGGACATATAAAAGATACTCTAATAATTATTATTCATTGTTCGTACCATTAATAAACTTTTGGTAACAATAGTTATTGTTATCAATAATTTTTTTATAGCAATTATAATTTTATTATAAAATACTTATAATTATAATTTTTTAACAATAACATATAATATAAGAATTATCACATGTTATTATTAAAAAATTATGACCGTAAATATTTTAAATAAAATTATAATTGTTTAAAAAAATTATTAAAAGTAATAATTATTACTATCAAAAGTTCGTTAATGATAGCAATAATCAATAACAATTACTGACATATTTTTTTTATGAACCATTAATAATAATTATTCATGTTGCTTCTATATGTGAACTTTAAAATTAATGTTATTATAAATTTTTTTTGTTGCTAACTCTAGCATTTATTGTAGTATATCAAAAGTTGATGTTCAAATTAATAAAATTAAATATATGTATAAAGATTTAATTTTTTTTTTTTATATAATTAAAGCTTAAAAGCTTAGATAAAATTATTGCCAAGGGATAACTAAGTTACCTCCAAAATTTTTAAAATTTAAAATTTAATTATAAATTTTAATGTATTTTTTTAAAAAAGTTACTGTTTACCTCCCAAAAAATTTCAATTAAAATTTTATCTATAAATTTTAATTTTTTTTTTAAATTTCCTTCAAAATTTTTATCTTCATTTTTGCCTTTTATATTTTTATGCAAATTTCATTCATATTTTTTTATATGATTTAATTTGATCTCATAATATTTATTTTTTTATTTAATTTCTATATTTTTATCAAAATTTCATTTACTATAACAAAACTAAATGTGAAAATTTGCTAAAATTTTACTATAAATTCACTTATAAATGAATTTCATGACTTAAAATATTGAAACACTCTTTTTTTTATATGTTACTTGTGATAGTGGAAGTAGATTATCATAATTATTTAATGTTATGTAAATCTGATGCTAGAGTTAATAAGAATTTAGTCAAGTTATTTTTTATTATAAATATTTTTTTATCACGAGATTCTAATGTGCCTCTACTTTGGGATGGATGACATATTAATAAAATTGCTCATACCTTAACAAAAATGACTTTGTTACATCCTAATTTCACATTTTTGGAGAAGCTTTCAAATTTTTTATCTCTGATGTATTTGCACGCTTTCTCACTTAATAATAATAATAATAATTTTTTATTATTAAAAGGAAGTTGACCCGACTCTATTAAAAAACCTTGAATTTAAATACTTTACAATTCAAATTCAAATAACTCCTCTAGTTAGCTTGATTTTTTTAACAAATCCGACATTGGCCCTCACATTAGATTAGCTCAAAGGGCGAAAGGTACAAGGTAACCTGGAAGGACCAATTGGCTCGCTTCCCTTCGCCTACCCAAAAGCTTAGTGGAACTTGTTAAAATATTTGACGAATTTGGCCAACCTACTAAAGTGGTCGCACTGTTTGGGTCCCACAAATCAGCACACGAGTTAGTGGTCAAGGCTCTTTTGATCACAAGATATTTTTAAAGATGGAAACTTGGAGAGTGTTCGCTCAGCAGCTACACCAAATTTCATCATCCTGCGTCTCACCTTATTATTCCTCCTTTCAACAAAAGCCACCTCTTACTTTGTTCCAGGTGCACGTGACCCCACAACCACGTGAGGAAGTTCTGTCAAATGACGATTTTACTTTTTGTCTAAATTAAAACAAAATTACCAAAAAAACCCACCGACTTTGGGAAGAAAAATCACTGAAGCATTTGAAAATCAAAAGCTTTTGCTTTGATTTTCAAATCAGTAATATTCGCATTATTTTTCTAATAATTTTAATCAAAATTAATTATAACAAAAAATAAATTTATTTTTTTTTAAAGTTTTTAAAGTATCAATTGTTTTCTAAGTCAAAGTCATGCTGTTTTGAACATATCTTTAGTAAATTTTTCAAAAAAAAAGATTAACAAAAAATTGAAATGCATGTCTCACATAATCTTAACTGTTTTGATTAACTCACAAAATTATTTAAGCTTTTTTATTTTTAAAAATATAATTTTTTATATAATAAAAATAATTTCTAAAATTTAAAAATATTACTTTATAAAAAAATTATTTTTACATTTTAAAAATTTTTATCTAAATCTAATTCATTATAAATTTAAATATTAAATATATAATACTCATATATTTAATAAATAAATCTCATCATATATAATTTATATCTTAAGTCTAGCGGAGTGAATGTTAGGCAAGAAAAATCCTACATTTTTATGCAAAACGAAATTTAAATATTTATTAAGGCTCAATTTATTTTCTATAAAATATTGTTTTTAATAAATCTTTGTATTTTTTTAAAATATTTTTTGTATTTTTTTAATGTTTGAGTTAAAAAAATCAATGAAATAAAAAAAATTATAAAAAATATTTTTTAATAAAATATTTTTAAAAATAAATTTTGTATATTTTTAAAATATTTTTTTATATTTTTTGAATGTTTGAGTTAAAAAAATCAATGAAATAAAAAAATTATAAAAATATTTTTCATATACAAATAATTTTACGTGAAAAAACGGTGCTAAATATAATTTTTATGTCCCCATGAAAAATGTATAATTTAAAAAGAATAAAGAATTATTAAAATTATTAAGCCGATTTATTATTAATTTATCAATTTAATCTAATTTGATTAAATATTTATAAAAAGAATTTTAAAAATTATTTTTTAATAATATTTATGAAAATAAATGAAAATAAAAAATAAAATTTAAAATTAAATCAAATCTTTGATTCTCAATCAAGACAGTTAGATTAATTAGTTTCATTGATTTAGAAATGCTAATTCAAATTCTTAATAATAATTTCCCTTTCTTAGACTCCTAGACACTCCATCATTTAGACAGCTATAATTAATAATTTATTTATTAAATATTAATTTTAATTATATATAGGTGAATTTTTCAAAAAATAATAAATATTATTTAATTTATAAATTTTGTAATTATTAATACTTTTGTTTTGCTATTTAAAAAAAATAAAAAATATATTTTTTTTAAATTTAATTCCATCTATAAAATAATCTCTTTGTGCATTTGATTATTTAAAATAACTAAATTGTTATTTCATTCTTCAATTTTATCATTATTAACATTTTCATCATTTTCTCTCTTTTTTTATTTTTTTTTTCTTTTATGAATTGATAAATTTCAATTCATCAACATTGAAATAAAAATCAATACAATTAAAATCAAATCAGTTTCTATATCTATCTGTTATCTGTTTCTATATGTTGATTTTGATTTCAATGAAGAGAGAAATGAGGAGTAGATAGTAAAATGAAAAATTTTTCTTAACTCAATACATACTTTATAGTTGAATTTTATAAAATATTTTATATTTTAAATTTATAATAAATAAAAAAAATAAAAATAAGAAAAAAAAGGACAATAATTAAAAAACAGAGAAAAAAAAAATTAAGATAGGAGAGAAATATAAACTTAGAAAGAGACTAAATCAAGAGAGAGATATCAAACTTTAGGGGAGAATGAGATTTGAAAAGGATCTTTTAGGTATAATATATATAATTATTAGTTGGATTTAAGGATGTTTAAATTATTTTTAAAATAAAAAATAAAAATATTAATAATAATAAATTTTAATAACTAAATAATAATTTATTTATCGAAAATAATTCCCAACCGAATAGGCAGGAACACCAATTTTCCGGTGGACCCACACAAAGCCCTCATAAATCACTCTTCCCTAAAATGGTTCGCCCGTTCGCCGTCTACAAAAACACCCAAAAAAATAAAAAGTACTGTCACCTACAAAATTTTGGCATAGCTCTCTTAATATAAAGCTTGTAGCCTTTTGAAGCTATGGG
Source organism: Hevea brasiliensis (assembly GCF_030052815.1). Lineage (NCBI taxonomy): Eukaryota > Viridiplantae > Streptophyta > Magnoliopsida > Malpighiales > Euphorbiaceae > Hevea > Hevea brasiliensis. The sequence continues at coordinate 46,711,880 of NC_079500.1, read as the reverse complement.
TGCGTGCTAAGTTTAACTCAGGCGCAAAATAGCATCAACCACCACTGCTATGCTCGGTGTACTCTGTGCACGCCCAAAGCCTTGGATCCTCACCTCTCTCACGCACTTCTACGGCTTTTCATCAGCTCACTACACCCGACTGCATACTCCTATACACTTCGGCGATTCCTGCATCTCCTCTCGGCAGCGCCACCACTCCAGCGCCTGTCGTCTCGTCGCTTCCAGTGGTGGCGTCGCCTCCATATGGCATGCGATCCAGCCATCAGGATTTAACGGGAGGAGTAGTGCACGGCGGCTGCTGGCTGAACCCAGAGGAGAAGGATCGTGGAACGTCGCATGGGATGCGAGGCCTGCTCGCTGGCTCCATCGGCCTGACTCTGCTTGGCTACTGTTCGGCGTTTGTGCGTGTCTAGCGCCCATTGATTTTTGGGCCGACGTTAATCCCGAGAGCGTTGCTGCTGATGTGAAGACTGATCCAAGTGGGATTTATAGTTCTGATGTGAAAAATGACAATTCTGCTGATTTTAAGGTCACAGGTTAGTTACAACTGGAATGATTTGTGTAATCAATATTTGGTTTTATATTTTAATTTGTTAATTGGAGTTATTTAATTTATCAAAAACTTTTTTTCTTGTATGGTTTACCCAGAATTGAAAATTCCAAAAATTTTAATTATTTTTGCAGATTTAATAGTGAGGAATCCTTTGAATTTTCACTTATTTTAGTTTTGAGAATTGAAGTATTTTTTGAAGAAATTTGCATTTTTTTACTTTTACATTTGTATCTTAATTTTGTAAAAGTTGAAAAATTTTGTTCTTATATTATTGTTTAAGAAAGGAAATCATGAAAATCATATATAAAGGTAGAAACAGGAAATTAACAAGTGAAGCTTAATTTTCCATAAAGAGAAAGGAATTGGTCCCTCTCAGATTTTTTCCCCCTTCAGTCTTCAATAATTTTTCTTATTTATCTTTTCAGTGGCCGAATATATGTTTCTAATTGATATTATAATCAGTTCATTTTTGATGTGGAAATTCAGTTCATTTACACACACACACACATATATATATATAGATTGTATGCATATAATCTAAGAGGAAGGTGGTGCAGGAGTGCTGGCTGATGGGCGATGCTTGTTTAGAGCAATAGCTCACAGTGCTTGTTTGAGAAGTGGGGAAGAAGCCCCTGATGAAAATCGCCAAAGAGAACTCGCTGATGAACTAAGAGCTCGAGTAAGTTTCATATTGATAAGAGAACTCAACATTACCCTCTCTCTATATATGCATAGATATCTTCTGCCATTGATAACTAACATTAGATTTTGTAGGTGGTGGATGAGCTTTTAAAGAGGCGTGAAGAAACTGAATGGTAAGCTCTGTTTTAGTAGAATTTGCAAGCTTCCTGTTATTGGCTAATGAAAAATGGATTTGAATGATATTTATTTTGATTTTTTTTTTGCGATTGTAATCAATTTAGGTTTATAGAAGGAGATTTTGATGCATATGTCAAGAGAATTCAACAACCTTATGTATGGGGTGGAGAACCTGAGTTGCTCATGGCTTCACATGTTTTGAAGTGAGTTCTAAACTGTTTCTTATATTTTCATATGCTTTGATTGCTATAGCACGAATTTGGAGCAGTTTACACTTTACACAGAATTTTCTAGCCAATCCCTGAGTGTCCATTATTAGTTTTTCTCAAAGTATCTCCAAGATAATAATTGGCCTTAGGTATCTGTATCATTCCATTGTGTTTCAGAGTATGCAATTTCTATTACATGTGTTTGAGCTGGAAGTTTATACTTGTTCCATTTTTGCTGCCGTTTAATGGTCAAGGGAGAAATTTTGACATTCTTGCAAAATTGTTGTTGCTTCAATTTTCTTGATAGGATGGCAATTAAATCAAACGATATGCTATTGAATGATGTCGATGCAAAAAGAATTCTGTTGTTTTTCAATCGATTGTTCAAAAATGCTCTCATCATCATAATTGAACTTGCTTACTGAGTTTGAATTGTTATAAATTTCATTTTACTTGTGACCTCAAAAATTGACAAATCTTTTCACTCAATGGCTCAGGACTATGATTTCAGTCTTCATGATAGATAGGACATCAGGTAATTTGGTAAACATAGCAAATTATGGTGAAGAGTATGGGAAGGATCAAGCAAATCCCATTACTGTGCTTTTTCATGGATATGGTCATTACGACATGTTGGAAACCTCAGACCAGAGTTGCCAGGAAGTGAGCATGTAGAAATCAGGGTGGTTCATAAAATAATCGCACCCTTTGGATCGGTCAAAATAACGCTGCAAGTTCTTTTTTTTTTTCATGCTGTGTATTTTTCAGTTAAATTATAATCTGTCTTAAGTTTGATGGATTTATTGCAGCTAACACCCTCAATTCCAGCGATTGGCTTGCTAAAGTTTTGTAGATTCCAGGGTTGTTTTTACAAATTTTAAATTCAATCAAATACATCAAGTTGGTAAACTTATTTTCTAGCTGGTTGAATTCGTCAGCCCCCCATCATATTCTTCTGGGCATTTGTTTTTTAATCAAACGTACCATTGGATGAAAGAATGGCATTAAATTAAGCTTGAAAGAAGCCTTAGCGTTTAGTGTTCTCTAGTGGGTCAAAACATCATCTCTCTATTTATACTGTTTGATGACATAATATTTATACTATTGTGTAGAGGTTGAGTGAGTGATTCATAAAAATTTATCATTTTAGATTTTAGAAATTAATAGAGCCTTTTAATTAAGGTTAACAAAATGATATTATTATTTTTTAATATTTAATTACTAATTTAACAATTATTTTTATTAACACTTTTACTTAAATCAATATATAAATAGTTAATTTTTAATAGCTAATATCTAATAGCTTTTTGAGTGAGTGATTCATAAAAGGTTATCCTTTTAGATTTTAGAAATTAACAGAACATTTTGATTAAAATTAATAAAATGATATTATTATTTTTATATTTAATAGCTAATTTAATAATTATTTTTATTGAATATTTTTACTTAAATCAATATATAAATAGTTAATTTTTAACCGTTAATATCTAATAGCTAATAATTACTAAAATAACTAATAAAATAACTATTATTATCAAACAGGGTTGATGAATAACTAAAATGTTTCCGATGTATAGGTACTGTGCAGTTGAGATCATTATAAGGTCATTTATGTATGTGCTTTTATTTATCCCACGTTATAGTTTCCAATTTATAGAATTGCTTTGCGTAGCATGTGAGTATCGTTCAAATGTAAAGTAAATGTCTTCATAATCCATTGCTCCATGTCTTCTTACCCTTATTCCTTCGGGATTGAGTTTTTGTGTTAATATTGGCAAAATTTTCACCTTTCACTGTGGAAAGTCTATTTTTTAAAGCTTGTCTGACATTACAATTTGAACTGCTGATTAGAAAAATAACACATTAAATATGTTATTTACATGTAAATTTCAAGTGAAATTTTGATGTTTGTTATAAAAACTGAAAAATAACTACATTTTATTTTATTTTTTCAATCAGCACTTAAAACTGTATTATCTTAAAAAAAATAAAAACAAATCATGTTGCTTTGAAATTCAATTCAAATTGGCCTATAGGTAATCATTTTATTGTTGGCACAGGAAAAATTTTCCCGCCCCATCGGCCATCTCTGCCTTTATCAATTGATAGTTTTAATTTAGTGATTCAAGAGAATTAGTATGTCTTATTTAATTTTAATTTGATTTGATTCCAATTTAACCAAATTTAATAGTTGAAATTTTTAAAATTTTTATTTTTTTAAACGAAATTAAACTGAATTAAATGATTTTAATTGCTAATCAATAATGATCAATTTAATTTTAATCAATTTTAATGTTTAAATAAAATCAATTTAAATAGCAGGCAGCGACCCTGTCAGATTGGAGCGAGAAACCAATCTTGGCTTGCTGCATTGTTCAACTGTATTTTTAAATTAAAAATTTAAAACTAAAGTTATTTTTATGATCTAAGAATTTAAATTAGTTAATTAGTATTTTTCCTAGATTTCGGGAAAATGAAAAATTAATAGTTTAATTTTGCAACAAGAAAATAGATCTGAAATGGAAGCCAAATTAACTCAGTTTTTTCCCATACCAAATTAATTGTGGGTTATTGAATATTTTTTCATGGGAAATGAATTTAGAACATTTAGTATCTGTTTGGGATTAAATTTACAGATTCAAAATTAATTTTTTAAGAAAAAAATATTTTAAATATTATTAAAAGAATAATTAAAAAAATTATTTTATTAATTTAATATTTTTATAACTTAAATTTATTATTTTAAATATTTTTAATATTTTTTAACTAATATTAAAAAAAAATTATTTTTCTTAATATTCTAACATTAATGCCAAAGTCAGTTGCAGATGCAACCAACAATACCTACAGAAAAAAAAAAAAAAAAACTCAAACTAGTACCATAGTTTAAGGGCACATGTCTCGTATTTATAAAATATAAAATTATAGCTGAAATTACATTTAAGATTTTGGAGGCATGTTCCATCATTTTTATATGAAAATCAGCTTTTTCAGAACAATTTTTTACTGAAAAAGTTATTAAATATTAAAATTTATAGCCTTATTTATAAAACAAATTAAAGAAATTATTAAATTGAAGATTAGGGGCATGCAGTCTAGTTTGGTTTGGGCTTTGTCTAGAGTTAGAATCAAATTATAATTTTAATACAATTAATTTGATTTTTCAATATTTTAATTTCAATTCAATTTAATTTTTAATATTTTAATTCTAATTTAATTTGACATGATTTTAATTAAAATTTTAATTTTTAAAATAATTTTATATAATTATTTTCATAGAAAATACCATTACAATGAAACATCTCAAAAGCTATTAAATCGTTGTCCTGCGCAAGCCTATTTGGACCAAAAGCACTCTATAATTCACTGATATGTGCAGCAGAAATTCACAATAGTCTTTGTGATTGTCTTGAAAATGACATTACATAAAACTATCGGCCTAAAATCTTTTGGAAGCTTACGATTTTTAATTTTTGAGGTCAAGACAATAAAAGTATCGTTCAAATGCGAAGGGCTAACATGGTTATTGAGCACATTTAACACAAAATATATAATATCAGATCCAAAACTGTGTCACTAATTTTGGAAAAAGAAAGCAGGCATAACATTAGAGCCAGGACATTTTGTGGGGTGCATCTGCTTCAGACCACAGAGAACATCCTCAGGTGAATAAGGTATGATGAATTGCTCGTTCATCTACTCGGACACCTGTCAATCCACTGTGTCAATAACTGGTGCTAAGTCTAACTAGCTTCTTGCAATGAACAGATCCCTAAAATAAGAGCTAAACACCTCTTCCCAATCCGAAACCCCTCTTCCACGTGTAGTGGATATGCCTTCAATATTATTTCTTCTCTTTCGCTGACTTGCCTTTTGATGAAAAAAAAATAGTGTTTCTATCACCCTCTATAAGCCAATTGACTCTAGATCGCTCCATCCACATAGTCTCTTCATTCCTCTATGTCAATTCCCTGTCCAACTGCTTTAATTCATCTATGACCTGAACACTTTAAGGAAGTCTCTGCAAAAGCTCCACCTGCTTCCTTATTCCTTACATTTTGTGCTTAACAATCCCAAAGGTTGACCTCTCCCCATCTAAAAGTTATGATCCATGCCACTTAAAACATTGCATAATATTATGCTCATAACCACTGTTTTGCCATAGCTTAATCAGCTTCGGTTCACAATATGTTTTAAATTTAAAATCATTGATAAATAAAATAGATATTCCTAAATTAACATGAAATAATACATATCATTTAATTTTGATTTACACTTACCACCAAAATAGATTTATATTAATATGATTAAAAATTTTCTAATAAAACTATTGAGAGGCACTCATGGCTAGCCATGCCCTGTAGTCCCTATATAGCTCCGCCATTGAATAGAAGCATTTGCTAGTAGTTAGCATCTTAATGATAAATGTCTCTATCAGGACACGTCCTCAGTATGGTTGTGCACGTAACCATAATCATATATATTCTAGCAAGCACACAAATCTAAAGTGTACGTATAATCACACAGTATATAAAAAAGAAAAGAATAATTTAGGATTTATGTAGTTTGACTGTAAGATTTATGTTTACAGGCAAGATAAAAGACAATACCAAAAAAACAAAGCTTCAGTGACGAAATTTTTGACGAATTTAAATCTATCAGAAATTATTTCAAATAACAGGATTGCGACGGAAATTTAATTAACATAAACAGCGACAGGTGAGTTTGTATTAGTGATCGAAAAGTGACAGATTTTCCAACAGGTTTTATTTTGTCGGTAATCGGTTAGAAAATACACATCCTCTATCTCCCTCCCAGCACTCTCCCATCCTTGCTCCTCGATCTGTTCCTTCTGTTGTTCGTGACGCCGCAGCCAACCCCAACCACACCCCCCCCCCCCCCCAACCCCCTTCCTCCTTAGACTACGGCATCTTTACCAACTTTCATCCCTACTCGTTAGTTGTTTCTGCTCTGCGCTTTTCTAAGCTTAGGTAAATTTTTTCTGGGTTTAGGATTAAGGCAATAGTTTAATCTTAGACTTGTTTTCCATTTTCTCCTATTCTATTTCCAGCCCATATATTTGAATTTTGTGTGGAGAATTCTAATTTCGAAGGCAACACAATGCCTACTACTTCTTCGTGAACTTAGATATATCTATTTACATTTCATTTTGCAAGTTTGACCAATTTAGGGCTTTGGCTTGGATCTGGTGAAACAAAATTCTCAAGCAACTAATTTAGGGCTTTGGCTTGAATTTGCAAGAAGCTAGAAAACCTAGTTTGATAGCCTCCTTCTTAGCAACCTTTGTCACATAAGATTTGAGCAACCCACTAGTGTTTGTCCTATGGTAGCGAAACCCAATATTGGTTCAAATTTAATTCTTTGTTTAATTAGTTGATGCCTAATGATTGTGAACTTGATGTCTTTTATATATATATATATATATATATATATATTATTGTAGAACCATAAGTGGAGGCAATGCTCTGCAATTAACTATCACAGAAGCAATGAAGTTGGGAAGAGAAGCTGCTGAATGCATCAGTGGAAATTTTATAAAAGTAGGTTTTTAGTTAATTTTGCACATTTTGATTTAGATCTAATTGTTTGATAGTCTCTGGAAATTCATTTTTTATTAAATCAGTCTTAGATAGATAATGCAGAATATTTGAAATATAGTAAATATAATAAGCTTTGAATGGTGAAAATAACATGTAATTTTGAATTGCCAATTAAACAAATTGGTAGTGGACTGGACTTTTTTACAAGAGAGAAGGTAGAGTTGAATTATTCAAATTGAGATATTATTTCCTGAATATGAACTTCTCAAATACCAAAATTGGCAGGTTGATTGTTGGTTTTTTTTTTTTTTGGGGTCTCAGAATAGTTGCCTCTATCGCACATGTTCTTTGGTTATTATTTACTGTAGTTTCCTTAATTTCACTTCTGGATTTCCTACTTTTAGCAAATGAGAAAGAAATTTTAATGACATAAAATAATATGAATAAAGTGAAGGTTTCGTACATAATTAATAATCTAGGTCCACCTTTATCTTTTTTAATATGGTGACGTAATGGCAAATTTTAATGCTAAAAAGTGCTCCTAGATGTTATAATTCTTTTTTTGGTAATTGAACATTGCAAGTATTTAACACTGTAATCAAAAGGCAATGGAAACCAGAGGGTATATTGATCACATGTGAGGTTGTATGGCTGTTGATCACGGCTTACATTTCCAAAAAAAAATAGTAGCAGCTATTATTTTTACCTAAAAGGGTAGCAGGGCTTATTGTTCAAATTCATGTACATTTTCAAATCCAGGATTTGGGCAATCTTCCATGTTTCTTAACGCAGTCTAAAACCATGGAATTGATGGGCAATTTTGAATTAAGTTTGTGAAATCCATATGTTGAGGGAGAGGGATTTCACAAAATCCCACGTACTAGGCTGGTTTCAAATCCTTTTATTTTGAAGAATTCATCAAAATACATGGATTTTCTCATTCTTTATCTATATTGATGGTTTTCTCTAGTTCCATGGGTATTTTAACTCACTTAAATACTTTGTATCAAAGATTGCCTTAAACACTCTTCTTGTTTTTCTTGATCATCCTCTGCTATTGATATCACAGGCAAAGGCTCTTGGTCCACATGACGACGAGGATGAGGACTCAAATGATGACTATAGCGATGAAGAAGAGTCGCAATCACCAATTGACAAGGTGGATCCTTTTATTTTCTTTGTGCATACTGTCAAAGGTAAGGGAACCTTTTTCCCTGTTGTATATTTAGGTTGACATCCAATTACTTTGGTCACATCTGACTTGCATCTAATTTGATGTTACTTTGAATGAAGTGATGCAAGCATCAGATCCATTGAGGTTCTAGAATACAAACACTGGACTTCCATCACCAAGAGCTAGCAAATGGTGTTGCCTAGCATGTTGAGCAGAGGAGAGCAGTGATTGAAAGGGAAAGAATGGAAAAAGCAAATAATGTTTAGAATAATAGTTTTTTTTTAATAGATGTAATCTTAATTTAATTTGCTTGTTATGAATATATGATACTTTGCATGGATTATTTAATTTTAATAATATATGCATTTAAATTATATGGAATTAAGATTATTATGATCGATCTATTGTATTTGATTATGAATTTTTGTGATAAATTTATAAAAATTATAAAAAATTAAAAAAAAGTGACAAATAATGCCAAATTAGCATCGAATTATTGATGGATTTGCGATGGAAATTTGGTTGATAGTGTAACACCCCTAAGTTCGGTAGTGCGTTCTACTGTTCCAGTGACCAGTGTTGTCCGGACAGCTAGAATGCTTAGAACTACACTTCGATATGAGTGAGGAGACATAAAATAATGAAATACAAGAAAAGAAAATACAAGAAAACAAAGGAAAAATAATAGCAAAGAAATGTAACTAAGTTAAGCGAGCCGAGATCCCTAGCGATGGGTGACCGCACCGGGAAGTTGCGGCGTGGATCGTTGACTAGCCCTAGACCGCAGAGAACCCTGGAAAAATATTTTTAAGACTCAAATAGACATCTATTGAAGCATAAATACCATTAGAAATATCAAAGAAAAATTAATTAATTAATACAAAGAAAAGTGAGAAATCGAAAAACGGACAAAACTCGGTGTTACAGAAAAATCGAAAATGCAACCGAACAGGGGCATTGTGGTCATTTACACCCCGAGTTGCCTTTTGACCTCAATGTCCATTAAAAATAAATGATATTAAACTTTAAAAATGTCATAAAAATTAAATTGTGGTACATTATATCAATAGTGAAAGAAGTGGTGACAAATTGCAAATTTGAAAACTTTGGATTAATTATTCATTAACTAAACTTAGTGGTCCACTAAGTGAGCTAAATGGACATTAAAATATAACATTAGTGGATAGATTTCTCCACTAAGTAAGCTTCATCTTCTTCATTCTTCTTCCAAACCAAATTGAACTTTCTCCCAAAACTCCCATGGAAACTCCATGGCCAACCTCACTTCAACCACCATGCAACCATGATTTAGCCATATTTTTCACTAGCTTCCTTAACAAAAACTGTTCTACACCACTTGGGCAGTAGATAGGCAACAAGAAGATCAAGTTTAGTCAAGGTTTTGAAGAGTTTCCAAAGTATTAAGTTTGTGTTTTTGGCTATTGCTTCATTAAAGTTTGTGAGGAGGTTATGGGTACTTGAATTGTGGAAAGAATTTTGGAGTTTGATGTTCTAAGGGAGATGTTTATTTTTGGCAGCCATGGAAACTCCTTAAGGACAGTTTATTCTTGCTTATAAATGGTAGATTAAAGGGTTGATTAAGTGTTTATGTGTGTAGGAATTTATTTGGGTGATGTATATTAAGTATATATAAATGTGTACTTGAATTTGGAAGCTTGGAAATTAATGGAGTGTGATGTATGAATCGACAGCTTGATTTGGTGAACCATAAAAATGTTATTTCATGTTTAGTTTATGGAATATTAATGTTGAATTGTGGTAATTGTTATGGCAGCTTGGGTATATGTATGATGGTGTGAGGTTGGACATGTAAATGAGCTAGGTTAGGTGATTGAATTGTTGTAATTTGAGCTTGAAAAATTCTGTATATTATGGTACATATTGAGTGTGATTATAAGCTGCCAAAATGACCAAAAATATGTTGTGAATTGTGTTTAGGTTATGGTACAAACCAGAATTGGCATGAATATTTAGTTTGGTAAATGTTAAAAGTGTCCTTTGATGAGTAATGAATAAAATGCAATAGGGCAGTTTATGTTATAGGCCTAGAACCTTAAGTGTGTGGCTCCAATTGGTATGAGACCAATTGGAGGTGAAACTAGGCACAAAATGTGCCAACTTTCATGAAGGAAACTTACCAAAATTCTGCTTGTAAGGTAACTTGAAAAGTGACCAAATCCGAATTAGTGCATTTAAGGCTTGAAAATTGACCATTTGGGCAGTAGTTAGTATTTTAGCCATAACTCACTCAAAACAGGTCCAATTGACCTAAAATTTTGATCATGAATAGTTAAGACATATATCTACAAGTCTTATGAAGACACCAAAGCCCAAAAATGACCATAAGCAAGTCAAACAGCTTGCACAAATTCGGGTCCAAAAATTGGCCGAACCTAAAATGACCTAAAATGACCTAAAGTGACCAATTTTGGTACATTTTGACCAACAATAGTAAAATGATCATAACTTGGTCTAGTAAACTCAGAATGACCTAAAATTTTGCCCCGCGTGCAATAAGACATAGATCTACAAGTTTGTAGTTTTGACTGAAACCCGAAAGCCGAGGGAACTAGGTCATCTGGCTAGGTAAAATTAGTATATCGGGATCCGACAAATTGCATTAAAACGCAATATACATGGAAATGAATTTGGTAACATGTACCAATACTAAAAGGTTACAAATGTGACATATTGGTAACATTAAAACCTAATTCACCTAGACTGCATCGAGGGTTGACATCTTAGGTTAACCAAGGAAATAATAGAATTTGATAAATTAATTATTGATGTCACACCCTACCCCTCTGTAAGGCATAACATGATCCCGTAGTGTACCTAATGAATTACCAACTCCGTCTACTGATAACCCATTAAATACACTACAAGGGATTTTAAAAACTTTTCTTACTTCTTTTACAGTGGTGAGCACTATTTACAGGTGTTAAAAACCTTTTTGAACTGAAGTGATAGAACTAACACATTTGAATTATTTGGAATTTCTGTAAAAATTTTGGCAAAGTGCCATCTGTATTTTGGATAAAACAGTTCTTCAGAAAACCTGTAAAAAGCACTTCAATATATTCTCAACACAACATTTTTCTCAACTCAAATCCACAGTGATTTTTCAAAGTCTGAGATACAAGAAATATAATACAATTTTTACAAGCCAAAATAACTCATAATTATTTTACAACTTCAAGGTACAATTTGAATTTACAACTGCTCAAAACCAAGAACACTATATACATATAGTGAACATACATTACAATATAAAATGCAGAATATGGTATACTCAATATACCCGATGATCTCTCAATGTAGTACTAGCAGTCTAGTCTGCTGCCTTGTCAGTCTGTCTACCTGCGACAGCAATGAAAAGCTATTGTTGAGTAAAATTTACTTAGTGGTGCACAATAACAATTTGAAATGCGATATATAAATCTTTTATTGGCAGTTCACAAATCAAATGATTCACAATTCCATTTCACAATTTATAAAATTCATCTAACACAAATTTGATCAAATAACTGAGTAACACAATGTTGCCAATCGATAACATAATTTAGGCCATGACACAATTTTTCCACACATGTCGTGTTGTACACCACGACAAGACATACTCACCCCAATAATCGAAATCAATGAGGGAGGAAGCTAGCTGAATAATGAGTACTCATCCACACTCACCTCAGACTGGGAAGTCAATGAGGGAGGAACATAATCACACTCACCCCAGATTGATAGGTCAAAGAGGAAGGAATATCACACTCACCCCATAAATGGAGGAGGAACATGGTAACAGTGTCATGCCAAGTGTGAATCAAAACAATTTCAAATCACAATATTTCATACAAACCATAAATCACATTTTATCTCAGTATTTCCATTTGCAAAGTTGGCAACACAATAATTTCCAAATAATATTCCCAAAACCAAAGCAATCAAAACTTATTCATAACTCATTTCTCCACATAAATTTGCTAGTAAAAGTAGTGAATATAAAAGTATTGTGCACGGACACAATTTAAAACTATAATGTTGAATTAAATTTTTAAGTAGAAATGAAAAGTCAAACTTATTGTGCACAAACACAATTTAAAATAATAACATAGAAATAATCATAATTTATTTCAATTGAAAAATTCAGAAGAAATACTTATTATGTACAAACACAATTTAAAACAATAACATATAAATAATCGTAATTTATTTCAATTGAAAAATTCAAAAGAAATACTTATTATGCACAAACCTCTGATAACTGTCTCCTGGTTTGGACTCAGTATTTCCTTCCCTTTTCCTGAGTCTTTACTAACTGAGAAACACAATTTAAAGTGTTTCAGTACTAATTTAAACTGTCTCTAACGATAATGCTTGATAATTAATTCACTGAATTCATTTATTCGCTTAGTCAACCTACTATGTCGACCCTTGGTACATTCTAGGTAATTTAGGTTTTAATGTCATTAATATGTTACATTCGATAGTCTTTTAGGGTTGGTACATGTTACCAAATTCATTTCCGTGTATACTGCATTTTCTTGCGATTTGCTGGATTCCGGGATACTAGTTTGACCTAGCCGGACGACCTAGTTCCCTCGGTTTTCGGGTTTCGGTCAAAACTACAAACTTGTAGATCTATGTCTTATGGAACGCGGGGCAAAATTTTAGGTCATCCTGAGTTATGTAGACCAAGTTATGGTCATTTTACTATTGCTGGTCAAATGGCATCAAATTAGGTCATTTTAGGTCAATTTTGGTCAACTTTGGTTCGGCCAGTTTTTGGACCCGAACTTGTGCAAGCTGTTTGACTTGCTTATGGTCATTTCTGGGCTTTGGTGTCTTCATAAGACTTGTAGGTATGGGTCTTAACTATTCATGGTTAAAATTTCAGGTCAATTGGACCTGTTTTGAGTGAGTTATGGCCTAAACACTAACTGCTGCCCAATTGGTCAATTTTCAGGCCTCATTTGCACTTAATCCGAATTGGTCATTTTTCATGCTACCTTGCAAGCAGAATTTTGGTATGCTTTCTCAATGAAAGTTGGCACATTTTGTGCCTCATCTCACCTCCAATTGGTCTCATACCAATTGGAGTTACACATTTAAAGTTATAGGCTAAAATGCATACTGCCCTTAAATACATAGCATAAACATGTATCAATTACACATTTGCCTTGCTACAAGTCCACTTCTCTTACCAATTCTGTTTTGGTACATTACCAAAACCATATACCACCTTACCTTAAAGTCATTTTGGGCAGAATACAAATATCCTCAACACACCAAATGAAACTCTAATTCACAAAGTCCAAATACAACCACATATACACATAAACATTTCTAATTCTTACATACACTTTACACAACCAATTTACATACATATTCATCAATCCTCAATATCACAATTTATCCAATATCTCCATGAATTCAAACATTCATTAAGGAGTCCCAAAGCTGCCAAAATGCTCCACAATGCCAAAGTGTCCCACAATTCGTCAACTTCCATCCCAATTGCACAATCACCACATATATACATGGAATTAACTTACTAGGACATTAATGACCCTACTCAACATAATTTCCCATCAAATAAATGTAAGAATACTTCATCAAATATAGAACTCCATGGCTGTCCAAAATTGGACATATCAAGAACTCCTCAAACTTGAAAATTTTCTTCACAAATCAAACACCCATCACATGTATACAAAGTTTAACAAAGCAATATTCAAAAATACAAACTTACCTATGTTTGGGACTTGTTAAACCTTCATTAAACTTCTTGATTTTGGTATCAAACTCTTCCTTATGATGTGGAGATAAAACTTAATGAAGATAGGTGTGAGAAAAGAAGGCTTGATCATAGGATTGTGAAGGTTTGAAGGTGGGCGGCCATGGGAGCTTTTTGGAGAAATTCATTCGGCCATGGGTAAAGGGTTTGGAGAAAATGAATTTGCAGATTGTTTGATGAACTTACACCTGCCCATTTTGTTCTTACTTTATTCTATAGTGGCCCACTCACTCAATTTAATCATATTATATGTTTAACTCCCATTTATTCCACATTAAACCCTTAATTTTTGTTATTTACTTTAGGTACCACCAATTTAATTTTTCATTATCTTTTCCAAGTGTAATATTATTTATTTTTAATGGAAATTTAGGTCAAAAGACACTTCGGGATGTCAAATGACCATAATGCCCTTGTTCGGGTTACATTCCCGATTTTTCGGTAACACCGGGTTTTGTCCGTTTTTCGATTTCTCACTTTTCTTTGTACTAATTAATTAATTTTTCTTTGATATTTCTATTGATATTTCTACTTCAATTGATGTATTTTTAAGTCCTAAAAAAATTTTCCAGTGGTTCCATGATCCGTATTAGTCAACGGTCCACACCGTGACTTCCTGCAAGATCACCCATCGCTAGGGTTCTCGGCTCGCTTAACTTAGTTGCATTTCTTTACTATTATTTTTCCTTTATTTTTCTTGTATTTTATTTTCTTGTATTTCATTATTTAATGTCTCCTCACTCATATCGAAGTGTAGTTCTAGGCATTCTAGCTGTCCGGACAACACTGGTCACCGGAACAGTAGAACGCACTACCGAACTTAGGGGTGTTACAATTGAACCTTATTCCTAGAGACAGTTTAAATGAGTACTGAAACACTTCAAAATTGTGTTTCTCAGTTAGCAAAGACTCAAGGAAGGGGAAGGAAACACTGAGTCAGAGCCAAGAGACAGTTATTAGAGGTTTGTGCACAACTAGTTTTTAACTAATTTTGTTTTGAATATTTCATATGATTAAATGACATATTTTTCTTATGTATTATATTTAACAAGCATTGGATTTAATTCAATGATTATTGAAATTATTATAGTATGTATGAATTTAGCTTTGTGAAATGGTATTTCCACAAGTATTAAGCATTGTTATGGATTGAATAAATTATGTTTTGGAAAATTGTGATAGAACATGTTTTGAATGGTGATGGTAATTTTTATGGAAAAAATTGCAAATTTATGATTTGAATTGTGATGAGCATAAAAATTATTGGATATTGGAATTGAATTTGAATCGAATTATATTGTGATTTATGCTCACTAAAAGGATTGTGATATTGTTTTATATCTCACTATAAATGCTTGACTAGGTTATTACCTGTCTCTCTCATTTGTTGAGAAGACAATGGAGTTAGTTGTGTTTTGATTACCATGGTACGTGCACAGGCTTAGATTTTCCTCTGATTTAAGGTTAGATCTAAGTTTTTTATCGTTATGGCCCTTGCGGAAGATTCATTATTGTGGTGTGTACTGTGCACGATGATTCGACCTCCCCGACCATAGGGAATTAGAATCTGATTCGACCTCCCTGACCATAGGGAGTTAGAATCACTTCGAATATGGCCCTTTCGGATTAGTCTAGCACAGTTAATGAGATAAAGAATGATTTTTGAGATACAGCATGATTTTTGAGATACAGCATGATTTTTGAGATAAAGAATGATTTTTGAGATACAGAATGATTTTTGAGATACAGCATGGTTTTTGAGATACAGAATAGTTTTTGAGATACAGAATATTTTTTGAATAGTAAAGAATTGTGATTTCAATTATGATTTATGTATAATTGATTTTGTTGGAATTACCTTAGATGGTTAGTTATGATTTGATAAATTGAATTTCGTGATCAAAGTCATTTTATACAAATGATTTACATTGTTGGCAATGAATATTTTGAGTTTTGGAATTTGATGAGTATTCAGATTTCCAAATTAATTGCTGTAAATTTTGTCAATGTATATTGTACTATATTTTAAATTATAGTTGTGCACCACTGAGTTCACCACTCAGCGATAGCTTTGTATGCTGTCGCAGGTAAAAAGAGCATAAAGTAGTGAATAAGTTTCTTTAAAGACACATTCAGATCAGCTCCAGGTATATCATAGGTATACCCATGTACATAGGTTTTGATGTATGCATGTAATAATATATATGTAAATTATTTGAGTAGTTGTATAAAAACTCTTGTAAAATATTTTGGTATGTAATTAAATGTAAATTATTGTAAAGGTAAATTTGGGATTTCATTTATCTGAATAGTTTTGTAATATTAATTTTGAGTCTTGTAATCAATGAAATGTTTCTTTTATGAGGAGATTGATTTGATTATTGAGATTTGAATTATGGGTTCAAATGAAGTTATTGAAGTTGTATTTGAGAAAACATATTGTGAGTGTGTTCTTTGTAGGTTTTGAAGAACTGCTTTATCAAAATACAACCGGCACTTTGCCGAAATTTTGAAAAATATTTTATAACACCAGATTTTAATCGATGATTTAAATTTTATGAAAATTATTTTAAAATTCCTTGTAGTATATTTAATGGATTATCGGTAGGCGAAGTATGATAATTCATTAGGTGTACTACGGGATCATGTTACATCTTACAAGGGAGTAGGGTGTGACAAATGGTCATTGGGATTTAGCGACAGCAATTGGTGTCGCTAATTCTGTTGCTAACATTAGTGACGAAAATAGAAAATGGTTGCAAAAATTAGCGACAAGGGTTTAAGCGACGGATTGTTATCGGTTACAAATCCATTGCTAAAACTTTCAGCAACGGCAAACAGACTTTCAGCGATAGATTTTCCCGTCGTTAATGCCCTATTTTTTTATAGTGAGAAAAATTTCACTACGATGAAAAAGAGTAAGTTACAACCACTCAGAACTTTCAAATCCTAACCCTAGTGTGTATATCGAATATCTCATAAATCTACCGTAAAGGACAGAATATTACAACATTTATACTGGTTCATACCCCAACGAAATTAGTGGTAGGCTATGAGCTTAGGCCTATCAGCCCATGCTTTCCGCTACCACCATGAGACCTCACTTTTTATTCCAATCGAGTCGCAGTGCGAAACTTTTGGGTTTTGGTCATAATTTGGGTTCATAAAGACATATCTAAAATTCAAGCCACATAAAAAATAACAATTCTTCCCCTTAGCTTGAATTCCCTCAATAATCTATCAAAATCACCACAATACTCTATCTTGCCATATGCCCTTGTAAAAGCATTACTGAGCACTACAAACACTAACTAAGTCTAGAAAATGCCTAAACTTGCTGACTGGGACTCCCTTAGTCATCACATCTATTAGATTATGTAACACCCTCACTGTAGAAATTCCGCACATTCTACTGTTCCGGTGACCAGTGTCGGTCTGGACAGCTAGAATATCTGGAAAAACATTTAAACTAAAGTGAGGAACCATAATTAACTCAAATATTAATAAGAAAAATGTAGAAAAAATTTCAGAAATAAAATACAATCAAGTTAAGTGAGCCGGTGCCTTAGCGATGGGTAATACAGTGGGAAGTTGCAGTCTTCGCAACTAGAAGCCCTAAACCCAGGAAAAAATTCATAAAATAATTTTTGGGACTCCAGAGAAGAGTAAATTGAGGTTTCTATGGTATTAGAATGCCAAGAAAAGGTTTAGAAGAATTTTTCAATCGGTACATACAATTTTAGTCTGTTAAGCCAAACGGAGGACATTTTGGTCATTTCGTCTTCAGAGATGATTTTTGGCCAACTTTTCCAGTTAAGTAAATAATTATTATGACATAAAATGTGAATAAATATTGCTAAAAATTAAATTGAAAATGAGTAGAGAAGATAAGAAAAGAAAATGAAAGAAAATGCTAATTATGACATCATATGATGTCATTTAAATTTCCTCCACTAATCACAATTTATTAAACTCATTAAAAGGGATAAGGAAGACCAAAACTTGGCAAAATAATTCTGCTTCTTCCTCACCAAACTAGGCATCACTCACTCTCCCTAACCCATTCCTCCATTAAAAAGCTTCCCAAGCTTCAGACCCCACTTAATCTCACCATAAAACCACTCAAGCTCTTCACTAAATTTGATCCTCACACCATAGATCATCACTAGGCAGCAAAAAGAAGAAGGAAAAAGGAAGTTATGGAGACTTGGAAGAGTTAGCAATTGAGGTTAGTGCCTATACTCAGTTCCATATCTTTTAATCTTTGTTAGGAAGACAAATTAAATGAGAATTTTGTCACACCTTGTAACACCCCCGTTTGCATAGCCTGGTAGATTTCACTGTTCCGGTGACCGATGTCGGTCCAGACAATTAAGGGGATTAGAAGCACACTTAAGTCAATTAGAGAAGCCATAAACACAAATAATTAGTAATGTTCAATTAGTTAAGTATAAATAAGAAAAACAGAACATAAGAAGTTAAACGAGCTGAGAGTCACAGCGATGGGTGACTTTCTCGGGAAGGACTGCGAAGTCATTTTAAACTCAAATTTTGAACCGTAAAATGTGACGCTGCGGTCCTTAGGACCCTTATAAACACAGTGGAAAAGAGAAAATCACGAAAAAGAACTGTTAAGCCAGTCAAATAATTAGGTCAGGGAGCCGGAAGAAATATAGAATTATTTGCAAACCGGGTTGAACCGGCGAGGGGCAATTTGGTCAATTGACCCCGAGAGCTGACTCCTGACCTAACTGTCAAATAAAATCGGAGAAAAGAAAATTTAAGAATCGAGAATTAAATTGAAGAACTAATGGAAAAAAAAAGAAAAAGAAAAGTTGAAAAGGTGATGACATCATCATGATGATGCAACTATGACTTCATAATTAATTTTAATTTAATTAACTAATTGACTAAGTCAAATTAAAGAATAAAAACAAAATTGAAAAGCTAAATTTTATCTTCTTCCTCTTCTTTTTTTTCTCTCTTTCCCGTAGCTTCTCATCCCTCTCCCTTTTCTCACTAAATCCTCCATGGCTACTTAATTTCAAGCTTTTAAACCTTGAATCAACCCCATAAATCCCACAATTTTCCTAAATAAAACTTGTTCTTGGATCTTGGCAAGCCTATTGAGAATGAAATTTAACAAGAAAGAAAGAAGAAAAGAGGAGGAAAATTGAAGAATTGGAGCTAAAAATTCTGCTCACTTAAGGTTGGTACTCTTCCTTCATTATCTCTTTGAATTTATGTTTAAGTAGCTAAGTTACATTTGTAAGCAACAAATAAGTGAATAAAATCAAGTATGGTGGACCAAATAGAAATGTGGGTAGCTAGGGTTTAGGTTTGAGGATGGATAATTTTGATACAAATTATGAATTAGTTAAGTGTGAATGAGTGTATAACTTCTAAGTATGCAATTAGAATTCAACAAGTGAGTTAAACATGGAAGTTAGGGTTTGAGACCTAGGGTTTTGAGGCAAAAATTTGGAGAAATTTGTAAATGGTGTCTTTGACCTAATGTGAAGTGAAAAATGGTCATTTGTGACCAAATGAGGTGTGTTAGAAGTGTGGAAATTAAAAGCCAATTCGGATTGGATAAGGTCATGTCTCGGCAAAGATGACCAAAATCTCCTTTGAGGGACCAAAAACGAAATTTTACAAGTCCAATGGATATGGGACCAATTGGGGATGAAAATAGGCACTAAATGACACAATTTTCATTTAGGAAGCCTGCCCAAAAAGTGACTAAAACTTAGTGAACAAAGTGGCCGAAGTCGGAAAATCGTAGGCTGCCTCTGCACAAACTGACCAAATGAACAATTTGTTCATTTGGTCATAACTCGAGCTAGGCAGGTCAAAATGACCAGAAATTTTATCAGTAATTAGATACGATAACATGATCCCATAGTATACCTAATGAATTACCAACTTCGCCTACTGATAACCTATTAAATACACTACAAGGGATTTTCAAAAACTTTTCTTACTTCTTTTACAGTGGTGAGCACTATTTACAGGTGTTAAAAACCTTTTTGAACTGAGGTGAATTAACCAACACATTTAGACTATTAGTAATTTCCGTAAAAAAATTTTGGCAGAGTGCCCTCTGTAATTTAGATAAAACAGTTCTTCAAAAACCTGTAAAAAGCACTTCATTATTTTTCTCAATCTCAAACTCTAGCATAATTCAACACAAATCCACAATAATTTTTCAAAGACTGAGATACAAGAAATATAATACAATTTTTACAAGTCCAAATAACTCATAATTAATTTACAACTGCTCAAAACCAAGAACACTATATACATACAGTGAACATACATTACAATATAAAATGAAGAATATGGTATACTCAATATACCCGATGATTTCTCGCTGAATGTACTAGCAGCCTAATCTGCTGCCCTGTCAGTCTGTCTACCTGCGATAGCAATGAAAAGCTATCGCTGAGTAAAATTTACTCAGTGGTGCACAATAACAATTTGAAATGCGATATATAAATCTTTTATTGACAGTTCACAAATCAAATGATTCACAATTCCATTTCACAATTTACAAAATTCACCTAACACAAATTTGATCAAGTAATTGAATAATACCGTTTTGCAAATCAATAACACAATTCGATCAAATAACTGGATAATACCGTTTTACAAATCAATAACACAATTCGATCAAATAACTGAATAATACCGTTTTGCAAATCAATAACACAATTCGATCAAATAACTGAATAATACAATGTTGCCAATCGATAACATAATTTAGGCCATGACACAATTTTTCCACACATACCGTGTTGTACACCACGACAAGACATACTCACCCCAATAATCGAAATCAATGAGGGAGGAAGCTAGCTGAATAATGAGTACTCATCCACACTCACCTCAGACTGGCAAGTCAAAGAGGGAGGAACATAATCACACTCACCCCAGACTGATAAGTCAAAGAGGGAGGAATA
This sequence comes from Hevea brasiliensis, assembly GCF_030052815.1. Lineage (NCBI taxonomy): Eukaryota > Viridiplantae > Streptophyta > Magnoliopsida > Malpighiales > Euphorbiaceae > Hevea > Hevea brasiliensis. Next base: position 46,690,787 of record NC_079500.1, on the reverse strand, counting down.
TATCAACAGTGTCATGCCAAATGTGAATCAAAACAATTTCAAATCACAATATTTCAAACAAACCATAAATCACATTTTATCTCAAAATTTCCATTTTCAAAGTTGGCAATACAATAAGTTCCAAATAATATTCCCAAAACCAAAGCAACCAAAACTTATTCATAACTCATTTCTCTACATAAATTTGCTAGTAAAAGCAGTGAATATAAAAGTATTGTGCACGGACACAATTTAAAACTATAATGTTGAATTAAATTTTTAAGTAGAAAATGAGAAGTCAAACTTATTGTGCACAAACACAATTTAAAATAATAACATAGAAATAATCATAATTTATTTCAATTGAAAAATTCAGAAGAAATACTTATTATGCACAAACCTCTGATAACTGTCTCTTGGCTCTGACTCAGTGTTTCCTTCCCCTTCCCTGAGTCTTTGCTAACTGAGAAACACAATTTGAAGTGTTTCAGTACTTAATTAAACTGTCTCTAACGATAATGTTTGATAAATAATTCACTGAATGCTATTATTTGCTTAATCAACCTAATATGTCGACCCTCGATGCATTCTAGGTAAATTAGGTTTTAATGTTACTAACATGTCACATTCGATAGTCTTTTAGGGTTGGTACATGTTACCAAATTCATTTCCGTGTATACTGCATTTTCTTGCGATTTTCTGGATTCCGGGATACTAGTTTGACCTAGTCGGACGACCTAGTTCCCTCGGTTTTTGGGTTTCGGTCAAAACTACAAACTTGTAGATCTATGTCTTATGGAACAGAAGGCAAAATTTCAGGTCATTCTGAGTTGTTTAGGCCATGTTATGGTCATTTTACTATTGCTGGTCAAATTGCACCAAAATTGGTCATTTTAGGTCACTTTAGGTCATTTTAGGTTCGGCCAGTTTTTGGACCCGAATTTTTGCAAGCTTTTTGACTTACTTATGGTCATTTCTGGGCTTTGGTGTCTTCATAAGACTTGTAGATGTGGGTCTTAACTATTCATGGTTAAAATTTCAGGTCAATTGGACATGTTTTGAGTGAGTTATGGCCTAAACACTAACTACTGCCCAAATGGTCAATTTTCAGGTCTCAATTGTACTTAATCCGGATTTGATCATTTTTCAAGCTACCTTGCAAGCAGAATTTTGGCAAGCTTCCTTCATGAAAGTTGGCACATTTTGTGCCTAGTTTCACCTCCAATTGGTCTCATACCAATTGGAGCCACACACTTAAAGTTATAGGCCTAAAATACAAACTGCCTTATTGCAATTCTTGCATACATATCAAACATCACTTTTAACACTCACCAAACTTAACATTCAAACTAATTCTGGTTGTACCATGACCTAAACATAATTCACAACACATTATAGGTCATTTTGGCAGCTTACAATTACATTCAATGTGCACCAACAGGTACAAAATTTGCCCAACTCAATTTACAACAATTTAACTCCATAACCAAGCTCATTCACATGTCCAACCTTCACACCACTATACATATATTCAAACTGCCATAACAACCAACACATTTTAACATCATTATTCCATAAACCAAGCATGAATTCCAGCATTCTTCAGGAGTTAACAAACTGCCACAATGGTACACTTACATTCCATTACTTTCCAAGCTTTAAATCTCATTTTACATTTACATATACTAAGTATACATTACCCAAACAATTTCCTACACAATATACATTTAATCAATCATTTAATTCACCATTTACAAGCACAATTAAACTGCCTTCAAGGTGTTTCCATGGCTGCCAAAAGTGCACATTCCCATTCAACATCAAAACTCAAAAATTTCTCTATAAATCAAACACCCATAACACCCTTACAAACTTTAACAAAGCAACAATCAAAAACTCAAACTTACCTATGGATGAGACTTCTTAAATCTTCACCAAAACTTGGTCTTCTTGCTGCCAATCTACTGCCCAAGTGGTGTAGACTAACTTTGATGAAGGAAGGTAGAAGGAAAGAAGCTTGAATCTCATATGCATGGAGCTTCAACCATGCGTCAATGGAGTTTTTTGGGAGTAAATTTTCTGCTGGTTCTAAGGTTGAAGATGAAGATGTATATTCTGCCCAAATGAAGCTTTAGTGGTCTACTTAAATGAGTTAGTGGACCACTATGTAAGAATTAAATCATTGTTTATTCTAAGGTTTCATTTTTCCACATTTAACTCTCAATTTTTGCTATTTACATTAGGGACCACCAATTTAATTTTTCATGACATTTTCCAAGTGTAATATTATTTATTTTTAATGGACATTTAGGTCAAAAGACAACTCGGGGTGTCAAATGACCACAATGCCCCTGTTCGGGTTGCATTCGATTTTTAGTAACACCGGGTTTTGTCCGTTTTTCGATTTCTCGCTTTTCTTTGTACTAATTATTTAATTTTTCTTTGATATTTCTAATGATATTTCTACTTCAATTGATGTCTCTTTAACTCCTAAAAATATTTTTCAGGGTTCCCCGCGGTCCAGGACTAGTCAACGGTCCACGCCGTGACTTCCCGGTGCGGTCACCCATCGCTAGGGTTCTCGGCTCGCTTAACTTAGTTGCATTTCTTTACTATTATTTTTCCTTTATTTTTCTTGTATTTTCTTTTCTTGTATTTCATTATTTAATGTCTCCTCACTCATATCGAAGTGTAGTTCTAGGCATTCTAGCTGTCCGGACAACACTGGTCACCGGAACAGTAGAATGCACTACCGAACTTTGGGGTGTTACAATTCTCCCCCCCTTAAAATAAATTTCGTCCATGAAATTTTTCTCAATAGCCATCTTACAATAGTCATACGTTTATTTTCTCCTTTCTATATGATCGTATAATCTTCTTTCTCTCGAATTTGTATAAGACTTTTAACAATCTAATACAACATTTAATTTGTTTGTATAACACCAATCTTCTCTTACTATTGTCCTGTCTAATATTTCGATTCATGTTCCTTCTTGAATGACCCTTGAGGTTATGTTAGAATCATTTATCTAGTCATTGGTCCTCTGACCATTCTAGTCCATAGTCTTCCTCACATTCGTAATATTTCTTTGTTATATTTGAACCAACTGTTCAAATTTTTACTTCCATAACTCTTTTTATCTGTTAATATTCTATAACTTACTTTCTTTTGTACTGAACTATAACCTTTCGATATTCTAACCTTTGAGTTTTAGATCCCTAAGTAGGATTTTCAACTTATTTCAAACAATTAAATTCTGTCATGGCATAACTATACCAAAACAGATGCCGTTGGCAACTATTCTTATCTAGGTGTACTATCGGGTAGTACGTAGCTCTACACAATAATCTCAAGTCGATCAGTGTCTGCGACTTACAAAGATAAACATCAAGAACATTGCATAGTTACTACGATACATCCCAATAGATCAAATTTTCCTATCTTTTATCCTTTTCGAATTCACTAATATCCCGAACTTATTATGATTACAATATCCATTAACAATTACTAACAGTGACATCCTTGCTCTCATCTAGAGCAATTCCATTACTGCATCTTACTTTTACGTCCTCTTGCCTTACATTAAGTAGGCTCGCCAATTAGCTTTATAATTTATGGTGTGTTAGAAAATACTTTCCGCCGATAAATTCTTTCAAAACTAATTTCACTTATTATCACAATCCTTATTTTAAAGGGCTAATCACTAATGCATCAAAATTTATTCCCCTGTAAAGGAATAACAATAGAACCTATAGTTCTAACACTAACATAAAAGTATGCAAACCCCAGGTCAAATAATGCATATATATATCTTAGTTACTATTTGAGAAAGTACCAGCAATAATATCAAAAGTCTAAGTCTCTTCTCTCTGCCATATAGCGTATACTCCAGCTGGAGCATCACCTTGTTCTGGCTGATTCACAGTACTCTGACTTCTAGGTGTACTACCCCTACCTCTACCTTTGCCTCTACTAACTGATGGTGAACTCTTTGGGGTAAAAACTTGGGTTGATCCCTTTGGTGTAGTAAATGATCCAGAACGACTTGGATTTACACAATCCCTAGCAAAATGGCCAGTCTCTCCACAGTTAAAACATGCTCCTACGGCTCTATAACATACCCCACTATGTGGTTTACCACAAGTTTCACAAAGTCGATCTGACAGCGCATTCCTGGGTTTCTGTTGAGTTTGCTGATCGGATCGAGGTGGTTTCTATCCAGAAGATCTATCTCTACTAGACTTCTTACTATCTCTGTTGTATCCCCCAAAGTTTTTCCTCTTTCCAGTAAGACCACTAGAACTCTGTTCTACTGACTTTCCCTCTTTTTCTGTCTTCTCTGATTTCTTTTCTCGTGTCGCTTGATTCAATTCTTTCTAATTCTAGTGCTTGAGAAATAAGTTCAGAGAAGTTGTTATGTTTGAATCTGACCACTTGCAATCTGATACTAGGCTTCAAGCCGGTTTCAAACCTCTTACATCTCTCCCTACTAGTAGAAAGTAGACTTACTGCATAATGGCTCAGGCAGAAAAATTCCCTTTCATATTTAACCACCGATCTACTCCCCTGTTTCAGACTTAGGAACTCTTGTAGTTTCTGATCTACATAAGCATCAGAGACATATTTTTGTCTGAATTCCCTGAGAAAGTCACTCCAGGTTAGCACTGCAGGTTCTACCAAACTATGGGGAATGGTTTTCCACCAGTCATAAGCATCCCCCTGTAGCAAAGATACTGAGTATTCAAATCTGAGCTCCTCTGTGCAGTGTAGTTTCTTGAATACCCTATCCATCCTTTCTAACCACTGTTCTGCCTCTAGAGGATCTACTGTCCCCTTGAACTCTGTAGCCCCATATTTCATCAATTTGTCATATTGTCTAGCAGAAGATTGTGGTTGTACCACTGGTGTCTGTATTGGGGCTTGAGTAGGCACATTACCAGCCATTTGTTAGAACATTGCAGCCATCTGCTAAGCTACCGAGCGAGGAATCGCAGATGCTGAGTGGTCTTCTTTGAACCACTGACATTATGTAGGGCTGGGGCATCCCCTTGTACCTCAGCCTCTATAGATTGATCGACTGAACGATCACCCTCTTCCATAGTCAATGCGAGGATCTTAGACCTCCTAAACAAATAACACAAGGAGATTTCCTCCCGTTAGTGCATATTTATAATGTAATGTACTGTATGTATCAGACAATGATATTGAGCAGTTGTACTATGAAGAAAGAATATTCAAGTAACATATGAAAACAGAATTTAATAAACCAGGCTCTGATACCACTAAAACATGTCACACCCTACCCCTCTGTAAGGCATAACATGATCCCGTAGTATACCTAATGAATTACCAACTTCGCCTACTGATAACCCATTAAATACACTACAAAGGATTTTCAAAAACTTTTCTTACTTCTTTTACAGTGGTGAGCACTATTTACAGGTGTTAAAAACCTTTTTGAACTGAGGTGAATTAACCAACACATTTAGACTATTAGTAATTTCTGTAAAAAAATTTTGGCAGAGTGCCCTCCGTAATTTGGATAAAACAGTTCTTCAAAAACCTGTAAAAAGCACTTCCATATTTTTCTCAATCTCAAACTCTAGCATAATTCAACACAAATCCACAATAATTTTTCAAAGACTGAGATACAAGAAATATAATACAATTTTTACAAGTCCAAATAACTCATAATTAATTTTACAACTTTAATTTACAATTTTAATTTACAACTGCTCAAAACCAAGAACACTATATACATACAGTGAACATACATTACAATATAAAATGCAGAATATGGTATACTCAATATACCCGATGATTTCTCGCTGAATGTACTAGCAGCCTAGTCTGCTGCCCTGTCAGTCTGTCTACCTGCGACAGCAATGAAAAGCTATCGCTGAGTAAAATTTACTCAGTGGTGCACAATAACAATTTGAAATGCGATATATAAATCTTTTATTGACAGTTCACAAATCAAATGATTCACAATTCCATTTCACAATTTACAAAATTAATCAATAACACAATTCGATCAAATAACTGAATAATACCGTTTTGCAAATCAATAACACAATTCGATCAAATAACTGAATAATACCGTTTTGCAAATCAATAACACAATTCGATCAAATAACTGAATAATACAATGTTGCCAATCGATAACATAATTTATGCCATGACACAATTTTTCCACACATACCGTGTTGTACACCATGACAAGACACACTCACCCCAATAATCGAAATCAATGAGGGAGGAAGCTAGCTGAATAATGAGTACTCATCCACACTCACCTCAGACTGGCAAGTCAAAGAGGGAGGAACATAATCACACTCACCCCAGACTGATAAGTCAAAGAGGGAGGAATATATCAACAGTCTCATGCCAAATGTGAATCAAAACAATTTCAAATCACAATATTTCAAACAAACCATAAATCACATTTTATCTCAAAATTTCCATTTGCAAAGTTGGCAATACAATAAGTTCCAAATAATATTCCCAAAACCAAAGCAACCAAAACTTATTCATAATTCATTTCTCTACATAAATTTGCTAGTAAAAGCAGTGAATATAAAAGTATTGTGCACGGACACAATTTAAAACTATAATGTTGAATTAAATTTTTAAGTAGAAAATGAGAAGTCAAACTTATTGTGCACAAACACAATTTAAAATAATAACATAGAAATAATCATAATTTATTTCAATTGAAAAATTCAGAAGAAATACTTATTATGCACAAACCTCTGATAACTGTCTCTTGGCTCTGACTCAGTGTTTCCTTCCCCTTCCCTGAGTCTTTGCTAACTGAGAAACACAATTTGAAGTGTTTCAGTACTTAATTAAACTGCCTCTAACGATAATGTTTGATAAATAATTCACTGAATGCTATTATTTGCTTAATCAACCTAATATGTCGACCCTCGATGCATTCTAGGTAAATTAGGTTTTAATGTTACTAACATGTCACATTCGATAGTCTTTTAGGGTTGGTACATGTTACCAAATTCATTTCCGTGTATACTGCATTTTCTTGCGATTTGCTGGATTCCGGGATACTAGTTTGACCTAGCCGGACGACCTAGTTCCCTCGGTTTTCGGGTTTCGGTCAAAACTACAAACTTGTAGATCTATGTCTTATGGAACGCGGGGGACAATTTTAGGTCATTCTGAGTTGTGTAGGCCAAGTTATGGTCATTTTACTATTGCTGGTCAAATTGCACCAAAATTGGTCATTTTAGGTCACTTTAGGTCATTTTAGGTTCGGCCAGTTTTTGGACCCAAACTTGTGCAAGCTGTTTGACTTACTTATGGTCATTTCTGGGCTTTGGTGTCTTCATAAGACTTGTAGATATGGGTCTTAACTATTCATGGTTAAAATTTCAGGTCAATTGGACTTGTTTTGAGTGAGTTATGGCCTAAACACTAACTACTACCCAAATGGTCAATTTTCAGGTCTCTGATTTGGTCATTTTTCAAGCTACCTTGCAAGCAGAATTTTGGCAAGCTTCCTTCATGAAAGTTGGCACATTTTGTGCCTATTTTCACCTCCAATTGGTCTCATACCAATTGGAACCACACACTTAAAGTTATAGGCCTAAAATACAAACTGCCTTATTGCAATTCTTGCATACATATCAAACATCACTTTTAACACTCACCAAACTTAACATTCAAACTAATTCTTGTTGTTCCATGACATAAACATAATTCACAACACATTATAGGTCATTTTGGCAGCTTACAATTACATTCAATATGCACCAACAAGTACAGAATTTGCCCAACTCAATTTACAACAATTTAACTCCATAACCAAGCTCATTCACATGTCCAACCTTCACACCACTATACATACATTCAAACTGCCATAACAACCAACACATTTTAACATCATTATTCCATAAACCAAGCATGAATTCCAGCATTCTTCAAGAGTTAACAAACTACCACAATGGTACACTTACATTCCATTACTTTCCAAGCTTTAAATCTCATTTTACATTTACATATACTAAGTATACATTACCCAAACAATTTCCTACACAATATACATTTAATCAATCATTTAATTCACCATTTACAAGCACAATTAAACTGCCTTCAAGGTGTTTCCATGGCTGCCAAAAGTGCACATTCCCATTCAACATCAAAACTCAAAAATTTCTCTATAAATCAAACACCCATAACACCCTTACAAACTTTAACAAAGCAACAATCAAAAACTCAAACTTACCTATGGATGAGACTTCTTAAATCTTCACCAAAACTTGGTCTTCTTGCTGCCAATCTACTGCCCAAGTGGTGTAGACTAACTTTGATGAAGGAAGGTAGAAGGAAAGAAGCTTGAATCTCATATGCATGGAGCTTCAACCATGCGTCAATGGAGTTTTTTGGGAGCAAATTTTCTGCTGGTTCTAAGGTTGAAGATGAAGATGTATATTCTGCCCAAATGAAGCTTTAGTGGTCCACTTAAATGAGTTAGTGGACCACTATGTAAGAATTAAATCATTGTTTATTCTAAGGTTTCATTTTTCCACATTTAACTCCCAATTTTTGCTATTTACATTAGGCACCACCAATTTAATTTTTCATGACATTTTCCAAGTGTAATATTATTTATTTTTAATGGAAATTTAGGTCAAAAGACAACTCGGGGTGTCAAATGACCACAATGCCCCTGTTCGGGTTGCATTCCCGATTTTTCAGTAACACTGAGTTTTGTCCGTTTTTCGATTTCTCGCTTTTCTTTGTACTAATTATTTAATTTTTCTTTGATATTTCTAATGATATTTCTACTTCAATTGATGTCTCTTTAACTCCTAAAAATATTTTTCAGGGTTCCCCGCGGTCCAGGGCTAGTCAACGGTCCACGCCGTGACTTCCCGGTGCGGTCACCCATCGGTAGGGTTCTCGGCTCGCTTAACTTAGTTGCATTTCTTTACTATTATTTTTCCTTTATTTTTCTTGTATTTTCTTTTCTTGTATTTCATTATTTAATGTCTCCTCACTCATATCAAAGTGTAGTTCTAGGCATTCTAGCTGTCCGGACAACACTGGTCACCGAAACAGTAGAACGCACTACCGAACTTAGGGGTGTTACAAAATTTTTATAAAATTTGCATAAAAATAAAATGGGCCAAAAATATTGACTAGTCTTAATTTTAACTAAATGTTTTAAGTACTTATTACAAACTACTCACCACTTATCAAAAGTAAGAAATTTGTTTTAAAATCCCATGTAGGCACACCTTACCCCTCTGTAAGGCATAACATGATCCCGTAGAATACTTAATGAACTACCGAACTTCACCTACTGATAACTCATTAAGCACCCTACAAGGGATTTTAAAACAATTTTCTTACATTTTGGAAGTGGTGAGCATTTTGGTAGGAATTAAAATACCATTTATTCAAAGTTTAAATATTAGTAAAAAATTTTGTTCATTTTAATTTTGCCGCAAATTTTATAAAAATTTTGACAGAGTTCCATTTGTATTCGGGGAAAACAGTTCTTCAAATACCTAAAAAAAACACTTCCAATAATTTTCTCAACTCCCAACCTCCAATAAATCTCAAATCAATTCAACTCAATTCACTTTAAAATAATTCCACAATCCAAATCAAAATTTCTCATCTCAAAATATTTACTAACTTCATTCATAAGGCATAAAGTATGAAATTTACAAGTACAAATATTAATTTATAGTTAAAACATGTGCCGGTGGCCTTGAAACAAACCCCACCATGAGTTCTACCACAAGTTTCACACTGTCATACTGATAGAGCTTCTCGGGGTGCCTGCTGAGTCTGCTGACCAGACTGGAGTGGTCTTTGGCCAGAAAATCTGCCTCTGCCAGATCTACGGGAGCTGGATCCCCCAAACTGTTTTCTCTTTCCAAAACCACTCTCAGATGCTTGTCCCATAGTCTTTTCAGTCTTCTCTTTCTCTTGTGTACCCTTCTTCACTGCCCCTTCTGATTCTATCCTTTCCAGTTCCAGGGCTTGTGAAATCAACTCAGCAAAATTCTGATATCGGAAACCCACAACTTGCATCCTCAAATTCGGCCTTAACCCGGACTCAAACCTCTTACATCTATCTCTGGGGGTGGAGACTAAGCTTCCAGCATAGTGGCTTAGCCTTGAGAAGTCTCTCTCATACTCTGCTATGGTTCGGTCCCCTTGTTTCAAACTCAAGAATTCTTGTAATTTCATATCCACATATGCATCGCGAACCCACTTCTGTCGAAACTCCCTTAAAAAGTCTGACCAGGTTAATACGGGTGGCTCAACCAGGCTATGGGGGATGGTCTTCCACCATTCATATGCATCCCCTTGCAACAAGGAAACAGAATACTCGAACTTTAGCTCTTCTGTACACTGCAGCTTTCTAAAAACCCGTTCCATTCTTTCCAACCTCTGTTCTGCCTCCAGTGGATCCACAGTGCCTTTGAACTTGGTGGCCCCAAATTTTATCAACTTTTCATATTGTCGAGCTGAGGGCTGTGGTTGTGCTACAGGTACTTGCATTTGAGTTTGGGGTGGCACATTACCCGCCATTTGCTAGAAAAATGCAGCCATCTGCTGTACAAACTGAGCAGGGAATTACGGTGCTAGAGTGGCTGACCCACTCACGTTCTGGAGTGCTGGGGCTTCCCCTTGAACCTCAACCTCAACAGATTGTTCTTCGGAATGATCTCCTCCTTCCATTCCGTTTTCCTAAATTTTCTACTTCCTGAGATCAAACATAAGGAGGTTAACCTCTGTTAGTGCATATTCATGATGCAAATACATCATATGTATCAATTAAAGACACTTGAGCAGCTGTACTTATCAATAAAATATTCATACACATAGTCAAAATTTATTGAAAAATCATGCTCTGATACCACTAAAACATGTCACACCTTACCCCTCTGTAAGGCATAACATGATCCCGTAGAATACTTAATGAACTACCGAACTTCACCTACTGATAACTCATTAAGTACCCAACAAGGGATTTTAAAATAATTTTCTTATATTTTGGAAGTGGTGAGCATTTTGGTAGGAATTAAAAACCATTTATTCAAAGTTTAAATATTAGTAAAAATTTTTGTCCATTTTAATTTTGCCGCAAATTTTATAAAAATTTTGACAGAGTTCCGTTTGTATTTGGAGAAAACAGTTCTTCAAATACCTAAAAAAAATACTTCCAATAATTTTCTCAACTCCCAACCTCTAATAAATCTCAAATCAATTCAACTCAATTCACTTCAAAATAATTTCACAATCCAAATCAAAATTTATCATCTCAAAATATTTACTAACTTCATTCACAAGGCATAAAGTATGAAATTCACAAGTACAAATATTAATTTACAGAAGGAAATTCAAAAATAATATTATTACAATTTATTTTACAACTGCTCAACTTTACATTGATACATACAACATTTCTATATTTACATCAAAATTAAATACAAGGGTATAAAATAATACCCGTACAAAAAGACTGGTGTAGTTCTCAATTCAATAGCAGCTCACTCTGCTACTTTCTCCTTGCTCTTATCTGCGACAGCAAAATAAGCTATCGCTGAGTATAAAAATACTCAGTGGTGCACAATAAAAATTTAAAATGCAATACATAAATCATTCATTATCAAAACACAGTTTAAATATTTGTCAATCACATTTCGCAAACTATCAGAGCTCATAATAACACAATTTAGTCAAATAATTGAAGAAACACAGTGTTGCCAATTCATACACAACTTAAGCCATGATACAAAATTTTCGATCAATGCCGTGTTGTACACCACGACAAAGCAATCTACAACCCCATTAATCGAAATCAATGAGGGAGGTGGCTAGCTAGCTAATGAGTACTCATCCGATCTCAACCTCAACTGGCAAGCCAGAGAGGGAGGAAAATAAACGATCTCAACCCCATAAATGGAGGAGGAATAATGTGATACTGTCATGCTAAGTGTGAACACAAAATCAATTCAAAACAATTTATTCAAATAAGTTATGAGAAATCTGGTCAATTTTCAAAGTTATATTCACAATCATAAATGGCAACACAATTCATAATTAACTCAAAAAAAATCAAATTTTCAAGAATCATATATTTAAACAAAAATTATTGTGCACAGACCTAACGTGAGTCGCCTCTAGGCCTTGACTCAGTCTCTCCGAGCTTTCAAGTCTTTTTCAGCTGAAACACACAGTTTCATAGTGTTTCAGTACCATATCTTAGCATAAATCCAAAAATAAATTTAACTTCACTTTTACCTAGCTCTAACGTGCTAAATTCGACGTTCTCGAAGTTTTTGTGTTTTGGGTTACTATTCAATATACTATTCAAGTCAAATTGTTGACTTTCTAAGGCTTAATAGGTATGGGAACTCCAACTTCACCCACATACCACATTTTGGTCATTAAATTTGCTGGTTTTGGTCATTTTCTCAAAGCTTAAGTCCTTTAGGCAAATTTGTCAAATTTTCAGTTTTGGTGTCCCTAGTTGCACTGTTCCATTTGTAATTTTACTATTAGAATTTGGCAAACCCTTCTTCATAGAAAATGTTCCCTATTGTCTTAAGTTTATTCTCCTTTTTGAATCACTCCAATTAGAGTTTTGTAGCTCAAGTTATGGCCATTTGAACCATGGCTGCCAGGTTGGAAACAACCCAGATTTTCTGGGCAATTTTGGTGCTGACAGTTTTGGGTCACCATCTTGGGGTGGCCAAATGACTTCGTTGCTGGCAGAATTTGGGTCTGTGTTCTTCATGAAAGTTTTAGGTCTATATCTCATCTAACCACTGGTAAAATGTCAGGTCATTTGGACCTACCTAGCTCTAGTTATGACCAAATGAACAAAAACTGTTCATTTGGTCAGTTTGTACAGGGCAGCCTGCACTTTTCCAACTTTGGTCATTTTGTTCACTAGGTTTGGGTCACTTTTTGGGCATGGTTCCTAAATGAAAATTGTGTCATTTTATGTCTATTTTCATCCCCAATTGTACCCATGTCAATTGGACTTGTAAAATTTCATTTTTGGTCCTTCAAAATTGACTTGGTCATGCTGCACACTCCCTCCGAATTTAGCTTTAATTCCAATCATTCCAACACAACTCATTTAGTCATAAATGACCAATTTTCACTTCACAATAGGTCAAAGACACCATTTACTCATTTCTTACATTTTTGGTTGATAAACCCTAAGTCCCAAAACCCTAACTTACTAAATTGTTGTATTTAACTACATTTAATGCTTTTAACTATAATCACTAAGTTAATTGGGGTTTATATACTCATTCAAATCCATCAAACTATGCAAATCATACTCCCCTTCAAGCTGGCTGAAATTTCAGTAATGGTCTCTCAAAAATTTTTTTCTTTTCATTTTAAGCATATTACAAGCTAATTCAAACTAAAAACACAACAATCAAATCTCAAACTTTCAAATTGATATACTTACCTCAACTTTAATACCAAATCTTCAATTTTTCTCCTCCTTTCTTCTTTCTTTCTTGTTAAATTTCTTTCTCAAGGGAAGGGAATAAGGTTTTATGAAGTGATTATGGAAAAAGTTGGGATTTGGTAAGGGTTTCAAAGCTTGAAGACAAGCTTTGATGGAAGAATTTCCATGGAGAATAAGGGAGAGAGTGAGGCGGCAAGTTTGGGTAAGGAAGATGGATTTAATTTTTTTTTTCCTTTTCTTTTCTTTTATCTATTTTAGCTTATGGAAGACCAAAAAAAAAATCTAATTAATTAAATATTAATTATAACATTTATGGCATCATGCATGATGTCATGCATGATGTCATCTCCCCACACCTTTTTCATTTTCTTTCTTTCTTTTTTTTTTAATTAGTTCTTTAATTTAATTCTCGATTCCGAAATTTTCTTTTCTCTGATTTTATTTGACAGTTAGGTCAGGAGTCAGCTCTCGGGGTCAATTGACCAAATTGCCCCTTGCCGGTTCATCCCGGTTTGCAAATAATTCAATATTTCTTCCGGCTCCCTGACCTAATTATTTGACTGACTTAACAGTTATTTTTCGTGATTTTCTCTTTTCCACTGTGTTCATAAGGGTCCTAAGGACCACAGCGTCACATTTTACAGTTCAAAATTTGAGTTTAAAATGACTTCGCAGTCATTCCTGAGAAGGTCACCCATCGCTGTGACTCTTGGCTCGTTTAACTTCTTATATTCTGTTTTTCTTATTTATACTTAACTAATTGGCAATTACTAATTATTTGTATTTATGACTTCTCTAGTTGTCTTAAGTGTGGTTCTAATCCCCTTAATTATCTGGATCGACACCGGTCACCGGAACAGTGAATTCTACCAGGCTATGCAAACATGGGTGTTACAATTCTCCCCCCCCTTAAAATAAATTTCGTCTCAAAATTTTACCTAGTATCAATCTTAGAATAGCTATGGGTGTTGTCTCCTCATGTCCTCCTCTCTTCCCAAGTAGCTTCTTGGCCCGAATGATGGTTGTAACACCCCTATATTCGGTAGTGCGTTCTACTGTTCCAGTGACCAGTGTTGTCCGGACAGCTAGGATGCCTAGAACTGCACTTCGATATAAGTGAGGAGACATAAAATAATGAAATACAAGAAAAGAAAACACAAGAAAAACAAAGGAAAAATAATAGTAAAGAAATGCAACCAAGTTAAGCGAGCCGAGAACCCTAGCGATGGGTGACCGCACCGGGAAGTCACGGCGTGGACAGTTGACTAGCCCTGGACCGCGGGGAACCCTGGAAAATATTTTTAGGACTTAAATGGACACCTATTGAAGTGTAAATACCATAAGAAATATTAAATAAAAATTAAATAGTTATTACAAAGAAAAGTGAGAAATCGAAAAACGGACAAAACTCGGTATTACCGAAAAGTCAGGAATGCAACCAGAATAGGGGCATTGTGGTCATTTGGCACCCCGAGTTGACTTTTGACCTCAATGTCCATTAAAAATAAGTGGTATTAAATTTTGAAAATGCCATGAAAAATGAAATTCCATGTGTAGAATAATTAAGAGAAACTAAGTGGAAAAATATGGGAATAATTAAAAGTTTAATTATAATATTATTTATTTAAGTTAAGTGGAGCATTAGTGGACAATTAGTGGACTGATTTAAGGCCATTAGTGGACAAAGAGGGTAGCACTAACATCTTCTTCTTCATTTTTTCATCTTAGCCGAATTCCAATTCTCCTAAATTCTCCCATTGTCCACCATGGCCACACCTTGCATGCAAGCTCCACTCCTAATGATCAAGCCACAATTTCTCCAATTGTTCTTCATTAAAAGTGTTTTACACATCATGGACAGTAGATAGGCAGCAAGAAATGAAAGTTTTTGTGGAGTTTTGAAGAATTTCCAAAGTGGTAAGTTTGTGTTTTTGATTATTGTTTAATTAAAGTTTGTAAGGATGTTATGGGTGTTTGATTTATGGAGAGATTTTTGAGGTTTGATGTTGAATAGGGAAGTGTACTTTTGGCAGCCATGGAAACACCTTGAAGACAGTTTATTTGTGCTTTTAAATGGTGAATTAAATGATTGATTAAATGTATATTGTGTAGGAAATTATTTGGGTGATTATACTTAGTATATGTAAATGTGTATTGAAATTTGAAGCTTGGAAATTAATGGAATGTAAATGTATCATTGCGGTAGTTTGTTGACTCTTGAAGAATTCTGTAATTCATGCTTGGTTTATGATATATTAATGTTGACTTGTGTTGGATGTTATGGCAGTTTGAGTGTTTATATGATGGTGTGAGGTTGGACATGTAAAAGTGTTATGGTTAGGTGCTTGAATTGTTGTAAATTGAGTTTGACAAATTCTGCACTTTATGGTGTATGTTGAATGTGATTGTAAGCTGCCAAAATGACCTATAATATGTTGTGAATTATGTTTAGGCTATGGTACAACCAGAATTGGCTTGAATGTTGAGTTTGGTGAGTGTTAAAAGTGATCCTTGATGTGTAGGAAAGAAATGCAATAAGGCAGTTTGAGTTTTAGGCCTAGAACTTTAAGTGCGTGGCTCCAATTGGTATGAGACCAATTGGAGGTGAGACTAGACACAAAATGTGCCAACTTTCATGAAGGAAGCATACCAAAATTCTGCTTGCAAGGTAGCTTAAAAAATGACCAAATCCGGATTAAATGCAAATAAGGCCTGAAAATTGACCATTTAAGCAGCAGTTAGTGTTTAGGCCATAACTCACTCAAAACAGGTCCAATTGACCTGAAATTTTGACCATGAATAGTTAAGACCCATATCTACAAGTCTTATGAAGATACCAAAGCCCAAAAATGACCATAAGCAAGTCAAACAGCTTGGTCAAGTTCGGGTCCAAAAACTGGCCGAACCTAAAATGACCTAAAATGACCTAAAGTGACCAATTTTGATGCATTTTGACCAGCAATAGTAAAATGACCATAACTTGGTCTACATAACTCAGAATGACCTGAAATTTTGCCCCGCGTTCCATAAGACATAGATCTACAAGTTTGTAGTTTTGACCAAAACCTGAAAACTGAGGGAACTAGGTCGTCCAGCTAGGTCAAACTAGTATCCCGGAATCTAGCAAATTGCAAGAAAATGCAGTATACACGGAAATGAACTTGGTAATATGTACCAACCCTAAAAGACTATCGAATGTGACATGTTAGTAACATTAAAACCTAAATTACCTAGAATGTACGGAGGGTCGACATATTAGGTTGATTAAGCAAATACTAGCATTTAGTGAATTACTTATTAAACATTATCGTTAGAGACAGTTTAATTAAGTACTGAAACACTTCAAATTGTGTTTCTCAGTTAGCAAAGACTCGGGAAAAGGGAAGAAAATACTGAGTCAAGGCCAGGAGAAAGTTATCAGAGGTTTGTGCACAGCAGTTATTTCTTTTGAATTTTTCAATTGAAATAAATTATGACTATTTGTATATTATTGTTTTCAATTATGGAAATGTATTTGAATGGATACTTATTGCTTGAAAAGCATTGTAAATAGTTTGAAACTGTGGAAAAATTGATTTAGTGTGATTTGTGAAAATTTGAAGTTAATTATGAATTGTGTTGCCATTTTGTGAATGAATTTATGACTTTAGAAATTTATTGGATTCTCACGAATCATTTGAATAAAATGTTTGGAGTTGATTTTGTGTTCACACTTAGCATGACAGTATCATATCATTCCTTCTCCATTTATGGGGTTGTGATCGTTTATTTTCCTTCTCCATTTATGGAGTCGTGATCATTTATTTTTCTCCCTCTCTAGTTTACCAGTCGAGGCGATCGGATGAGTACTCATTATATAGATAGCTCCCTTCCTCATTGATTTCGATTAGTGGGGTTGTGATTGCTTTGTCGTGGTGTACAACGCGGCATTGATCGGAAATTTTGTATCATGGCTTAAGTTGTGTATGAATTGGCAACACTGTGTTCGTAAATTATTTGACTAAATTGTGTTACTATGAGCTTTGATAAATTGTGAAATGGAGTTTAAATTCTTATTGACATTCACTGTCTTTTGAATTTAACTACGTTTTGATTACCGAGATTTATTGTGATATTGTGTTAAATTGCTTATGACATTCATTGTCTTGAATTTAACTATGGTTTTACGTATCCATTATTTATATGATTTATGAACTGTGATTTAAAGTTGTATTTGGTTAATGTTGTGCACCACTGAGACATTGTCTCAGCGATAGCTTTTCATTGCTGTCGCAGGTAGACAGACGGACAGGGCAGCAAACTAGGCTGCTAGTACATCCAGCGAGAGATTATCGGGTATAACGAGTATACCACATTTTGCATTTTGTACTGTAATGTATGACCATTGTATGTATATATTATTTTTGGTCTTGAGCAGTTGTAAAATAAAATTGTACCTTGAAGTTGTAAAGTAAATTATGAGATATTTTGGCTTGTAAAGATTGTACTGTATTTCTTTATTTCAGTCTTTGAAAAATTACTGTGGATTTGAGTTGAGAAATATGTTGTGTTGAGAAATATGTTGGAGTTGAGATTTGAAAATATATTGAAGTGCTTTTTACAGGTTTTTGAAGAACTGTTTTATCCAAAATATAGATGGCACTCTACCAAAATTTTTACAGAAATTACTAATAGTCCAAATGAGTTAGCTGTTTCACTTCAGTTCAAAAAGGTTTTTAACACCTGTAAATAGTGCTCACCACTGTAAAAAGAAGTAAGAAAAGTTTTAAAATCCCTTGTAGTGTATTTAATGGGTTATCAGTAGACGAAGTTGGTAATTCATTAGGTATACTACGGGATCATGTTATGCCTTACAGAGGGGTAGGGTGTGACAATGGTTCCACAGCACTTTTACTAATGGTATCTGCTTGTTCCATAACTGCTTTACCTCATAAGCCAGAATCTTTATGGGTTCTTCCTCATATGTGAGGTCTGGATTTACTTCAATTTCTTTTACTGGTAGTACATGAGATGGGTTTGATCGATACCTCCTCAACATAGATACATGGAAGACATTATGTATCTTCTCCAACTCTGGAGGTAGTGCCAACCGATATGCCAAAGGACCCACTCTTTCCAGAACCTCATATGGCCCGATAAAACGAGGATTTAGTTTCCCCTTTCTACCAAATCTCATAATTTTCTTCCAAGGAGAAACCTTGAGGAAAACTTTCTCACCCACTGCATACTCAATATCTCTTCTTTTGAAATCAATATAGGACTTCTGACGGTCTGATGCAGTCTTAAGTCGATCTCTGATTACCCTGATCTTCTCCTCAGTTTGCTGAACAATTTCGGGTCCAATCATCTTTCTTTCACCCACGTCATCCCAACACAACGGGGTTCTACATTTTCTGCCATACAAAGCTTCATATGGAGGCATCTCAATGCTTGACTGGTAGCTGTTGTTGTAAGCAAACTCAATCAAGGACAAGTGTATATCCCAACTACCCTCAAACTCAATTACATAAGCCCGTAGCATGTCCTCCAAGATCTGAATTACCCTTTCAAACTGGCCATCTGTCTGTGGGTGGAATGCCGTACTGAAGTTCAATCTAGTTCCTAGGGCTCTCTGAAGACTACCCTAGAATTTAGAAGTGAACCTAGGATCTCTGTCTAATACAATGGATACTGGCACTCCATATAGTCTCACAATCTCATCAATATACAACCTGGCCAATCTGTCTAGACTGTAGTCCATTCGGACTAGCAGAAAATGAGCAGACTTAGTCAGTCTATCGACAATGACCCAATCTATTTAACCAGGTGTATCTGTTTATTCCTCAACTGCTTCACCTCATAAGCCAGAATTTCTATGGGTTCTTCCTCATATGAGAGGTCTGGATTTTACCTCAATCTATTCAACTGATAGTACATGAGATGGGTCTGACTATACCTCCTTAACATGGACACATGGAAGACACTGTGTATCCTTGCCAACTCCGGAGGTAATGCCAACTGATATGCCAAAGGACCCACTCTTTCCAGAACCTCATATGGTTCGATGAAACGAGGACTCAATTTCCCCTTTCTGCCAAATCTCATAATCCTCTTCCAAGGAGAAACTTTGAGGAATACTTTATCACCCACTGCATATTCAATATCTCTTCTCTTCAGATCAACATAAGACTTCTGACGGCCAGCCTTGACCTTGAGTCTATCTCTGATCAATTTGATCTTTTCCTATGTCTGCTGAACAATTTCTGGCCCAATCATCTTTCTTTCACCAACTTCATCCCAACATAGGGGAGTTCTGCACTTTCTGCCATACAAAGCTTCATATAGAGGCATCCCAATGCTTGATTGGTAGCTGTTGTTATAAGCAAACTCAATCAAAGGCAAGTGTGTATCCCAACTATCTTCAAACTCAATCACACAAGCCCGTAGCATATCCTCCAATATCTGAATAACCCTTTCAGGTTGGCCATTTGTCTGTGGGTGGAATGTTATGCTGAAGTTCAATCTAGTTCTTAGGGCTCTCTGAAGACTACCCCAGAATCTAGAAGTGAACCTAGGATCTCTGTCAGATACAATCAATATTGGCACTCCATGCAATTTTACAATTTCATATATGTACAATCAAGCCAATCTTTCTAGGCTATAGTCCATCCGAACTGGCAAAAAGTGAGCAGACTTGGTTAGTCTATCAACTATAACCTATACTGCATCATGACTATTCTGTGTCCTCGGAAATCTCATCACAAAATTCATAGTTATCTGTTCCCTTACAATGTTTCATAGGGTGCCACTTGTATGCTAGCTTGACACTTATTAATGTATACAAATTCTGTTAGTGGGATGTATCTGTCCCATCTCCCCTTGGATTCAAGGACACAAGTTCTCAGTATATTCTCGAGGGTTTGTTACATTTTACAGGTTATTATTATCATTTCATTTCATTATTTATAGAAACTCAATGAGTTTCAAAATTTACCTAAATCACTTGTTTCGATTGTCCATCCGTCTGAGGATGATAAGTCGTACTGATATCTCTAAGCTTATAGCAATTATTGTGGTATAGGTAATTCACATTAATATAACTGAGTCACTGACTCTAGCTACCTTACAAGTGTAGTCGTTTGATAGGCTAGTTCTGAAGTTTTAAATTTCTGACTAAAATTTTCACATTTATTTCCAGTAATAGTACTATATTTGGGTGCAACTGTATCAATTTATAGATTACTTACAAATATTCTTAATTTATTATACCACGAGGAAGCACGTAGCTCTACACAATAATCCCGTGTCGGTACTATAATCTGCAGCTTACAATACAAACATCGAGAACATTATATAGTCACTACGTTATAACCTCATGGACTAGGTTTTCTAACATCTTATCTTTCTCGAATCCACTAATATCCCAAACTGCTTCTGATTACAATATCCATTAATAATTACTAACAGTAACATCTTTGCCCTCATCTAGAGCAATTCTATTACTGTAACTTACTTTTAGGTCCTCTTGCCTTACATTAAGCAGGCTCGCCAATTAGCTTTATAATTTATGGTATGTTAGAAAATACTTTTAGTTAACAATTCTTCCAAAATTAATGTCAATCATATTTGTTATTATAGTTTTGATCCTAAAAGACTAGTCACTAACGCATTAAAATTTATTCCCCTGTAAAGGAATAACAACAGAACATATAGTTCTGACACTAACATACAACTAAGTAGTGCTGGGATCAAATAATAACTAATTGTTTCTTTCAAAAATTAAGAACTTACCAGTAGCTACATCTGAAGTTTCTGCTCTTTCTCCTTGGCACATAGTGGACACTATGACTGGTGCGCTACTATATTCGGGTTGATTCACTATGTTATAGTGGTGAGGAGTACCAACTCTATTTCTATCTCGACTCTGACTGACGGTCTGTGAACTCTGAAAAGCAGATCTAGTATAGTCTTTAGCAAAGTGTCCAAGTTTTCCACAATTGTAGTAGGCTCCAGAGGCCTTACGACAAATACCTCCATGTAGCTTACAACAAACATGGCAGAAACGGGCAGAATAGGAACTTGTGGTTGTTCGATGACTAGATCTTTATGTTCTCTGCCCTAATGATCCGCCTCTGTCATATCTCTGAGCTCGGGGTTCCTCAAATTCTTTTCTCTTCCCCAAATTACTGCTCGAGTTCCGACTCGTAGATTTCCCCCTCTTCTCTATTTCACACTACCCTTGTGGGAGTTGGAGTGCAGACTTGGGCTTGGGGTGTGATTATCAGCCATTTGTTGGAAGAAAGTGGCCATTTGCTGGGCCATTTGTGCAGTAATTTGTACTGGTAAAACTGGTACAGTCGGGCCTTCGACACTTTATGGAGTTGGGGTCTCAACTTGCACTTCTGCCATCACAGACTGTTCTATTGTCTCATTTTTCTCTTCCATATCTTTTCACAAGATCTTCTATTCCTGTACAACCAACATAAGGAGATTCCTCTCCATTAGTTCATATTTATGATGTAAATGTACTATATGTATCAAACATTTGAGCAGTTGTAGTTACCGATAAAAAGATTTCAAATTCACAGTTCAAAATTTACTTTAAAACCATTGCTCTGATACCACAAAACATGTCACACCCTATTCCCCTATAAGATGTAACATGATCCCATAGTATACCTAATGAATTACTGTACTTCTCCTACCGATAATCCATTAAATATACTACAAGAGATTTTAAAACAATTTTTGTGAAATTTAAATCATCGATTAAAATCTGGTGTTATAAAATTTTTTTCAAAATTTCGGCAAAGTGCTGGCTGTATTTTGAGAAAACGGTTCTTCAATCCTGCAAAAGAAAATGCTTCCAATATGTTTTCTCAAATACAACTCCAATAAACTTTAATTCAATTCACAATTCAATTCTCAATAAACAATCAATTCATTTTTAAACTAATCTCATCATGAAGAAATATTTCATTGATTATAAGACTCAAAATTTATATTACAAAACTATTCAAGTAAATGAAATCTCAAATTTACATTTACAATAATTTACATTTAATTACATACCAAAATATTTTACAAGAGTTTTTATACAACTGCTCAAATAATTTACATACATATTATTACATGCATACATCAAAACCTATGTACATGGGTATACCTATAATATACTGAGGCGATCTGAAAGTGTCTTCAAAGAAACTTACTCACTGCTCTATGCTCTTCTTACCTGCGACAGCATACAAAGCTATCGCTGAGTGGTGAACTCAGTGGTGCACAACTATAATTTAAAACATAGTACAATATACATTGACAAAATTCTGATAAATAATTTGGAAATCTGAATACTCATCAAATTCCAAAACTCAAAATATTCATTGCCAATAATGTGAATCATTTGTATAAAAAGACTTCGATCATGAAATTCAATTTATCAAATCATAACTAACAATTTAGGTAATTCCGACAAAATCAATTATACATAAATCATAATTGGAATCACAATTCTTTACCATTCAAAAGCCATTATGTATCTTAAAAACCATGCTGTATCTTAAAAATCATTCTTTATCTCACTAACTATGCAAGACTAATCCGAAAGGGCCATATTCGATGTGATTCTAACTCCCTATGGTCGGGGAGGTCAAATCAGATTCTAACTCCCTATGGTCGGGGAGGTCGAATCATCGTGCACAGTACCATCACAATAATGAATCTTCCGCAAGGGCCATAACGATAAAAAAAAACTTAGATCTAACCTCAAATCAGAGGAAAATTTAAGCCTGTGCACGTACCATGGTAATCAAAACACAACTAACTCCATTGTCTTCTCAACAAATGAGAGAGACGGGTAATAACCTAGTCAAGCATCTATAGTGAGATATAAAACAATATCACAATCCTTTTAGTGAGCATAAATCACAATATAATTCGATTCAAATTCAATTACAATATCCAATAATTTTTATGCTCATCATAATTCAAATCGTAAATTTGCATTTTTCCATGAAAATTACCATCACAATTCAAAACATGTTCTATCACAATTTTCCAAAACATAATTTATTCAATCCATAACAATGCTTAATACTTGTGGAAATACCATTTCACAAAACTAAATTCATACATACTATAACAATTTCAATAATCATTGAATTAAATCCAATGCTTGTTAAACATAATACATAAGAAAAATATGTCATTTAATCATATGAAATATTCAAAACAAAATCAGTTAAAAACTAGTTGTGGACAAACCTCTGATAACTGTCTCTTGGCTCTGACTCAGTGTTTCCTTCCCCTTCCCTGAGTCTTTGCTAACTGAGAAACACAATTTGAAGTGTTTCAGTACTCATTTAAATTGTCTCTAAGAATAAGGTTCAATAATTAATTTATCGAATTCTATTATTTCCTTAGTCAACCTAATATGTCGACCCTCGATGCATTCTAGGTAAATTACATTTTAATGTTACTAATATGTCACATTCAATAGTCTTTTAGGGTTGGTACATGTTACCAAATTCATTTCCATGTATCTTGCATTTTCTTGCAATTTGCTGAATTTCGGGATACTAGTTTGACCTAGCCGGACGACCTAGTTCCCTCGGTTTTTGGGTTTCGGTCAAAACTAAAAACTTGTAGATCTATGTCTTATTGCATGCGGGGCAAAATTTCAGGTCATTCTGAGTTATGTAGACCAAGTTATAGTCATTTTACTATTGCTGGTCAAAATGCATCAAAATTGATCACTTTAGGTCATTTTAGGTTAATTTTGGTTCGGCCAGTTTTTGGACCCGAACTTGTGCAAGCTGTTTGACTTGCTTATGGTCATTTCTGGGCTTTGGTGTCTTCATAAGACTTGTATATATGGGTCTTAACTATTCATGGTTAAAAGTTTAGGTCAATTGGACCTGTTTTGAGTGAGTTATGGTCTAAACACTAACTGCTGCCCAATTGGTAAATTTTCAGGCCTTTATTGCACTTAATCCGGATTTGGTCATTTTTCAAGCTACCTTGCAAGCAGAATTTTGGCAAGCTTCCTTCATGAAAGTTGGCACATTTTGTGCCTAGTTTCACCTTCAATTGGTTGCATACCAATTGGAGCCACACACTTAAGGTTATAAGCCCAAAATGCAAACTTCCTTATTACATTTCCTTCATACACATCAAAGACCACTTTTAACACTTACCAAACTCAACATTCAAGCCAATTTTGGTTTGTACCATAACCTAAACATAGTTCACAATATATTATAGGTCATTTTGGCAGATTACAATTACATTCAACATACACCATAAAGTGCAGAATTTTTCAACTCAATTTACAACAATTCAATCACCTAACCATAACACTTTTTTCATGTCCAACTTCACACCATCATATATACACTCAAACTGCCCTAACATCCAACACAATTCAACATTAATGTACCATAAACCAAGCATGAATTCCAGCATTCTTCAAGAGTTAACAACCTGCCGCAATGGTACCTTTACATTCCATTAATTTCCAAGCTTCAAATTTCAATTCACATTTACATATACTAAGTATACATCACCCAAACAATTTCCTACACAATGTACATTTAATCAATCATTTAATTCACCATTTAGAAGCAAAAATAAACTGTCTTCAAGGTGTTTCCATGGCTACCAAAAGTACACTTCCCCATTCAACATCAAACCTCAAAAATCTCTCCATAAATCAAACACCCATAACATCCTTACAAACTTTAATTAAACAATAATAAAAAACACAAACTTACTACTTTGGAAATTCTTCAAAACTCCACAAAAACTTTCCTTTCTTGCTGCCTATCTACTGCCCATGGTGTGAGGATCAAAATTAATGAAGATAATTAAATAAAATCTAGCTTGAAAATGGGTGTAATGAACCATGCATTTGGGTGGCCATGGGAGGTTTCTCAAGCTTCCTTTCGGCAATGGTGATTTTTAAGGTTGAAGATGAAGTGTGAGTGGAGGTAATCTGCCCACTTAATGCATATTTTAAATCCTTAGTAGTCCACTCACCTATTTTAAATCATATTATATGTTTAAGTGCTAATTACCCAAATTACACTCCACTTTTGGCTATTTACATTAGGTACCCCTAATTTAATTTTTCATTATATTTTCCAAGTGTAATATTATTTATTTTTGATGGACATTTAGGTCAAAAGACAACTTGGGGTGTCGAATGACCACAATACCCCTATTCGGGTTACATTCCTGATTTTTTGGTAACACCGGGTTTTGTCCGTTTTTCGATTTCTCACTTTTCTTTGTACTAACTATTTAATTTTAATTTAATATTTCTAATGGTATTTGTATTTCAATAGGTGTCTATTTAAGTCTTAAAAATATTTTCCAGGGTTCCCCGCAGTCCAGGGCTAGTCAACGGTCCACGCCGTGACTTCCCGGTGCGGTCACCCATCGCTAGGGTTCTCGGCTCGCTTAACTTGGTTACATTTCTTTGCTATTATTTTTCCTTTGTTTTTATTGTATTTTCTTTTCTTGTATTTCATTATTTTATGTCTCCTCACTCATATTGAAGTGTAGTTCTAGGTATCCTAGCTGTCCGGACAACACTGATCACTGGAACAGTAGAACGCACTACCGAACATAGGGGTGTTACAAACTCTGCCACATCTCTCTTCATACCCATCCACCAGTAACGCTCCTTTAGCCCTCTATACATTTTTGTACCACCAGGGTGCATTGCAAAAGGAGACTCATGTGCTTCCTTCAGAATGATCTGCCTCAAATCAACATCATTAGGAACACACATTCTGCCCTGGTGTAGCAATAGACCGTCATTTCTAATTGAGAATTCGGGTTTCTTGCCCTGCTAAACTTATTCTAATAACTTCTGATACCTTTCATCATTCTGAGCAGCCATTCTGATCTGATCAATCAACACTGGCTATACATGCCATGCAACTGCTGTCTGCCCCTCATTATTAATCTCTAAACTGGCATATAATGATCTCAACTCATGTACCAAAGACAAAGGAGTAACCCGTAGACTTGCCATAGTCTTGCGACTTAGGGCGTCAGCTACAATATTAGCTTTCCCTGGCTGATAGTCTATTAGGCAATCATAGTCTTTTATCAACTCTAACCATCTCCTCTGTCTCAAATTCAATCTTTTTGGGTGCCCAAATACTTTAAACTCTTATGATCTGTGTAGATGTAACATTTCTCCCTATACAAATAGTGCCTCCAGATCTTAAGAGCAAACACAATGGCTGCAAGCTCCAAGTCATGTGTCGGATAATTCCTCTTATGCGGTTTTAGCTGGCGTGATGCATAGGCAATAACATTTCGATCTTGCATCAACACATAACCTAACCCATTGTGAGAAGCATCGCTGTAAATTGTATATTCTTTACCCGGTGTAGGTGAAGTCAGGACTGGAGCCTCAGTCAAACATCTTTTCAATTCATCAAAACTTTGCCGGCATTTGTCTGTCCACTGAAATTTCACATCCTTTCTAAGGAGCTTGGTCAATGGAGATGCTAACATGGAGAATCCCTTCACAAATCGACGGTAGTATCCAGCTAACCCCAGAAAACTGTGAATCTCTGTGACATTTCTGGGTGGCTTCCAATTAAGGATAGCTTCAATCTTACTTGGATCTACCTTAATACCCTCTGCTGATACTATGTGCTCCAAAAAGGATATCTCCTTCAGCCAAAATTCACACTTCGACAATTTAGCATATAGCTGTTTCTCCCTCAAAGTCTGCAGTACAATCCGCAGATGTCTATCATGCTCTTCTACATTCCTCGAATAGACCAATATATCATCAATAAATACCATAACAAACTGGTCGAGGTATGGTCTGAAGATAGTGTTCATCAGATCCATAAAAGCAGCCGGAGCATTAGTTAACCCGAAGGGCATGACCAAGAACTCATAATGGCCATAGCGGGTTCTAAAGGCAGTTTTAGGAATCCTCTGCTCTTGTACTCTCAGCTGATAATAACCTGATCTCAGGTCAATTTTGGAGAACACAGTTGCACCTCTCAACTGATCAAATAAGTCATCAATGTGGGGTAATGGGTATCTGTTCTTTATTGTCACCTTATTCAACTACCGATAGTCAATGCATAACCGGAGAGTGCCATCCTTCTTCTTTACAAACAACACTGGCGCTCCCCAAGGTGACACACTAGGGCGGATAAAGCCCTTATCAAGCAGCTCTTGCAACTGTACTTTCAATTCTTTTAGTTCTGCTAGTGCCATTTTGTATGGCATTATGGAGATTGGGTCCACACCAAGCATAACGTCAATTTCAAACTGCACTTCTCTTTCTGGAGGTAATCCTAGCAATTCATCAGGAAATACATCTAGAAAGTCACATACAGTAGGAATGTCCCTCAGTGCTGGACTCCCTACTTGGGTGTCTGTCACATGTGCCAAGTACGCCTCATACCCTTTTCTAATCATTTTTCTGGCCAGTGCAGCTGAAATGATGTTTGAAGGCAATAACCACCTCTCCCCATGTATTACTACATCACCATACTGAGGAAGACCAACAGTGACTGTCTTCAGTCTACAGTCAATCATGGCGTGATGCCTGGCTAAGCAATCCATGCCCAAGATAATGTCATAATCTCTGAAGGGCATTTCAATTAAATCAGATAGAAAAGTGTGTCCTTGGATCACCAAAGGACAGTCCCTATATAGCTTATTTACCTTGACCTCCTGACCTAATGGACTAGTCACTAGCACATCATTGTCCATTGGTACACACTGAATAGCAGTAGAACACATCACATTAGCACTAACATATGAATGTGTGGAGCTAGGATCAAATAACACATGTACATCTTGGTCAAGGATGGAAAAATTACCAGCTACTATGTCTGATGTTTCAGCCTCCTCCCTCTGACGCATGGTATACACTCTGACTGCGCCAGTGCTTGGTGGTTAATGTGCTTTGACTTCCAGGAGTGTTACCAGGACCCCTACCTCTGCCTCTACCTCTACCAGCTGATTGTGACCCTCTAGGTGCAGAGACTTGGGCTGATCCTTCAGATGTACTAGAAGGTCCAGACCGGCGTGGACTAGTGCAATCCTTAGCGAAATGTCCGCTCCCTCCACAGTTAAAACATGCACCGGTGGCCTTGAAACAAACCCCACCATGAGTTCTATCACAAGTTTCACATTGTCGTACTGATAGAGCTCCTCGGGGTGCCTGCTGAGTCTGCTGACCAGACCGGGGTGGTATTTGGCCAGAAAATCTACCTCTTCCAGATCTACGGGAGCTGGATCCCCCAAACTATTTTCTCTTTCCAAAACCACTCTCAGATGCTTGTCCCGTAGTCTTTTCAGTCTTCTCTTTCTCTTGTGTACCCTTCTTCACTGCCCCTTCTGATTCTATCCTTTCCAGTTCCAGGGCTTGTGAAATCAACTCAGCAAAATTCTATTATCGGAAACCCACAACTTGCATCCTCAAATTCGGCCTTAACCCGGACTCAAACCTCTTACATCTATCTCTGGGGAAGGAGACTAAGCTTCCAGCATAGTGGCTTAGCCTTGAGAAGTCTCTCTCATACTCTGCTATGGTTCGGTCCCCTTGCTTCAAACTCAAGAATTCTTGTAATTTCATATCCACATATGTATCGGGAACCCACTTCTGTCGAAACTCCCTCAAAAAGTCTGACCAGGTTAATACGGGTGGCTCAACCAGGCTATGGGGGATGGTTTTCCACCATTCATATGCATCCCCTTGCAACAAGGAAACAGAATACTCGAACTTTAGCTCTTCTATACACTGTAGCTTTCTAAAAACTCGTTCCATTCTTTCCAACCACTATTCTGCCTCCAGTGGATCCACAGTGCCTTTGAACTCGGTGGCCCCAAATTTCATCAACTTTTCATATTGTCGAGCTGAGGGCTGTGGTTGTGCTACAGGTACTTGCATTTGAGTTTAGGGTGGCACATTACCCGCCATTTGCTGGAAAAACACAGCCATCTGCTGTACAAACTGAGCAGGGAACTGCGGTGCTAGAGTGGCTGACCCACTCACGTTCTGGAGTGCTGGGGCTTCCCCTTGAACCTCAGCCTCAACAGATTGTTCTTCGGAATGATCTCCTCTTTCCATTCTGTTTTCCCAAATTTTCTACTTCCTGAGATCAAACATAAGGAGGTTGACCTCCGTTAGTGCATATTCATGATGTAAATACATCATATGTATCAATTAAAGACACTTGAGCAGCTGTACTTATCAATAAAATATTCATACACATAGTCAAAAATTTATTGAAAAACCATGCTCTGATACCACTAAAACATGTCACACCTTTCCCCTCTGTAAGGCATAACATGATCCCGTAGAATACTTAATGAACTACCGAACTTCACCTACCGATAACTCATTAAGTACCCTACAAGGGATTTTAAAACAATTTTCTTACATTTTGGAAGTGGTGAGCATTTTGGTAGGAATTAAAAACTATTTATTCAAAGTTTAAATATTAGTAAAAATTTTTGTCCATTTTAATTTTGCCGCAAATTTTATAAAAATTTTGACAGAGTTCCATTTGTATTTGGAGGAAACAGTTCTTCAAATACCTAAAAAAAACACTTCCAATAATTTTCTCAACTCTCAACCTCCAATAAATCTCAAATCAATTCAACTCAATTCACTTCAAAATAATTCCACAATCCAAATCAAAATTTATCATCTCAAAATATTTACTAACTTCATTCACAAGGCATAAAGTATGAAATTCACAAGTACAAATATTAATTTACAGAAGGAAATTCAAAAATAATATTATTACAATTTATTTTATAACTGCTCAACTTTACATTGATACATATAACATTTCTATATTTACATCAAAATTAAATACAAGGGTATAAAATAATACCCGTACAAAAAGACTGGTGTAGTTCTCAATTCAATAGCAGCTCACTCTGCTGCTTTCTCCTTGCTCTTATCTCATGATAAAGAAAATAAGCTATCGCTGAGTATAAAAATACTCAGTGGTGCACAATAAAAATTTAAAATGCAATACATAAATCAATCATTATCAAAACACAGTTTAAATATTTCTCAATCACATTTTGCAAACTATCAGAGCTCATAATGACACAATTTAGTCAAATAATTGAAGAAACACAGTGTTGCCAATTCATACACAACTAAAGCCATGACACAAAATTTTCGATCAATGCCGTGTTGTACACTGCGATAAAGCAATCTACAACCCCATTAATCGAAATCAATGAGGGAGGTGGCTAGCTAGCTAATGAGTACTCATCCGATCTCAATCTCAACTGGCAAGCCAGAGAGGGAGGAAAATAAAAGATATCAACCCCATAAATGGAGGAGGAATAATGTGATACTATCATGCTAAGTGTGAACACAAAATCAATTCAAAACAATTTATTCAAATAATTTATGAGAAATCTGGTCAATTTTCAAAGTCATATTCACAATCATAAATGGCAACACAATTCATAATTAACTAAAAAAAATAAATTTTCAAGAATCATATATTTAAACAAAAATTACTGTGCACAGACCTGACGTGAGTCACCTCTAGGCCTTGACTCAGTCTCTCTGAGCTTCCAAGTCTTTTTCAACTGAAACACACTGTTTCATAGTGTTTCAGTACCATATCTTAGCATAAATTCAAAAATAAATTTAACTTCACTTTTACCTAGCTCTAACGTGCTAAATTCGACGTCCTCGAAGTTTTTGTGTTTCGGGTTACTATTCACTACACTATTCAAGTCAAATTGTTGACTTTCTAAGGCTTAATAGGTATGGGTACTCCAACTTCACCCACATACCACATTTTGGTTATTAAATTTGTTGGTTTTGGTCATTTTCTCAAAGCTTAAGTCCTTTAGGCAAAATTGTCAAATTTTCATTTTTGGTGTCCCTAGTTGCACTGTTCCATTGGTAATTTTACTATTAGAATTTGGCAAACCTTTCTTCATAGAAAATGTTCCCTATTGTCTTAAGTTTATTCTCCTTTTTGAATCACTCCAATTTGAGTTTTGTAGCTCAAGTTATGGCCATTTGAACCATGGCTGCCGGATTGGAAACAACCCAGATTTTCTGGGCAATTTTGGTGCTGGCAGTTTTGGGTCACCAATTTAGGGTGGCCAAATGACTTGGTTGCTGGCATAATTTGGGTATGTGTTCTTCATAAAAGTTTTAGGTCTATATCTCATCTAACCACTGGTAAAATTTCAGGTCATTTGGACCTGCCTAGCTCGAGTTATGACCAAATGAACAAACACTGTTTATTTGATCAGTTTGTACGGGGCAGCCTGCACTTTTCCAACTTTGGTCAATTTGTTCATTAGGTTTTGGTCACTTTTTGGGAATGGTTCCTAAATGAAAATTGTGTCATTTTATATCTATTTTCATCCCCAATTGGTCACATATCAATTAGACTTGTAAAATTTCATTTTTGATCCTTCAAAGTTGACTTGGTCACATATCAATTAGACTTGTAAAATTTCATTTTTGATCCTTCAAAGTTGACTTGGTCATGCTGCCAGCAGCATGACCACACTCCCTCCGAATTTAGCTTTAATTCCAATCATTCCAACACAACTCATTTGGTCATAAATGACCAATTTTCACTTCACAATAGGTCAAAGACACCATTTACTCATTTCTTACATTTTTGGTTCATAAACCCTAAGTCCCAAAACCCTAACTTACTAAATTGTTGTATTTAACTACATTTAATGCTTTTAACTATAATCACTAAGTTAATTGGGGTTTATATACTCATTCAAATCCATCAAACTATGCAAATCATACTCCCCTTCAAGCTGGCTGAAATTTCAGTAATGGTCCCTCACAATTTTTTTTCTTTTCATTTTAAGCTTATTACAAGCTAATTCAAACTAAAAACACAACAATCAAATCTCAAACTTTCAAATTGATATACTTACCTCAACTTTAATACCAAATCTTCTATTTTTCTCCTCCTTTCTTCTTTCTTTCTTGTTAAATTTCTTTCTCAAGGGAAGGGAATAAGGTTTTATGAAGTGATTATGGAAAAAGTTGGGATTTGGTAAGGGTTTCAAAGCTTGAAGACAAGCTTTGATGGAAGAATTTCCATGGAGAATAAGGGAGAGAGTGAGGCGGCAAGTTTGGGTAAGGAAGATGGATTTAATTTTTTTTTCTTTTCTTTTATCTATTTTAGCTTATGGAAGACCCAAAAAAACAAATCTAATTAATTAAATATTAATTATAACATTTATGGCATGATGCATGATGTCATGCATGATGTCATCTCCCTACACCTTTTTCATTTTCTTTCTTTCTTTTTTTTTATTAGTTCTTTAATTTAATTCTCGATTCTAAAATTTTCTTTTCTCCGATTTTATTTGACAGTTAGGTCAGGAGTCACCTCTCGGGGTCAATTGACCAAATTGCCCCTTGCCAGTTTATCCCGGTTTGCAAATAATTCAATATTTCTTCTGGCTCCCTGACCTAATTATTTGACTGACTTAACAATTCTTTTTCATGATTTTCTCTTTTCCACTGTGTTCATAAGGGTCCTAAGGACCGCAGCGTCACATTTTACGGTTCAAAATTTGAGTTTAAAATGACTTCAGATGTTTCAGAAGGTCACCCATCATTGTGACTCTCACTGCTTAACTTCTTATATTCCGTTTTTCTTATTTATACTTAACTAATTGGCAATTACTAATTATTTATATTTATTGCTTCTCTAGTTGTCTTAAGTGTGGTTCTAATTCCTTTAATTATCCGGACTGACACCGGTCACCGGAACAGTGAAATCTACCAGGCTATGCAAACGGGGGTGTTACAAATTTATTGTAAAATTAAACAAAATAATTATATTGAAGTGTGTATGAAAATTTGCATCCATGGGATAAGGATGATATTTGTTGATTTGTATGACTTGAATTGTTTAGAAGTGGTTTGTGATGAGATAACTTGAGTTAGATGTGGAATTATGTTTGTTGGATGTGTTGGATGGCATGGATATCATGAAATGGACACTTGGAAATTAGGGTTTGTGAAAAAAATTGGAGTTTTGCTTATGTAATGGTATGTTAACATTGTAATGGTCAATTAGTGACCATTTGAATGTGTGTGAGGAGGAATTGAAGTGAGTAAGGATGTTGGAGTTGAGCTTAGGCATGCTGCCCTTGGTGACCTGTAGGACTGGTTGTGAGTCCAGCAGGTTTGGGCAGCTATAAATGGAGTTGTATAGGTTCAATTGGTGCAAGGCCAATTTGACATAAAACTAGACACATAATGACACAACTTTGGTGAAGAAACCCTGCCCAGAAAACCAAACCAAGTTAAAAATTACCCTAATCCGGGTGACCAACAGGCTATCCCTGGAAAATGATCAAATGAATAATATTTATTCAAATGGTCATAAATCAATGTAGAAAAATTCAATTGATCTGAAATTTTACCAACAGAAAGCTGAGACATAGCCCTACAACTTTCATGAACAACACAAATCCAAATTCTGACCATAACCTAGTCAAATTGCCAACCAAACTTAGGTCACTAAATCTGGCAGAACCAAATTGCCCAGAAATTCTGGCTACAGGTCAATCCGGCAAGTTATGGTAAAATGACCATAACCTGAGCTACAAAACTCCAAATGGAGTGATTCAAAAAAAGAATATAACTAGACACAATAAGGAACAACTTTCATGAAGATAATTTTGTCAAATTCTTACTGTTCAAATGACCAATGGAACAGTAAACCTAGGGTATGAAATCTGAAAATTTTGAATAATATAAGATAAGCTTTGAAATGGTATAGGAAATCAATACCAACAAAAATAAAATTCAAAATGTGGTATCTTGGAGAACTTAAGTTTAATAAATTTATTATGTATTAAAAAGTCAACAATTTGAGTGAATAGCAATGTGAATAGTAATACAAAGACACAAAATATAAGAACTATATTGTTAAAGGGAAATTAAGGCCATAAATTTGAAATCCATGAAATGTTCATGGATTGCTTGAAACATGAAAAGTAAGCCACCTAATTGATGTGAATAGGTAGTTAGGGCTTATATGCCCATCACAAATAGAATTCATAGAATGTATAAATGAGAAAGGAAAAATATTTTGAATACAATGGTACATGTGAACCATTGTTTTGAATTGTGATCAATATGAATAACATAATTAATGAATAAATGAACCATATTAATGTATGAATGAGACATTAGTTCTTATTATTGTAGAAAGGAAAAGTACTTTGAGTACAATGATATAAAAGAAAAATTGATGTGAATTGTGATCATATATATATGATCAATTGAATATATACATTATAATTGAAAATGATTATGAAATAATGAAGTCATAAAACACAATATATCAATATTTAATGATATTATGTTCCCTTGTATTGCCTAGACATGTGTGTCAGATTGGATAGTTTGGCATGCCAATAGGGTATTGTTTTAGCAGTATTGCGAAAGGCTTTATGCCCGTATTCATGGCTTTATGCCTGCATTCATGGCTTTATGCCTGCACTTATGGCTTAATGCCCGATTATGTGTTATCATGGCTTTTTAGCCATACTGACTGCATATGTGGTTGACATTCTGCGTCCCATGGTATGACGGCCCGAGGCACTGTGGTGTCTAGTGCCAACGACTCGTTATCCAGTTTAGTCAGCCTGTCATAGGTTACTTGGGCAGTCTAATTTATTAAAATAAGTTATGAATATTAGCAATTAAACATGCTAGAAAGTAAATAAATGAGAAGAAGTTCTGAAATAAATTAGTTTAGCTCAAAAATTTGTTCCTTAGAATGATTTGAAGTAAATTAAACTAGTTCTAAAAATTTTAAATATTATAAAATGATTGTAAACAACTTAGAAAGTATCAAGGAAGTGATAAAAAGACTAATAGAAGAATTATAACTTAAATAACATTACAAATGTGACTTTCATAAGAATATAAGTATAAGTATAAATTTTAGATTTATTTGTACATGATATAAATGATTATTGTAAATTTATAAAAGAAGTGATTCTAAAGAGCAACATAAATGACGAAAAATATACTGTATGGCAAATTTCTTATGAACCCAGTAAAATTCTTGAGTATAGAAAATATGCTCCAATTATTTTTATTTGTATACATTATTTCTTGTTATATTATTGCACCACTAAGCAGCAATGCTTAGCCTAATGGATTTGTTTCCTCGCGCAGGTACTGAAGTTAAAGCCCAGCGAATACTAAACAGAGATTTTGGAGTTCTGATCTACAGAGTGTCAAAGGTTGTCACCTCCTCAGCAATGCATGTAGATATGGCCCATATAGATCATATTATGTATTTTGTACATTATAATTAGTTATTATTTGTAATGTAAACTATGAATTGTATGTTGAAATATAGATTATGGAACTGTACTTAATTTGTAGATTATGTAAATTATGAATTTATGTAATCAGTTTGCAAATCATGTAAATTAATGAAACTTGAGAACTTATATATATAAATTGTGCATGAATGGAAATGCATGGGAATGAATATAAAATTGAGATATATGAATGAGATGTGAATTATGAGATGATTATGAGAATAATTGATGAGATTTTAATTTTAAAATATTATTAAAAATTTCAAAC
Organism: Hevea brasiliensis; assembly: GCF_030052815.1. Classification (NCBI taxonomy): domain Eukaryota; kingdom Viridiplantae; phylum Streptophyta; class Magnoliopsida; order Malpighiales; family Euphorbiaceae; genus Hevea; species Hevea brasiliensis. The sequence continues at coordinate 46,654,724 of NC_079500.1, read as the reverse complement.
AGGTGAATAGTAAAACACATCAAATGATAATAAAATAGGGAAAACTCCGTTAGTTTCTCCGTCGAAAAAAATAATCGATATTAAATATAACGAGAACAAAATTTTTAAAGAAATAAAGTAAGGTGATTTAGGGTGTTCCGACACCGAATGTAGCACACTTTGCTCGGCTACACTGTAGACGGGTGAGGAGTGTTACAGATTATCATTATCATGTATAAGGACATTCTGCACAACTACAGGCCCTTGAGATATAATGTCCCAAATGAAATGATATCTGACATCAATGTGTTTAGTTTACTTATGGTACATCTGATTCTTTATGAGATGTATTGCACTTTGGCTGTCACAAAATACTGATGGCTTGTTCTGTATCAAATTGAGATCAATTAACCAAACCCTATAACTATTAAGCTTCTTTTAATGCTTCTGCTAAAGCTATATATTTAGCCTCTATGGTAGAAAAAACAACTGTAGCTTACAATGTTGCCTTCCAACTGATAGCACTTCTAAAGAGAGTAAACAAAAAACCTATTAGAGATATTCTCTTGTCTAAGTCCCTTGCAAAATCTAAATCCATATAGCCAACAATCGAATCACTTATCCTAGTCCTGTCAAATGTTAAACCAACATCTATAGCACCCTTCAGATACCTCAAAACCCATTTCATTGCCTGTCGATGCTCTTTCCCAAGACACGCCATGTATCTACTCACAACACTAACTGCATGTGAAATGTTAGATCAACTGTAAGCTATAGCATAATGATGCTACCAACAACACTCGAATAAGGAACACTAGACATGTGCTCTATCTCCTCATTTATTTTTAGTGATATGTCTGTGTAACACTCGTTACCTGTCTACAGTGTAGCCGAGCAAGTTGTGCTACATTCGGTGCTGGAGCACCCCATCCTATCTTATCATTTACAATATTAATTTAATTGTCTATTTAACATATTATCTTACATGTAAATTTTTTTTTATCACATCTTATTTTTGTGGAGACCCAGACAGAGTCTCCTATGTTTTATTAGTGTATGGCGGGTTTACTTATTTTACCTGTTAAAAATACACATCCATATCATTTTCCATAAATCATGTCATGTCATCATAATGCTTATACTCATTTCAAGTAAATAAAATATTACATTTCATTCATATAAAGTTAAGTATAATATTTACAATTTATATACAATCCAAAATTATTTACATCATTTAATTATATACAATATCAAAATGCAAAATCTAATATGTACATGAACCCTACCAAAATGACTGATGAGGTGATAATCTACACTGTAGCAGATCTGGTCCAAGTCCGGTTTAGGCCCTACTGCTGCTACTGCTCTCCAGTACCTACGCGTGGTAAGAACCAATGCGCTAAGCATAATGCTTAGTGGTGCATAAATAGGAAAAAATAACTAAACAATTTAAAATAATTATTTCACTTATAACCTTATAAATAAATATTAATTTTTCATGTATTTAATATCTTTTACATGTTTTCTAGAACTTTTAAAGTAAATAAGCTAATAGGGATCTTTTCTGTGCATATACCTTATATTTAGTTTTATAAAATTTATATTAATGATTTTCTCATGTACTTATTTATATTTAAGGCTTATTGCTTTTATCTGTGCCCATGTAACCTATGACAAACTATAAAGACTAGATACATGGGAGTATACTAGTTAGACATTCCTATGTCTACCTAGTATACAACGGTCATGTCAGGCACTAGGCCAGCGGGCAGGCATAAGCTAGTAATAATGAAAATTGGCACTATGGCCATCGGGCAAGCATAAAGCCAATAGAACAATCATCTTGGACATATGTTTTTTGTCAATGATTATCCCTATGGGCAGTATTGCAATATGTGGTCCCTAATTGGTATACCAATCAACCCATACTATAAAAGTAAGTCTAGGTACACTTTGGGCAAATTAATATTATTAAGTATTTATTAACATTTCATGGTACTATGATGGGAAACATATGTCCCACATGCATACTCATGTCACTTTATGTTTAACAATTCATTTTGATTAACTTCATATCATATAACAAGTAATTTTTATGAACCTTTCTCAAGGTCCAGATTTGATGTCTCAAATTTACCTAACAATTTAATCAAGATGTGGCCACTGTTTGGCCATACATCCTTTATGGCAGTTGTTCCTATATGTGTTATCTTTGTTTTCGTTTTTGAATCATGTCATTTGGAGTTTTAGAACTCAAGTTATGGTCAAATAACCATAACTAGTTCACTATCTCTTTCTAGGTCCAAAATTAGGCAGATTCTGGAGTCTATTTTGGTCTAATTAATTAGACATGTTACAATCATTTTTGGGCTTAAGGTCCTTCATAGAAGTTGTTACCCTATGTCTTATAGTCACTTTGAAATTTTAATTACAAATTTTCAAGGTTTGTAGAATTAATTATAGCCAAATCACTGGCCTTGACTCATGTGCCTTGTGTATTTAGGGTCCATGTTCAGGTCAGTAGCTTTGACCTCTATTTTAGGGTTCTTATGTTCATAGTTTGAAGACCATGTCTCACAAAGTTGGAGCCCTATATCTTAGGGTTCCAGATCAGTATGGCTAATCCAAATTAGAGTTTCCTAGTAGAAGCTATACTATATACACTACTCTGGGGTCAAGTGTAATTTGGTCTAACTCCAGATTTTGATGTGTTAACTTCTTCTAACCATTTAACCTAGTTCCTTTGGGTTCTAGGTTCTAGTCCAAAAACCAATATGGTAGATCTATGTCTTATAAAAATTTTAGTATTAGTTTCATTATATTTGCAATTTTGTAGACTAAGTTATTGCATTTTTTGTAACACCCCTATGTTCGGTAATGCGTTCTACTATTCCGGTGACCAGTGTTGTCCGGACAGCTAGGATGCCTAGAACTACACTTCGATATGAGTGAGGAGACATTAAATAATGAAATACAAGAAAAGAAAATACAAGAAAAACAAAGGAAAAATAATAGTAAAGAAATGCAACCAAGTTAAGCGAGCCGGGAACCCTAGCGATGGGTGACCGCACGGGGAAGTCATGGCGTGGACCGTTGACTAGCTCTGGACCACGGGGAACCCTGGAAATTAATTTTAAGACTTAAAGAGACATCAATTGAAGTATAAATATCATTAGAAATATCAAAGAAAAATTAAATAATTAGTACAAAGAAAAGTGAGAAATCGAAAAACGGACAAAACCCGGTGTTACCGAAAAATCGGGAATGCAACCCGAACAGGGGCATTGTGGTCATTTGACATCCCGAGTTGTCTTTTGACCTAAATGTCCATTAAAAATAAATAATATTACACTTGAAAAATATAATGAAAAATTAATTTAGGGGTACCTAATGTAAATAGCAAAAATGGGAAGCTTAATGTGGGAAAATGAAATTTTAGATTAAACTAATAATTTATTTTGACATAGTGCTCCACTAATTCATGAAAGTGGACCACTACCACTTCATTTGGATAGCAGATCATCTTCTTCCTCACTTCTCCAAGAACCAGCCAAATTTCTCCCAAGAAAATGCACCATTGACGTCCATTTGAAAGCTTCATGCAAGCTTGATTTAAGCTTCCTTCTTTGCACCTTCCTTCATTAAAGTTAATCCTCACACCATGGGCAGTAGATAGGCAGCAAGAAAGGAAAGTTTTTGTGGAGTTTTGAAGAATTTCCAAAGTGGTAAGTTTGTGTTTTTGAATATTGCTTTGTTAAAGTTTGTAAGAATGTTATGGGTGTTTGATTTATGGAGAAATTTTTGAGTTTTGATGTTGAATGGGAATGTGCACTTTTGGCAGCCATGGAAGCACCTTGAAGGCAGTTTAATTGTGCTTGTAAATGGTGAATTAAATGATTGATTAAATATATATTGTGTAGGAAATTGTTTGGGTGATGTATACTTAGTGTATGTAAATGTAAAATGAGATTTAAAGCTTGGAAAGTAATGGAATGTAAGTGTACCATTGTGGCAGTTTGCTAACTCTTGAAGAATGCTGGAATTCATGCTTGGTTTATGGAATAATGATGTTAAAATGTATTAGTTGTTATGGCAGTTTGAGTGTGTGTAAGGTGGTGTGAAGTGGGACATGTAAATGAGCATAAAAAGGTGATTGAATTGTTGTAAATTGGATTGAAAAATTATGCACTTGTTGGTGTATGTTGACTGTAATTATAAGCTGCCAAAATGACCTATAATGTGTTGTGAATTATGTTTAGGTTGTGGTACAACCAGAATTGGTTTGAATGTTAAGTTTGGTGAGTGTTAAAAGTGATGCTTGATGTGTATGCAAGAAATGCAATAAGGCAGTTTGAGTTTTAGGCCTATAACTTTAAGTGTGTGGCTCCAATTGGTATGAGACCAATTGGAGGTGAAACTAGGCACAAAATGTGCCAACTTTCATGAAGAAAGCTTACCAAAATTCTGCTTGCAAGGTAGCTTGAAAAATGACCAAATCCGGATTAAGTGCAATTGAGACCTGAAAATTGACCATTTGGGCAGCAGTTAGTGTTTAGGCCATAACTCACTCAAAACAGGTCCAATTGACCTGAAATTTTAACCATGAATAGTTAAGACCCATACCTACAAGTCTTATGAAGACACCAAAGCCCAGAAATGACCATAAGCAAGTCAAACAGCTTGCACAAGTTCGGGTCCAAAAACTGGCCGAACCTAAAATGACCTAAAGTGACCTAAAATGACCAATTTTGGTGCAATTTGACCAGCAATAGTAAAATGACCATAACTTGGTCTACATAACTCAGAATGACCTGAAATTTTGCCCCGCGTTCCATAAGACATAGATCTACAAGTTTGTAGTTTTGACCGAAACCCGAAAACCGAGGAAACTAGATAGTCCGGCTAGGTCAAACTAGTATCCCGGAATCCAGCAAATTGCAAGAAAATGCAGTATACACGGAAATGAACTTGGTAACATGTACCAACCCTAAAAGACTATCGAATGTGACATATTAGTAAAGTTAAAACCTAAATTACCTAAAACGCATCGAGGGTCGATATATTAAGTTGATTAAGCAAATAATAGCATTCAGTGAATTATTTATCAAACATTATCGTTAGAGACAGTTTAATTAAGTACTGAAACACTTCAAATTGTGTTTCTCAGTTAGCAAAGACTCAGGGAGAGGGAAGGAAACACTGAATCAAGACCAAGAGACAGTTATCAGAGGTTTGTGCACAGCTAGTTTTTAACTGATTTTGTTTTGAATATTTCATATGATTAAATGACATATTTTCTTATATATTATGTTTAACAAGCATTGGATTTAATTCAATGATTATTAAAATTGTTATAGTATGTATGAATTTAGCTTTGTGAAATGGTATTTCCACAAGTATTAAGCATTGTTATGGATTGAATAAATTATTTTTTCAGAAATTGTGATAGAACATATTTTGAATTGTGATGGTAATTTTCATGGAAAAATGCAAATTTACGATTTGAATTGTGATGAGCATAAAAATTATTGGATATTGCAATTGAATTTGAATCGAATTATATTGTGATTTATGCTCACTAAAAGGATTGTGATATTTTTTTTTATATCTCACTATAGATGCTTGACTAGGTTATTACCCGTCTCTCTCATTTGTTGAGAAGACAATGGAGTTAGTTGTGTTTTGATTACCATGGTACGTGCACAGGCTTAGATTTTCTTCTGATTTGAGGTTAGATCTAAGTTTTTTTATCGTTATGGCCCTTGCGGAAGATTCATTATTGTGATGGTACTGTGCACGATGATTCGACCTCCCCGACCATAGGGAGTTAGAATCTGATTCGACCTCCCCGACCATAGGGAGTTAGAATCACATCGAATATGGCCCTTTCGGATTAGTCTTGCATAGTTAGTGAGATAAAGAATGGCTTTTGAGATAAAGAATGATTTTTGAGATACAGCATGGTTTTTGAGATACATAATGGCTTTTGAATGGTAAGGAATTGTGATTTCAATTATGATTTATGTATAATTGATTTTGTTGGAATTACTTAAATGGTTAGTTATGATTTGATAAATTGAATTTCATGATCGAAGTCATTTTATACAAATGATTCACATTATTGGCAATGAATATTTTGAGTTTTGGAATTTGATGAGTATTCAGATTTCCAAATTATTTATCTAGGAATTTTGTCAATGTATATTGTACTATGTTTTAAATTATAGTTGTGCACCACTGAGTTCACCACTCAGCGATAGCTTTGTATGCTGTCGCAGGTAAGAAGAGCATAGAGCAGTGAGTAAGTTTCTTTGAAGACACTTTCAGATCAACTCCAGGTATATTATAGTTATACCCATGTACATAGGTTTTGATGTATGCATGTAATAATATGTATGTAAATTATTTGAGCAGTTGTATAAAAACTCTTGTAAAACATTTTGGTATGTAATTAAATGTAAATTATTGTAAATATAAATTTGAGATTTAATTTACTTGAATAGTTTTGTATTATAAATTTTGAGTCTTGTAATCAATGAAATGATTCTTTATGATGAGAGTAGTTTGAAAATGAATTGATTATTTATTGAGAATTGAATTGTGAATTGAAATGAAGTTATTGAAGTTGTATTTGAGAAAACATATTGGGAGCATTTTCTTTTGCAGGATTGAAGAACTGTTTTCTCAAAATACAGCCGGCACTTTGCCGAAATTTTGAAAAAAAAATTTATAACACCAGATTTTAACCGATGATTTAAATTTCACGAAAATTGTTTTAAAATTCCTTGTAGCATATCTAATGGGTTATTAGTAGGTGAAGTACGGTAATTTATTAGGTGTACTACGTGATCATGTTGCATCTTACGGGGAAGTAGAGTGTAACATTTTTGCCAAAACTGGTCGGGTAGGCCTATGTCCAACAAATTATGGGTAGATTGGTTTTGGACAATTTTGTTGATCTAACTTGTGACACCCCTTACCCGTGTACAGTATACCCGAGTAAGTAATGCCACACGATGTACCGGCACACTCTAATATACCTTAATTAATTTATATCATGTTTTTGAATATAATTTGTGAAAGATAATTTATTTAAGCCATTTATCGAAATTGTCATTTATTTGAGGTTCCGAAAATTTTAAAGAAAATCCGGCAGAGTACCGGCTAAAAATGGAGAAAACAGTTCTTCGGAACCTGTTAAAAACACTTCCAATATTTGTATTCCATCATTTCAAACTCCAATATCCAAAATCTCAACAATATTTCTCAATTTTAGTTCTCAACAACCTTTTCATTTCTCAAACATCCATCACATGTGATAATCAAGTATAAATCACAAATAAACATTTACTTTTCCATTCACAAATAAAATTTTCATACTTTACATGAACATTAATATACATTACACAAGTTTAATTACATATGAGAAAATCAAAATTTATTACAGAATGCCAAAATGACACCAAGTGTCCTACCAATGCACTGCAGAAGTTGAGGTGACACGGACACTGAGCAGAACTGCAGGATAGACTCACCCAGTCTGCGGTCTACTGGGCTCACGATCTGTATCTCTAGTACCTACGCGTGGCAAAAGCAACGCGCTAAGCAATAATGCTTAGTGGTGCAATAATATAATAAAAGAAAATAGCAAGAAAACAAATATGTAGTGAATGTGTATGATTCATTTGTTTAGTATGGGTATATACATGAATTCATTAACTTTGTTCACTTTCATTCATTTGGTTGCCCAAGTAACCTACACTAGACGACTGGACTGGATAACGGGTAAACTGGCGCTGGGTACCTAGTGTAACACCCTCCCGGTAGCAACTCCGTACAGTCTACTGTTCCGATGACCGGTGTCAATCTGGACAGCTAGAACGTCCGGAAAAATATTTAAACTAAAGTCAGGAACCATAATTAACTCAAATATTAATAAGAAAAATTTAGTAAAAAATTTTAGAAATAAAATGAAACTAAGTCAAATGAGCCGGTGCCCAAGCGATGGGTAACCAGAGGTAAGTTGCGGTTCTCGCAACGAGGAGCCCTAGACCCGGGGAAAAATTCATAAAATAATTTTTGGGACTCCAGAGAAGGGTCATTGAGATTCCTATGGCATTAGAATGCCAAGAAAATATTTAAAAAAATTTTTCAATCGGTACAGACAATTTTGACCCGTTAAGCCAAACGGAGGGCATTTTGGTCATTTCGCCTTCAGAGATGATTTTTGGCCGACTTGTCCAGTCGAGTAAATAATTAATATGACATAAAATGTGAATAAATATTGTTGAAAATTGAATTGAAAATGATTAGAAAAGAAAAGAAAAGAAAAATCCATAAAAAGCAATTTATGACATCTTTATGATGTCACTTACAAGTCTCCACCAATTGCATTCAAATAAGCATTTTTTAAAACACTTAAAAGAGTCAAAGAGGACCAAAAATTCTGGTCATCTTCTTCTTCTTCTTCCTCAAACGTGACCTCTCCCCATCTCCCTCCATTGATGCACTCACCCAAGCTCCAAAACCTAGCCAATTACACCATAAAACCCCTATATGCCTTCATAAAACTTGGTCCTCACACCTACAGCAAGCTTTGGACAGCAAAAAGAAAGGAAGAAAGTGAAGTTTTGAAGTCTTAGAAGTGGCTCCATTCAAGGTTAGTGCACTAAAACCTTTTCTTTCAATTTTAGGTGTAGTATACATGCCAAATTAAGTGAGAAATTCAAGAAATTCAAAGAATTAGTTAAGGAATTAAACATCCCTAATTCAGCAACCTTGGGAACCTTATGGGGTTTGATGTATTCCTGCATATATACATGATTAGTGATGATGATTGATGAGGTTATATGCATGAGAAGTGATAGAAATTTAATTGATTAAGTTTTGAAATTTGAAATTAGGGTTTGAGAAGTGAAAATTTGACTTGGCTTAGGAAATTGTTAGAGAAGATTTTAATGGTCAATTAGTGACCATTTTAGGTAAGTTGGCCATAAATTGGACTGAAATGTAGCATGACAAAGTGAAGGAGCATGCTGCCTTGTGAGTGCAGCAGGGTGACTGAAATTTCAGTCCACTTGGACTGCCATAGCTTGGGCTGTGTTGGTCCAATTGGACATGAAACTAGGCTTATAATGGCACATTTTTGCTGAAGAAACCATGCCTAAAAGACCAAAGCAAGAGGACCAAAAGTTGGCCCCAATCCGGATACCCTGCAAACAGCCCCTGCAGAATGACCAAATGAACAGTAACTGTTCATTTGGCCATAACTCACTGTAGAAATGGTCAATTGATCTGAAATTTTTACAGAAACAATTTAAGACATAGACAAACAACTTTCATGAAGAAACCTACCCCAAATTATGACCATAACCTAATCAAATCATTGAGCAAAGTGAAGTTTACTGTACTGAGATTTCCAGAATTTTCATTTGAGCAGTAATGTTTGGATGGCTATAACTCTCTCTAGAAAACTCGGATTTAGGCGATTCTTGAACCGATGGAAACCTAAGACATGGTAGAACATTTCATATGAAGAAAGTTAGACCAAATTATGAACTTAACTTGGTTAAATTACTGACCAAAGTTGGACCAAAATCTGCCAAAACCCAAAATTTCAAAGAAGCGAGACACGTGAACAGTAAATTTATTTTGGCCATAACTTGAGCTAAAAAACTCCAAATGGAGTGATTCAAAAAAAGAAATTCAACTATACAAAATAAGAAACATTTTCTATGAAGGAAGTTTTGTCAAATTCCAACAGTAAATCGACCAATGAAACAGTGCAACTTCGGAGCACCAAAACGGAAAATTGGCAATTTTGCCAAAATGACTTAAGCTTTGAGAAAGTGACCAAAACCAGGAAGTTTTAAATGAAAAATGTAGTATGTTGGAAGTGCCAAAGTCAATGTACATATTTTCTATGCAAAAGTCAACATTTTAGTTGACTAATGAAGTGAATAGTGACATGAAAATTTGAAATAAGCTTGGAAATGGATTTGGTAATTGATTCCAACAAGTTTTAAATGCAAAATTGGTACATCGGGAGTGTTAAAACCAATGTACCTATTGTCTATGAAAAAGTCAACATTTTTGTTGACCAATGAGGTGAATAGTGACACCAAAAACTTGAAATTCAAAATTTGAAATTAGAAATGCATCAGGGGACTTTAAATTGCAATTGGCAATTAATACTAGTAAATGTAAAACTCAAAATGTGGGATCTTGGTGTAATTAGAATTAATATATCCATTAAGTATAAAAAGGTCAACATTTTGGTTGACTAGTATGGTGAATAGTAATCAAAATGATTAGTGAATTAAGATGAAGACCTAGAACCAATTCTAAGCTTAAATGCTTAGAATTGTATGACAAATATGGACTATGCATCCTAGTCAAAATTGTTAAAAAGAAATTTAGGCCATAAATTTGAAATCCATGAAATATTCATGGATTACTTGAAACATGAAAAATAAGTCACCTAATTGATGTGAATAGATAGTTAGGGCATATATGCCCATCACAAATGGAATTCATAAAATATTAGTAACTCAACTTGAAATATAAAATTTGTAATTATATAAGTAGACTCTTGAATGTATAAATGAGAAAGGAAAAATGTTTTGAATACAATGGTACATGTGAACCATTGTTTAGAATTGGGATCAATATGAATAACATAATGAATGGATAAATAAACCATATTAATGTATGAATGAGACATTAGTTCTCATTATTGTAAAGAGGAGAAGTATTTTGTGTACAATGGTATAAAAGGATAATTGATGTGAATTGTGATCATATAAATGATCAAATGAATGTATGAATTATGATTGAAATTTATCATGAAATAATGAAGTCATAAAGCACAATATATTAATATTTTAAAGTATCAAATGCCCTAGTATACCTAACAAGATTGGTTTGGATAGTTTGGCATGCCAATAGGGTATTGTTTTAGCAGTACTGCGAAAGGCTTTATGCCTGTATTCATGGCTTTATGCCCGTATTCATGGCTTTATGCCCGTATTCATGGCTTTTATGCCCGTATGCATGGCTTTTATGCCCGATTATGTGATATCATGGCTTTTTAGCCATACTGACTGCATACATGGTTGACGTTCTGCGTCCCATGGTATGACTGTCACACCCTACCCCTCTGTAAGGCATAACATGATCCCGTAGTATACCTAATGAATTACCAACTCCGTCTACTGATAACCCATTAAATATACTACAAGGGATTTTAAAAACTTTTCTTACTTCTTTTACCGTGGTGAGCACTATTTACAGGTGTTAAAAACTTTGGTGAACTGAAGTGAAACAACTAACTCGTTTGGTTTATTTGGAATTTCTGTAAAAATTTTGGTAGAGTGCCATCTGTATTTTGGACAAAACAGTTCTTCAGAAAATCTGTAAGAAGCACTTCAATAATTTTCCAAATCTCAACTCCAATATTTTTCTCAACACAACAATTTATCAACTCAATTCCATAGAAATTTTTCAAAGTCTGAGATAAGGAAATATAATACAATTTTCACAAGTCAAATAACTCATAATTAATTTACAACTTCAAGGTACAATTTGAATTTACAATCGCCAAAACCAAAAACAAAATGTACATACAATGTCATACATTACAAGATAAAATGCAAAATCTTGGTATACTCATTATACTGTAATCCTCATTGGATGTATATGCAAATCTAGTCTCGCTCGCTCTGTCTCTCTACCGCGATAAAGAATAAAGCTATCACGAGACAATGTCTCAGTGGTGCACAATATTAACCAAATACAATTTAAATCACAATTCATAAATCATGTAAATAGTGGATACTTAAAACCATAGTCAAATTTAAGACAATAAAGGTCAATAAGAATTTAAACTCCATTTCTCAGTATCACAATAGATTTTCATAAGTCAGTCATGTTTGAATTCAAAAGACAAGATATGTCAATGAGAGTTTAAATCCATTTCACAATCTCACAATACACATCAATAAATCACACACAGCTTAATCATGATCCATAGTTCAATTCGTCCCAAAAGCCAATGGCTAATGAGGTATTCAATTCGTCCCAAAAGTCGATGACTAATGAGGAATAACATGGCTAGCTAGCAAAAATATGAGTACTCATCCAATTGGCCCTCAACAGGCACACACCTCAACACTTCACCAGAGAGGAATTCAATTGGCCCCACTAGACAAGCTAATGAGGAATACGATCAATATACATGATAGCTGTGGTTTCAAACCATTTCCAATGCTTTTCAATCAATAAGTAACCATCAATGTCATTCAAACAATTTTTCACAGTTTCAAACCATTCACAATATTTTTCAATCAATAAGTGTCCATCAAACTCATTTACACAATTTAAAACAATAATATACAAATAGTCAATATTTATTTCAATTGAAAATAATTCAAAAGAAACAGCTTGTTGTGCACAAACCTCGATGACTGTCCCGGTCCGGACTCTGTTTCCTTCCCTTTTCTTTGAGTCCTTGTTAATCGAGAAACACAATTTGAAGTGTTTGGTGCAGCATAAATTAAACTGTCTCTATTGATGGTGTTTGGTAAATAATGCACTGAACTCAATTATTCACTTAATCACCTAATATACCGACCCTCGTTGAATTTTAGGTAAATTAGGTTTTAATGTCGTTAATATGTCACATTCGATAGGGTTTTAGGTTTGGTACGTTTTACCAAAGTCATTTCCTTGTTTAGTGCATTTTAATGCAAATTGCTGGATTCCAGGACACTGGTTTGACCTAGCCGGACGATCTAGTTCCCTCGGTTTTTGGGTCTCGATCGAAACTACAAACTTGTAGATCTAAGTCTTATGGACCGCGGTGCAAAATTTTAGGTCAATCCGAGTTAAGTAGACCAAGTTATGGTCATTACACTATTGCTGGTCAAATGGCATCAATTAGGTCATTTTTTTGGTAAATTTGGTCAACTTTGGTTCGGCCAGTTTTTGGACCCGAACTTTTGCAAGCTTTTTGACTTGCTTATGGTCATTTATGGGCGTTGGTGTCTTCATAAGACTTGTAGGTATGGGTCTTAACTATTCATGGTTAAAATTTCAGGTCAATTGGACCTGTTTTGAGTGAGTTATGGCCTAAACACTCACTGCTGCCCAATTGGTCATTTTTCAGGTCCTAATTGCACCTAATCCGAATTGGTCATTTTCTTAGGTCACCTTGCAAGCAGAATTTTGGTATGTTTTCTCAATGAAAGTTGGCACATTTTGTGCCTAGTTCCACCTCCAATTGGTCTCATACCAATTGAGGTTACACATTTAAACTTATTGGCTAAAATGTACACTGCCCTCTATATGTCTTTCAAATCCCAATTCAAACACACATTTAACTTGCTCAACTTTAAATCCCCATACCTAATTCTGATTTTATACCATTCCATATTCATTTATCACTTCTTACTATGGTCAATTTGGACAGAATACAAACATTCTCAATACATCAAATACAACCCTAAACCACAAAGTCCAAATTTAGCAATATATGTACATAAATACACCTAATCATTACATATAATCTCCACTACTAATTTACATATACATTCATCAATTCTTCTATGTCAACATTCTGCCAACACTTCCATCAATACATACAATTATTCAAGGGTTCCCAAGCTGCCGAAAATTGTCCTTCAACACCACATTGCCCTATAATTCATCCATTCTCATCCAAGTGCCAAAATTACCATATAAATGTGAAATAATTCACTAGGATATTAAATTACCATGATCAACATTATTTCTCATCAATTATATGCATAATAAATCATCAAATGCGTGACCCCATGGCTGTCCAAAAATGGCTATCTCAATAACTATTTAAACTTTAAAATTTCCTTCACCAAACTAACACCCATAACATGAACATAAAGTTTAACAAAGGAATTCTCAAAAGTGTAAACTTACCTTTGATTGTAACTTGCTAAACCTTCACCAAACTTCTCAAATTTGGTGTCAATATCTTCCTTGTGATGTGTAGACAAAGTTTAATGAAGAAACCTAAGAGATTGGAGTTGAAAATGGAGAGTTAAGAGAGCTTGCATGAAAAATGGCCATGGTGGTTTCCATTTTCTTCAATTCGGCAACTTTGAATCCAAATGAGGAAGATGAAGTTTCTGTTGGTTTAGTGGAAGTACAGCTGCCCCTCTTTGTTTTATTTTATTCCCTTAGTGGTCCACTCATTTAAATTATATCATAAAATAAGTTTAAATGTGTCATTTACACATTTTTCACCCCACTTTTGGCTATTTGTATTAGGTACCCCTCTTTTAATTTTTCATTTCATTTTCTAAGTGTAATATTATTTATTTTTAATGGACATTTAGGTCAAAAGACACTTCGGGATGTCAAATGACCATAATGCCCTCTGCTCGTGGCATTCTGATTTTTCAGAATAATCGTATTTTGTCTGTTTTTCGATTTCTCACTTTTCTTTATACTAATTATTTAATTTTTCTTTAATCTTTCTAATGAGATTTATACTTCAATAAGGGTTTATTTATGTCCTAAAAATGTTTTCCAGGGTTCCCCACAGTCCAGGGCCAGTCAACGGTCCACGCCGTGACTTCCCAGTGCGGTCACCCATCGTTAGGTTTCCCGGCTCGTTTCACTTGATCACATTTCTTTGCTATCATTTTTCCTTTGTTTTTCTTGTACTTTCTTTTCTTGTATTTCATTATTTTATGTCTCCTCACTCTCATTGAAGTGTGGTTCTAGGCATCCTAGCTGTCCGGTCAGCACTGGTCACCGGAACAGCAGAACGCACTACCGAACTTAGGGGTGTTACAATGACGGCCCGAGGCACTGCGGTGTCCAGTGCCAAATACCCGTTATCCAGTCCAGTCGTCTAGTATAGGTTACTTGGGCAATCAATTAAAGTATTATTCAATTCAGGCAGCTAAGTTAAGTTAAGTATAATGAAAATCCAGTACAATTAAATTAAGTATTGAATGAATAAGCAAAAGAGATTAGCAAAAGAAACATAACAAAAATATAAATTGCGTAATCTGCAGACTTGAAATACAATACAGATAGAATAAATTATATACCTGCTAGTATTACTGAAAAGTTATAAACTAAGCACTTCCAAAGAGGAACAAACTAGTATATAAGATCGTTGATACTAGAAATACCATACCAAATTAAATTGATTCTTGAGTATCTGAATTATCATTTATTTCTTTCTTTACTTGTATATATTATTTCTGGTTATATTATTGCACCACTAAGCAGAAATGCTTAGCGCGATGGAATTGCTTCCTCGCAGTATCAAGGTAAAACCAGAGACTGTCGATCGAGATTTTTGGAGTCCAGATCTGCGAAGTGTCGAAGAGTTCAAGATTGTCACCTCTCAAAGAATGCATGTAGATAGGGCTCATTTTATACATGTTATGTATATTGTTCATTCCTAGCACATTGTAAATTATTTGTATATCTTGTACAAAATAAACTCATGTAATTAACCTATGAATTATGGAAGCTATTCAAAGTAAGTATTTTAGTATGTGAATTGAATTTGAGTTATAATGAGATTATACTTGTGAATATTGAGATATTGAAAATCTAATGAGATTTCGAGAAACTGGATCTTGCATTGAGATACATTATGTTTGAAAATTTTTGAGACTATTAAGTTTGAGAAATTGAGTATATATTGAAATTGTCTTTGGCAGGTTCAGAAGAACTGTTAGTCCAAATTACAGCCGACACTTTGTCGGATTATCGTTAATATTTTTGAAATTTCATTTTTGGTTAGATTTTGATAAAAGTAAAAATAGCCTAAATCTTCAATAAAGTTTTTGAATAAATAAATCAAGGACTGTAATGAAATCAGATAAAATAGAGTGCTCCGGAACACTGAGTGGCATAACTTGCTCGGCTACACTGTAGTCGGGTAAGGGGTGTCACACCTAGTACCTCGGGCCGTCACACCATCGATCACATATGCATCTCCCGATGTGCAACAGAACAGCTAACAAGCTGTAAATACATCAGGCACAATGCCAAATCTCAATACAAGGTCAGAATGGCTAAAAGCCATAAAATCACGAAATGGCATGTTGCCATGTGCAGTACTGCTAACTGAACCCTATTGGCATGCCAAACTATCCAAACCAATCATGTTAGGTATACTAGGGCATTTGAAACTTTTAAATTCTTCAATTTGTGCATTTCAAGTTTTGATGTCACTATTCACCTCATTGGTCAACAAAAATGTTGACTTTTGGATAGAAAATAGGTGTATTGGTTTTAACACCCCAAACATACCACATTTTGTATTTAAAACTTGTTGGAATTGATTGCCATTTCCATTTCTCAACTTAATTCTAAGAGGGCAGAAATTTCAGTTTTTGAGACTCAACTTTACTGTTCCATTGGGCCCTGTTGCAGTGGGAATTTGAGGAAATGACAAACATGAAAGTTGTTCCTTATTTTGTCTAGTTGAATTTCATTTTTTGAATCACTCCATTTGGAGTTTTTTAGCTCCAGATATGGTCCAAAAACCACAGCTGGCCGGATTACCATTCTGCAGAAATTACCATATCTACAGTAACATGAACAGTGACTGCCACTGCCATTTGGGTTAGGTTCTGGCCATAATTTGGGGTAGGTTCCTTCATGAAAGTTCTTTGTGTATGTCTTAACTTGTTGCTGTAAAAATTTCAGGTCAATTGACCATATCTACAGTAAGTTATGGCCAAATGAATAGTTACTGTTCATTTGGTCAATTCTGCAGAATCAGTTGCAGGGTATCCGGATTAGGGCCAAGTTTTGGTCCTCTTGCTTTGGTCTTTTGGGCATGGTTTCTTCAGCAACAATGTGCCATTATAAGCCTAGTTTCATGTCCAATTGGCCAAACACCAATTGGACCAACACAGACCAAGTTATGGCAGTCCAAGTGGACTGAATTTTCAGTCCCTCTGCTGCTGTCCTAGGGCAGCCTACATCTTCACTTTGCAATCCTATTTTTCAGTCCAAATTGTGGTCAACTTACCTAAAATGGTCACTAATTGACCATTAGAGTGTTCTTTAACAATTACATAAGCCAAGTCAAGTTTTCTCTCCTAAACCCTAGCTCAAATTCATAGTTTTTGTACAACTACCCTAGTTAACTAACTAAATTAATATCCTTATGTTTATATACTTTAAACTTGATTTGTAGTTCATTACAAGTCAATCAAAAACACCCAATTCTATTCCTTCCCTAGGGCAGCCAAAATCCATGGGTTGCATATACTCAAATTCTATTCAATTAAGTTACAAAATCTCACTTATTTCAAGTCACCTTCATGGATTAAAAGAGGTTTATATACAAATATGCACTAACCTTTAAGTGGCAGAATTTTCCCAACTCAAAACTTCACTTTCTTTCCTCTTCTTGGCTGCCAAAAGCTTCCCCAAGAGATATGGTCAAGTTTTAATGAAAGAAGTTAGGGTTTAGTGGTGTAACAAGGGAGAAATTAAGCTTTGGAAGTGAGGTCTAATGGAGGTTGGCTAGGGTAAGGAATTTCGGTTGGTTTTTGGGGAGGGAGATGGCTGCTGTATTTTTGGTTATTTTGGTCTTCATTTAGTCTCTTTTATTGGTTATTTAAATGGTAGTTTAATTGTGATTGGTGGACAATTTTAAATGACATCACCATGATGTCATAAATTGCATATATTGTATTTTTCTTTCCTTTCCTCCACTACTCATTTTCAATTTCATTTTTAGTAATGTTTCTTTATATTTTATGTCATATTAATTATTTACTCAACTGGACAAGTCGGCCAAAAATCACCTCTGAAGGCGAAATGACCAAAATGCCCTCCGTTTGGCTTAACGGGTCAAAATTGTCTGTACTGATTGAAAAATTTTTCTAAATATTTTCTTGGCATTCTAATGCCATGGGAACCTCAATAACCCTTCTCTGGAGTCCCAAAAATTATTTTATAATTTTTCCCCCGAGTCTAGGGCTCCTCGTTGCGAGAATCGCAACTTCCCTCTGGTTACCCATCGCTTGGGCACCGGCTCATTTAACTCGGTTGTGTTTTATTTCTAAAATTTTTACTAAAATTTTCTTATTAATATTTGAGTTAATTATGGTTTCTAACTTTAGTTTAAATATTTTTCCGGACGTTCTAGCTGTCCGGACCGACACCGGTCACCGGAACAGTAGAATGTACGAAATGGTTACCGGGAGGGTGTTACAACTCTTCCCCTCTAATTTAAATTTCGTCCTCGAAATTTACCTGATGCAGACAGTTGAGGGAACTGTTGCCTCATCGTTTCTTCACTTTCCCAAGTTGCCTCCTCGGTGTTGTGGTGCCTCCAAAGCACTTTCAACAGTGGAATCTGCTTGTTCCTCAACTCTTTCACTTCCCGAGCCAGGATCCGTAGAGGTTCTTCTTCATATGTCAAATCCGGTTGTATTTCAATTTCTTCCCTGGAGATGACATGTGAAGGATCTGAGCGGTATCTTCTGAGCATGGACACGTGGAACACATTGTGGATCTTGTCCAGCTCTGGTGGTAAAGCTAGCCTATAGGCTACTGGACCCACAAATTCAATGACTTCATATGGGCCAATGAACCTAGGGCTTAACTTACCTTTTCTTCCAAACCTCAATACCTTCTTCCACGGTGACACCTTGAGGAACACTTTGTCGCCAACTGTGTATTCTATTTCCTTTCTCTTCAAGTCAGCATAGGATTTCTGTCTATCTGAGGCAACCTTTAAGTTGGCTTTGATTGATTTTACCTTCTCCTCAGCGTGTTTCACTGTGCAGCCCTACCGGTTGTCTTCGCCCAATTCAGTCCGGACTGCTGGAGTTCTACATTTTCTCCCATACAGTGCTTCATATGGGGCCATTTGGATGCTAGCTTGGTAGCTATTGTTGTATGCAAATTCTGCCAGTGGGAGGTATCTATCCCAACTTCCCTCAAATTCAATGACACAACTCCTCAGCATATCCTCAAGGACCTGACATATATTTCATGTTATTGTTATCATTTCAGTTCAATATTTGTATTAATTCAATTGGTTCAATTGTTTACCTGGATTACTCTTTCTGATTGCCCATCCGTCTGAGGATGGAAAGTCATCTTTGAAGTGGAGTTGTGTACCCAAGGACTCATGCAACTTCTTCCAAAATCTCGATGTGAACCTTGGGTCTCGATCGGATATGATGGAAAGTGGAATTCCATGCGATCTAACTATCTCAGCGATATACAATCGCTAACTTCTCCGGTGAGTAGTCGGTCATAATCGGCGAGAAAGTGTCGACTTGACCGTCAATCTATCAACTATCACCCATGCTGCATCATGTTTCTTCCGAGTGAGAGGTAGACCACTTACAAAATCAATGGTGACCCGATCCCATTTCCATTCAGGTATGCGTATAGGCTGTAGCAAACCCGATGGAACTTGATGTTCTGCCTTGACTTGCTGACATGTCAAGCATTTAGTCACATAGTCAGCTATGTCCTTCTTCATACCAGCCACCAATACCGAGCTTGGATCATGATACATCTTTGTACTTCTTGGGTGCATAGCATATACACCTGGTGTGTGCCTCTTTTAGAATCTTGGCTTTCAATTCCCCATTATCCGTACACAGTCTTTCTTTGTAGTCAGACACCCATCCGCTTTTACCTCATAGTCACCGCTTTTCCTCCGGGATTTTGCTCATAATAGCCAGTAACTTTTCATCTACCTTTTGCCCATCTAAAATCTGTTGTAGCAGGTTTGGCCTCACTTGCAACTCAGCCAAAATAGCTCCATCTCGAATCAAAGATAGACGGGCATTCAATGATCTTAAAGCTGTGATGGACTTTCTGCTCAAAGCATCAGCAACTACATTTGCTTTTCCAGGATGGTAGTCAATCACACAATCATAATCCTTAAGGAACTCAATCCATCGCCTCTGTCTAAGGTTGAGCTCCCTCTGAGTTGGCAAATATTTCAGGCTTTTGTGGTCTGTGTAAATGTAGCACTTTTCACCATACAAGTAATGCCTCCATATCTTGATGAAGATAATTCTGCAAGCTCTAGATCATGGGTAGGGTAATTACATTTCATGTGGCCTTAGGCTGGAAGCATAAGCGACCACCTTTCCCTCTTGCATCAATACACACCTAGCCCATTATATGAGGCATCACGTAGACCACAAAGTCTTTTCTCGACACTGTTTGGTGTTGCTGCTGGTGCCTCTGTCAACATAGCCTTCAATTTCTCAAAACTGGTGCGACACTTCTCATTCCAGTCCGTCGACATTCTTGTGTAACAACTTGGTCATTGGAGCGGCTATTAGGGAAAATCCTTCACAAATCTTCTGTAATACCCACTAGCCCCAAGAAGCTTCGACCTCGCTTGTATTTAGGGAGGCTTCCATTCCATCATCGCTTCTATTTTCTTGGGATCCACCCTAATCCCATCACCGACACTATGTGTCCAAGGAATGCTATCTCATTCACCAAAAGTCACATTTGGACAACTTAGCATACAACTCCTTTTCTCTCGTGGTTTGCGAACAATCCTCAAATGCTCATCATGTTCTTCCTCGGTCTTGGAATGCAGAATATCATCAATAAAGACCACTACAAACCGATCTAGGTATGGATGGAAGATACGGTTCATAAGGTCCATAAATGCATTTGGTGCATTTGTTAGGCCAAAGGGCATCACTAGGAACTCATAATGCCCATACCGGTCTGAATGCGATCTTGGGCACATCTACATCCTTCACCCTCAATCGATGATACCTCGATCCGAGATCAATCTTAGAAAATACTCCTGCTCCCTTCAACCGATCAAACAAATCATCAATTCTAGGCAACGGATATTTGTTCTTCCACTCACTTTATTCAATCGCCAGAATCAATGCATAGCCTCAAAGTCCCATCCTTCTTTTTCACAAACAAAGACCGGAGCTCCCCATGGTGACACATCTGGGCGTATGAACCCCTTATCAAGCAACTCTTGCAATCGAGTTTTCAACTCCTCAATTCAATGGGTGCCATCCTATAAGGAGCAATGGAAATGGGTGTCAGATCTTGCAGTGTCTCAATAGCAAATTCAACTTCCCTTTCTGGTGGCAAACCAGGTAATTCTTCAGGGAACACATCTGGGAAGTCTTTTACTGTGGGTATGTCACTCAGATTTGGCTTAGCCTGCCTAGTATCCACCACATATGCTAGGTAGGCTTCACAGCCTTTTCTCATCATTCTTCTTGCAACTGTGGCTGAGATGACATTGGACAAGAAATCTGTCCTTTCCCCCACAACTGTGATCTCATTACCCCCAGGAGTTTTCAAAGAAATTCTCTTCAATTTGCAATCAACTATTGCCTGATGACGTGACAACCAGTCCATTCCCAAAATCACGTCAAACTTGTGGAAGGGCAACTCAATCAGGTCTGCCAAGAATTCATACCCTTGAATCCTTAACGGGCAACCCTTGTACACTTTATTCACTACCACACTGTGACCCAATGGATTAGTGACCAGAATGTCTTGGTCACTTTCCCCTACTAGTATCCCCCTTTCTACGGGTAGGTCGATGCAGATGTATGAATGAGTGGATCCTGGATCCACCAATGCATGCACAGGTGTAGTGTAGAGGGAGAACATACCCCTGATGACGTCCGGGGCATCTTGCTCCTCCTGAGCTCTCAGGGCATAATTTCTGGCAGGTGGTCCATTATCCGCCTCTGTTGGCTCGATGCAGCCTCTGTGGACGGTCACACTGCCGATTTACTAGATTTCCTACCTCTGTGGTGCAGAGCAGTCTGCTCGCTTGTGTTGGAGCAGCTGTGGTAGTTCTGCGTGGACAGTTCCTTAACTGATGCTCTGTTGACCCACATCTCAAGCAAGCACCAGTTACTCTCCAACACTCCCCCTTGTGCCATTTTAGGCAATGCGGACATGCAGAAGATGTTGGGGCTGGTCCCCTGAACCCCATCCCTGGAGAGCTGCCCACTGATGGTGTGGACTGACCTCTCCTAGGGGTGAACTGTGGCTTGGGCCCCTGAGACTGACCCTGACCCTGTGGCTGAGCTGAACTCTGTGCAGGAGGACCCTTGAACTTCTTCCCAAATGCAGGAGCTGAACTAGACTGACCTGGGCCCCTCTTCTGCTGTCTTTCCCTTCTAGTCTGCTCACTGATTCTTACTTTTTCAACCTTTATTGCAGCTTCCACTAACTTGGTAAATTCTGTGATTCCCAAGGCAGTGAGCTGGATCTTGATGTTATCATTTAGTCCCTCTTCAAATCTCTTACATCTTTCTGCTTCATTAGGGACTATCTCCCTTCCATAACGGCTCAATCGGACAAATTCCTTCTCATATTCGGCCACTGACAGCTGTCTCTGCCTCAGGTTAATAAACTCTCTTCTTCTCTCTTCTAGGTATACAGTACCCACATATTTCTTCTTGAATTCAGAGAGGAAGAAGTCCCAAGTTACAGCTTCTGGCTGCACTTCACTGGACACAGTGTCCCACCACTCATATGCATCGTCTTGTAGCAAAGATATGGCAGCTTCCAGGTTTTGCTCTGGAGTGCAGTGGAGTTGTTTTAGGACTCTGCCTGTTCTGTTCAACCAATTCTACCGCAATGAGTCATCTTCTCTCTTACCATAGAAATCCACTGCCCCAAACTTTCTTAGTCTTTCCAGGTGTGATTTCTGCTGTGGAGCTGGTGGTGGTGGTGGTGGTGCTGGCATTACCCCGGCCATTTGTCTAAAGAAATCGGCCATTTGCTGAAACATGGCCTGTGGAGGCTGAGCAGGCTGCCGAGCCGGGTGGAGCAGTTCTCCCATGCCCCAGCCTCATGCTGCGCAGTGGAGCATGACTCTCCACTTCCTCCTCAACAGCTCTCTGAGATGAAGGGTCCATATCCTATTCAAAATAACAAAGACAAACAGATCTGCATTAGTGTCACCTCGACTCTTACAAATGCAATGCATGGTATGGACTCAATCTAGGCCTAGAAATGCCTAAACCGTGCTCTGATACCACTAAATGTGACACCCCTTACCCGTGTATAGTATACCCGAGTAAGTAATGCCACACGGTGTACCGGCACACTCTAATATACCTTAATTAATTTATATCATGTTTTTGAATATAATTTGTGAAAGATAATTTATTTAAGCCATTTATCGAAATTGTCATTTATTTGAGGTTCTGAAAATTTTAAAGAAAATCCGGCAGAGTACCGGCTAAAAATGGAGAAAACAGTTCTTCGGAACCTGTTAAAAACACTTCCAATATCTCAAAATATTTCTCAATTTCAGTTCTCAACAACCTTTTCATTTCTCAAACATCCATCACATGTGATAATCAAGTATATATCACAAATAAACATTTACTTTTCCATTCACAAATAAAATTTTCATACTTTACATGAACATTAATATACATTACACAAGTTTAATTACATATGAGAAAATCAAAATTTATTACAGAATGCCAAAATGACACCTAGTGTCCTACCAATGCACTGCAGAAGTTGAGGTGACACGGACATCGAAAGCGTAATCGCAGATAGACTCACCCAGTCTGCGGTCTACTGGGCTCACGATCTGTATCTCCAGTACCTACGCGTGGCAAAAGCAACGCGCTAAGCAATAATGCTTAGTGGTGCAATAATATAATAAAAGAAAATAGCAAGAAAACAAATATGTAGTGAATGTGTATGATTCATTTGTTTAGTATGGGTATATACATTAATTCATTAACTTTGTTCACTTTCATTCATTTGGTTGCCCAAGTAACCTACACTAGACGCATCGGATCGATAACGGGTAACCGGCGCTGGTACCTAGTACCTCGCCGTCACACCATCGGTCACATATGCATCTCGGTGCAGGCAACAGCTAACAAGTCAGAAATACATCAGGCACAATGCCAAATCTCAATACAAGGTCAGAATGGCTAAAAGCCATAAAATCACGAAATGGCATGTTGCCATGTGCAGTACTGCTAACTGAACCCTATTGGCATGCCAAACTATCCAAACCAATCATGTTAGGTATACTAGGGCATTTGAAACTTTTAAATTCTTCAATTTGTGCATTTCAAGTTTTGATGTCACTATTCACCTCATTGGTCAACAAAAATATTGACTTTTGGATAGAAAATAGGTGTATTGGTTTTAACACCCCAAACATACCACATTTTGTATTTGAAACTTGTTGGAATTGATTGCCATTTCCATTTCTCAACTTAATTCTAAGAGGGCAGAAATTTCAGTTTTTGAGACCCAAATTTACTGTTCCATTGGGCCCTGTTACAGTGGGAATTTGAGGAAATGACAAACATGAAAGTTGTTCCTTATTTTGTCTAGTTGAATTTCATTTTTTGAATCACTCCATTTGGAGTTTTGTAGCTCCAGATATGGTCCAAAAACCACAGCTGGCCGGATTACCATTCTACAGAAATTACCATATCTACAGTAACATGAACAATGATTGCCACTGCCATTTGGGTTAGGTTCTGGCCATAATTTGGGGTAGGTTCCTTCATGAAATTTGTTTGTCTATGTCTTAACTTGTTGCTATAAACATTTCAGGTCAATTGACCATATCTACAGTAAGTTATGGCCAAATGAACAGTTACTGTTCATTTGGTCAATTCTGCAGAATCAGTTGCAGGGTATCCGGATTAGGGCCAAGTTTTAGTCCTCTTGCTTTGGTCTTTTGGGCATGGTTTCTTCAGCAAAAATGTGCCATTATAAGCCTAGTTTCATGTCCAATTGGCCAAACACCAATTGGACGAACACAGCCCAAGTTATGGCAGTCCAAGTGGACTGAATTTTCAGTCCCTCTGCTGCTATCCTAGGGCAGCCTACATCTTCACTTTGCAATCCTATTTTTCAGTCCAAATTGTGGTCAACTTACCTAAAATGGTCACTAATTGACCATTAGAGTGTTCTTTAACAATTACATAAGCCAAGTCAAGTTTTCTCTCCTAAACCCTAGCTCAAATTCATAGTTTTTGTACAACTACCCTAGTTAACTAACTAAATTAATATCCTTATGTTTATATACTTTAAACTTGATTTGTAGTTCATTCCAAGTCAATAAAAAACACCCAATTCTATTCCTTCCCTAGGGCAGCCAAAATCCATGGGGTGCATATACTCATATTCTATTCATTTAAGTTACAAAATCTCACTTATTTCAAGTCACCTTCATGGATTAAAAGAGGTTTATATACAAATATGCACTAACCTTTAAGTGGCAGAATTTTCCCAACTCAAAACTTCACTTTCTTTCCTCTTCTTGGCTGCCAAAAGCTTCCCCAAGAGATATGGTCAAGTTTTAATGAAAGAAGTTAGGGTTTAGTGGTGTAACAAGGGAGAAATTAAGCTTTGGAAGTGAGGTATAATGGAGGTTGGCTAGGGTAAGGAATTTCGGCTGGTTTTTGGGGAGGGAGATGGCTGCTGTATTTTTGGTTATTTTGGTCTTCATTTAGTCTCTTTTATTGGTTATTTAAATGGTAGTTTAATTGTGATTGGTGGACAATTTTAAATGACATCACCATGATGTCATAAATTGCATATATTGTATTTTTCTTTCCTTTCCTCCACTACTCATTTTCAATTTCATTTTTAGTAATGTTTCTTTATATTTTATGTCATATTAATTATTTACTCAACTGGACAAGTCGGCTAAAAATCACCTCTGAAGGCGAAATGACCAAAATGCCCTCCGTTTGGCTTAACGGGTCAAAATTGTCTGTACCGATTGAAAAATTTTTCTAAATATTTTCTTGGCATTCTAATGCTATGGGAACCTCAATAACCCTTCTCTGGAGTCCCAAAAATTATTTTATAATTTTTCCACCGGGTCTAGGGCTCCTCGTTGCGAGAATCGCAACTTCCCTCTGGTTACCCATCGCTTGGGCACCGGCTCATTTAACTCGGTTGTATTTTATTTCTAAAATTTTTACTAAATTTTTCTTATTAATATTTGAGTTAATTATGGTTTCTGACTTTAGTTTAAATATTTTTCTGGATGTTCTAGCTGTCCGGACCGACACCGGTCACTGGAACAGTATAATGTACGAAATGGTTACCGGGAGGGTGTTACATAACTTGTGCTAACAATTTGACTTGGTTAGAGATAGATCTGAGTTCTGTGTTCTTCATGAAAAATGTGCTCCTATGTTTACCCTTTCCAATGGTTCAAGAATCAGGTCATTCTGACCTTCCTAATGTGAGTTATGGCCATTTGAACATTTACTATTTATTTGGTCATTTTCCCAGGTCCAGATTAGGGCTACCCGGATTCAAGCCAATTTTAGGCCAGGTTAGGGACAATTTTTGGGCATAGTTCCTTCATGAAAACTCTGGCAAATTGTCCTAGGTTTCATATCCAATTGGCTTCACACTAATTAGAGTAACACAATTCAACTTATGGCTTAAAAACCACACTAGACTCATAAGTCTGAAAATTCTGCATGAAAATCAACACTTCCAATATTCAATCCTCCTTACTCCCAAACTACAATTTATCATTCATAACACTTCAAGTGATCAACAAATAGTATGAACAAGATCAATCTCAAGCCATAACACCAAGGTACCAAAATTAATTCAAAACCCTAACTCAACATATCCCAAATCATGTAACTCACCTCTAAACATTATGACTATCAAGTATACCTATCAATCACCATCCATAGGCATATTTATCATCAATTAAACTCATTATGTCCTCATGTCTCAAGGCTGCCGAAATTTAGTAACTTCATATCCTCATGAATCTCTTTTGATTTCATGTCAATTTAACTTAATTTAGCATGTTTTTCATGCTTATGAAAGGAAGAAGAATGGTTTAGTGCACTAACCTCTTGTTGATCTCTCATTCTCTTCTGAAAACTCTAAGATTTTTCAATTTCTTGGTAGCTAACGTCTTCCTAATGGTATAGGGAAAATTTTAAGTGAAGGTGTATTAGGGTTTTATGGTAGAACAAAGGGAGAATCAAGCTTGAGAAAAGAAAAAAAATGGAAGAAGAGAGGTTATGAGGTTCGGTCATGGCTCCCAAAAAAGAAGAAGAAGACTCTTTTTTAATTAATTTTATCTCTTCCTTATCTCTTATAAATGGGATGTTGAATTCCCATTGGTTGCCACTTTTTTATGATGTCATTATGACATCATATATAGATATATATTAAGCTTATTTCTTTTTTTTTATTTTCTTTTACTTTTTCTACCATCATTCATCATTTTAATTTATTTTATGTATTTTTAATTTCTCTCATTTTAATTTACATTTAGGTCAAAATTCAACTCTGGGTTGAAATGACCAAAATACCCTTCATTAGGCTCATCGGGTTATTTTTGGTCTATACCGATAAATAAATTTTTCTGAATTTTCTTTGGCATTTCTAATGTCATTTAGACCTCAATAACTATTCATTGGAGTCCCAAAAATTATTTTCCTAGGGTTCCTCGTGGGTCTGGAGTCAGCAACTGTCTTCACAGTCGCTTCCCCATATGGTCACCCATCGCTGTGACTCCGGCTCGTTTAACTCATTTGCAATTCATTTCTTTTATTTTTTCTTAATTTTTCTTGGTCTTTATTCAATCAATTTATGCCTCCTCACTCTAGTTTGAGTGTAGTTCCAGACACTTTGACTTTCCGGACAGACATTATTTACTAGAATAGTAGAATGTACGGACTACTTAAAGTGAGGGCGTTACATGTCTGTAGGTAACTTGAAATGGGCAGCAAATCTAATAGTCACAGGCTTAGCATTATTCATATTGAAATGCTTAAATACTTTCTCAACATAGACTTACTGAGACAAGAAAAGCTTTCCAACACTTCTATTCGTAGTGATTTTTATTCCCAATATCTTCTTTGCAGTACCCAAATCCTTCATCTAAAACTCATCACTCAACTACTTTTTTCAGAATGTTGATATGTGACATGCTTTTAGCAGCAATAAGCATGTTATCCATGTATAATAGCAAGTAGACAAAGGAATAATCCGAAAGCTTCCTATGATACACACAACTATCATATGAACTACGAATAAAGCCATTACAAACCATGAATGTATCAAATCTTTTGTACCACTGTCTAGGAGACTATTTTAGACCATATAAAATTTTTTTAAGCAAACAAACATGATTTTCCATACCTAAAATGACAAATCCCTTAGGTTGGCTAATATAAATATGCTCCTCTAGTTCACCATGCAAAAAAGTTGTCTTCACATTTAGTTGCTCAAGCTTTAAATCATGAACTGCAACAAAAGCAAGTAAGACCCTGATAGAATTGTGCTTTACAACTGTAGAGAATACTTTATTAAATTCAATCCTCTCCTTCTGAATAAAGCCTTTAACTACCAACTATGCTTTATATCGAGCTGTTTCAACCCTTGGAGTGCTTTCCTTTTACTTGAACACCCATTTGTAGCCTACCATTTTCTATCCCTTAGGTAATGTTACAAGCTTCTAAGTTTGATTCTTGTGAAGAGATTTAATTTCTTCACCCATAGCACCAACCCATTGATCTATGTCTGAATAAGAAATAACTTCTCTATAATTGTTGGGTTTATACACATCAATTGTCTCAGCAACTGACAAGGTAAACACAACTATCTGCATATGCATATCTCTGCGGGGGGTCTGATTTATCTTCTCTCCCTACCAGTTGCAATGCTATATGGTTCTTGTTACTATTGCTCAGGTATATCCTTTTGTTGATCAGGATCTTGCACCTCATCCTCTGAATCATTGGAATGAACTACTGAATTATCAACCTTAAGACCTATTCTCTGACACCATAATCTGATTCTGCTATTGACTTCTCCTTCTGACTATCCAATGAAGTAGACTCATTAAATGTCACATCCCTACTAATAATTAATCCTGGAAACTTTGGATCATTATACCATAACCTATAGCCTTTCACTCCTGATGCATACCCTAGAAATATGCATTTTTTTGCCCTCGACTCAAGTTTACCATCCCTTACATGAGCACAAGTAGGCCAACCACACTCTCAATTGAGAGTAATCAACAAATGAATCAGACCACATCTTAAAAGGAGTTTTGCACTCAATAGCTATAAATAAAGATCTATTAACCAAAAAACAGGCTATATTAGTTGTTTCAGCTTAAAAATCCTTTCCCAAATCTAAATATGAGAGCATGCTTCGTGCTTTATCACAAAATATTCTATTCATGCTTTTTGCAATACCATTCCATTATAGTGTCCTTATACAAGTGCGGTGTCTCACTATACCTTCATTGCTGCAGAAGGCGTCGAACTCACAATTGTAAAATTCTAACCTATTTAAATTTTAAGATGCTTGACCTTCTTTTCTGTCTACTTCTCAATCATCATCTTCCACTTTATAAAGGTTGAAAATGCCTCATCTTTTATTTTCGAAAAATACACCCAAACCATCTGAGAGTAGTCATCAATCAAAGTCATGAAGTAACTAGCACTGTGAAGGCACAACGAAAGCGATTTGAAGGTTGGATTTCAAAAATTTTCTAGGATTTCATGCAAACATATAATATGTTTTATGATCCTAACCAACCTTAAGCACCCAAGGCAAGTTAAAAAACACTTTTAACATGCATGATTCTTTCATTTGCCATTAAAGATTGTAGTTTAGCAATTAAACTAATTCAACCCTAGATTAAAAAGGGTTTGAAGAAGACTAACCTCAAAGGCGCAGAATCACACTTCTTACTCCTTTTGGTAGTCTCCAAATCTCCACTTGTAGCTCCTCTACTTTGTCCACCACAAACTACCACCAAGATCACCTTAGGCAACCCAAATCCTCTCTTAGGTGTTTGCCAACCACTAACAATTAGGGTGTTTGCTTTTAGGTGATTTATGTTGGATGTGCATTACTAGAAACAATTTCTACTAATTTTTGATTCAAAGAAAAACAAGCCTTTTCTATTGAATCAATGGAAGAAAGTTGAAAGAAAAGGGAAGAGCTTTCTTTGCCATCCAAGAAGAAAGAGAAGAAGAGAGAAGTCACACTTTTTCTAGTCTTCCTTCTTATCTTGTATTTATATACAATAGATAAAATAGTTAATAGTGTGCCACATGTCATGATCCTATTCCATCTATCTTAATCTTATTAAGACAAGTGTTAATACAAAATTATATGATCAAATATCATCTTCCATCACATGGAAGACAAATGGCACACTTTAATAGGTGCCACATGTCATCATGTAAAATTACCATTTTGCCCTTGTATTGAATTTTGAGGTCTCAATTCAAAATAGTAATTTCTCTCTCAAATTAATTTATATCACATATAAATTAATTCATCAATTAATCTCCATTAATTAAATTCAATATATATCATGCATCCAATGTCTAAAATTTGATTTCAAGTCATGCTAGGAACTTTGTAATCTTATTACAAACTAAATCTATTTAATTAATTAATTCAACTCTTTAATTAATCTATTAAATCATAATTTACTTGGTGGTAAAACTTGTGTAGGTGTGTGAATTACTAGGCTTATTACTAATTGGCAATAAGAAATGATATTAACTCTTGATATCATTAGAACTCTTCAAATCGCAAATGATTTCGCCAAATTATTTTAGGCATCTTATAGACCATGGTTGACACCTAGCATACCATGCCATGGCTTCCCAATTAGCAACAAGAAATATCTTAAAATGAACCTTTAATCATACATGATCATGCACTAAAATCCTTCCGTATTATGTCCCAATCCCATTAAGGGTCATGGTGGAGTCAAACCCCTTATCATGGAATCTTATGCACTCATTTGAAATCTGATTCTTGACATATAACACTTTACTATCAAGAAACACCTTTCCTCAAAAAGTCATTCGTCCTGGCCAGGAACTTAATCTCGTCAAGAACAGCCCAAATCCACATAGGACTTTACTATTAGGAAACACCTTTCCTAAAAAAGTCATTCATCCTGGTCAGGAACTTAATCTTGTCAAGAACAGCCCAAATCTACATAGGACTTTTAACCCTGTTTACTCAATGCTATAGATCCCCTCTTGACTGAACACCTATCCTAACATATAACTAATTTGAGCCAACACACACCAAAATATCCATACACAGTATAGATATGTAAGTGGTATCAAACTCAAACCATCCATATAAGAAACAACCGTGTCATCTCAGGTCTGAGGATTATATGCAGTAGTATGACAAATAACATTTTATTAACTCGAGTAAATGCCATGTTCATGTTTTCTGTACGTCATAAGTTCGACCAACTTATCTCATAAGTGTCCACTATATTTATCCCGATATCTCATATTAGATGGCACGTGACTCACCATTCCATATACATTAGTATCTCATACTGATCAATGGAGATAAAAAGAGGTGACAGCTCTTTGAATATAATTTTCCCACCAAAATATCCTTTAGCTGTGAACTTTGATTTATAGCAAATGTCCCATATATTCTGTCACTCATATTCTTATCTCATAATAATAGAATATATGACATATTGCTAATGGATAATTTCAAATAAATATGTTATTAAATATATACAACATTTAAATGAACTTTTATTGCCATTAATATATTTACAATGTTATTTACAAGTTATAAGATTAGTGCATTCTCCACGGCACACATAACTAACAATCTCGCACTTGGCCTAGAGCCATTCACTATAGTATCTAAGACCCATTTTCTCAAGATGTCTGTTTAACTGTTACTGTGTCATGGCCTTGGTCAGTGGATCAGCTGGGTTGTCAGTTGAAGCTATTTTCTATATGGCGATGTCGCCTCTTCCAATTATCTCTCTGATAATATGAAATCACCGCTCTATGTGTTTGGATCACTGGTGAGACCTGGGCTCCTTTGCCTGTGTAATGGCTCCATTATTGTCACAGTAGAGAGGAACTGCTGACTTAATGGAAGGAACCACTTCTGGTTCTGAAACGAAATTCTTGATCCAAACAGCTTCTTTTGCAACATCACATGCAGCAACATATTCGGCTTCAGTGGTGGAGTCTGCTGTAGTTATCTACTTGGAACTTTTCTAATAGAAAGTGCCTCCATTACACAAAAATACAAACCCTGAAACAAACTTTCTGTCATCAAAATCTGATTGAAAATCAGAATCTGTAAATCCTTCTAGTTGAAGTTCACCTCCTCCATATATCAAGAATAAGTCCTTAGTCCTTCTCAAGTATTTAAGGATATTCTTCATAGCTATCCAGTGTTCCAAACCTGAATTGGATTGAAACCTGCTAGTTATACTAACAACGTAGGCAATATCAGGCCTAGTACATAGCATGACATACATTAGACTTCCTATAGCCGAAGTATAAGGAATCTTGGCCATCTTTTCCCTTTCTTTAGGAGTCTTGGGAGACTGATCCTTAGAAAGGTGAATCCCATGCCTAATTGGTAACAATCCCCTCTAGGAATCAAGCATGTTGAACCTCTTCAACACCTTTTCCAAGTAAAGCCTTTGGGATAAACCTATTATTCTTTTCGGTCTATCTCCATAGATCTGAATTCCCAGAATATAGGTAGCTTTCCTAAGGTCTTTCATAGAGAAAGTACTTGATAACCAGGTTTTTACAAATGTTAGCATACCAATATCAGTGCCTATCAATAATATATCATCAACATGTAACACTAGAAAGGTAGTTATGTTAGTAGTATGCCCTAGAGCATATCATTTAGTATGTATCTTGTAGATATTTTATTAATAAAAGGCATTTCCACTTTTCCGTTTACATAATATATTTATGTGTAATAGAAAAGGTCCATTGATATTTTGTTAGAAATATTATTCTTAAGTTGTTAAGAATATGAGTGACAATATTTCTAGCACAAAGTATCATAAATAGGTTCACAATCGAGGATACTTCATAATAAGGACATGACTTATCCAGAAAGATTGTATTCATGTTTGTTCCCAAGTTATTTATATGAGATATAAATAAGATGGAATGGTGAGTCTCATGCCATATAACAAACATGATAGGCACTTATAAATGATAAGTAGGCCGAACCAGTGACGCTTATGACAAGCACATGGAGTTTACTCTTGTCAATGTTTTGTCATAAATCATATCAGTGCATATAATCTTTAGACCTGAGATAGCACAGTTATCTTGTATATAGGTAGTTTGAGTTTGATCCTGCTAACATACTTGTACTATGTATGGGTATATGGGCATCTGTTGGCTCCTACTAGTTATATATGGAGGTAGGTGTTGATCAAGATGGAATCTGTTCCTCTAAGTAAATAGAGATAAAATCCTATGTTCATTTAATTGTTCTTGATGTTTCAAGTTCTGGCCAGACAGATAGATTTATTCGTAAAAGAGTTTCGATGAGAAAATCTTTTAATCAAGAACTGGAATTAAAAGAGAACATAATATTCATAGCAAATGGAGTTTGACATAAACCATGACTCAACTTGAGTTGGGATTTTGTAATGAGAGATTCTAGTGCATGGTAACATATGATTATAGGTTCATTTAAGGTAAATCTTATTACTAATTGGGTGGCCATGGCATGCTATGCTAGGTGTTAACCATAGTCTATGAGGTTCATAAAATGATTTAGAGAAATCATTTATGGTAAGAAAGAGTTCTGATGATATTAAGAGTTGATATCATGTCTCATTGCCAATTAGTGATGAGCCTAGTAAGTCACACACATACACAAGTTATCACCTATTTAAATATGATTTAATTAATTAATTAAAGAGTTTAATTGATTAATTAAATAGATTTGGTTTGCAATTAAATTGCAAAGTCCCTAGCATGACTTGAAACCAAATCTAGATTATTGGATGTATAATATAAGTTAAATTTATATTTAAAGTGTTTAAATATGAATTTAATTGATGAGAAATTAATTGATAGAGATTAATTAATTAATTTATATTTGATATAAATTAATTAGAAGAAGAAAATAATTATTTTGGGTTAAGAACTCAAAATTAAGACACAGGGGCATTTTGGTCATTTCACAGTGTGACACGTGGCACCATGAGATGGTGACACATGGCATAACACATAAGCTTGCCAAATGTTTTTTTTAATCATGTAAGATGATTAAAATCAAGATTAGATATAGGTTTGACACTTGGCACAATGTGATTGGGTTACTTAAACCTAGAGCTAATCAAAAGGTGACATGTGGCTAGGGTTTAATGTGTTAACCTAGCTATTTAAGTGTGGTTATGAAAAGAAAACATAACCAGCAGCCTCTCCTCTCATATGTCACGCCACTTTGAGCCTCTCCAGCTATTTCTCTTCATCTCTCATCAATTCAAAGAGATTAGCCATCAATCTCTTGAATTAAGAACACTAGAAATTGTTTCTAGTGTCCTGTTTACATCTCTAATCTCTTAAAAGGCAGAACTTGAATTTCTAATTGATAGAAAAGGCTTTAGAAGCTATTCAAGGGCTGCCATAGGTGTTCTTGGTGTGGACAAGCTAGAGGGACAACATCTGGTGTCCTGAAGACGAATCTCAAAGGCGCAGACACACTGCAGCACATCAAGAGGTTAGTGTAATCGTTCTTGATTTAATCTAGGGTTCTAAAATTAATTTGATTAATTTTAAAATCTTAAATGGCAAATACAGATCCAAAAACATATTAAAAGAGTTTTAATATGTTGTTTATCATTGAAATCAAATAGATAAAAATAAATCTTGCATGATGCATGTGACCCTAGGTGAAAATTTTTGAATTCAATGGTATAAACTTGTGTTTTTCACGCTTCCGTTCTTTCAATTGGTATCAGAGCCACTATATTTGCCATTTAGATTGTTGATTATATAATTTAATTGTGTGTTTGATCATGAGATCAAGAGATTCATTGCTGGTTGGATCAAGAGGTGTGGCGTCACACATGGTGAAGCCACCATTGGTGGCAACAATGGTTCCATGGGTGATTCAAGGTTTGGCTTTTAATTCTGCAATTGTTGTATGATCTAAGGCCTATTCTTTTGACTAATTAAAGTGTTTAATTAGTTGTTTTAATCACACAATTAAATTATGATTCAAATCAGAATTTTAAAAATTATTTGAATGTGATTCAAATCTGAATTTTAAAAGTTGTTTGAATGTGATTCAAATCTGAATTTTTAAAGTTGTTTGAATCATATTTAAATCTGATTTTTTAAAATTGATTCAATAAAATTCAGATCTGATTTTTAAAAAATATATTTGAATGTGATTCAAATATGATTTTTAAAAAAATATTTGAATGTGATTCAAATCTGAATTTTTGAAGTTGTTTGAATGTGATTCAAATCTGAATTTTTAAATTTGTTTGAATGAGATTCAAATCTGAATTTTTAAATTTATTTGAATCATATTCAAATCTGGATTTTTAAGTTGAATATGAGATATTCAATTTAATTTAAGTATGTATGTTTTATTTAATTGTTAAATAGTGATATGCATGATGGATGATCATGGACTATAAAAGACCAATGTGATTGGATTTATTTCTTTTATGTTTCTTTGGGATTGTAAATTAATTAATTTATTTTAATTTATTTTGGGCATGTATTATTAAGTTTGTAATAATATTTTGGGTTGTAATTTCATTTATTTAAGTTCTTGTAAATTCACCTTGGTATGCCAAGGATTACTATGTAATATTGGATTGCAAGAAGTTCAAGGAGGTCAAGAGCATTGGTGGGACCAGTGGGAGGAATTCAAGATCAAGTGTTGATTATGTACTCCTTCAGCAACTCTTGTAAAATGAATGAATGAAATGCACCTAGGAATGCCCTGATTCAATTCTTGGTGGCTCAATTGAATCCCTTAGAAAGTCCATGATCATACCATATTTCTTGCTTATCCATGAATGCATGAGATGTATGGGAATGTATGCAATTATATGATATATGCATGCTAAATGGATAATGTGCAAAGTGAGACCTTAATAGTAAATAGAATGACCATAAAATCTTCCAAACAAATGATTAAGTTAGAAATGCTATAATTAAAGTAATTATAACATAGGCCCTCCATTGGGGCAATTATTTTAAGAAATTTTAAATAGTTGCATAAGATGCAATTTATTTAAGAGATTTTCTTAAGAATAATTGTTAAGCATGAGATGTTGTAAATATGTAAATGGTTTAGTGGCCAATATTGGATGTACCTGAGGACATTAAAATTATTTGCATAATTACTGGCTCAATGGGATCAACTTAACTAATGCAAGATAAGTCAATAATGGATGTACCTGAGATTTTGAGCATTAGGGGCTAGGTAAAGGATTGAACCTCATATGAGATGTGATGGGCAAGGAGTTGCTCACTTATAGTTTATTGTAATTCCAATAATGGATGTACCTGAGGATGATCAATAGAATTATAAGAATTCAATCACCCACTAGAAATCCATCCAACTAGGATTCCATTTTCTACTTTGGAAGTATAGGATTCGTTAAGTTAGTGGGAGGACCAATTTGATTAAAAGACCATAATCATATTTGGTTAATTACATGATACATTTACTAATTAATCTGGTTATTTCTGCAATTAATTTTCTGATAATAATGAGCACAGAACAACC
This sequence comes from Hevea brasiliensis, assembly GCF_030052815.1. Classification (NCBI taxonomy): domain Eukaryota; kingdom Viridiplantae; phylum Streptophyta; class Magnoliopsida; order Malpighiales; family Euphorbiaceae; genus Hevea; species Hevea brasiliensis. The sequence continues at coordinate 46,618,163 of NC_079500.1, read as the reverse complement.
ACCACCATCCAATATCCTTGCAAGCATACTTGATCACAACAGGTTGACAGGACCTAATCATGCGATTGGCTAAGAAATTTGAAACTTGTCCTGAACCTTGAACATATAGGATATGTTCTAGATTCAAATGTTCCTGGTCCCTTACCTCCAGAGGCCACTTAAGAGGAACATGAAACTTTGGACAAGTGGAAGGAGCATGATATGGGCACTAAGTGTTACATGTTTGCTTCCATGAGTAATGAGTTACAGAAGCAACATGAGAACATGCAGATTGCGAGTGAGATCCTCCTTCACCTACAAGAGTTGTATGGTGAGCACAGCAGGAATGCTAGGTATGAGATATCTAGACAGCTATTCCGTATGAGGATGTCTGAGGGACAGAATGTTGGGGATCATGTCCACAAGATGATTCGGCTGATTGAGCAGTTGGAACATCTTGACTTCAACATGGATTTCCAACTACAAATGGATTTGATCCTTCAGTCCCTTCCTGAGTCTTTTGGGAATTTTGTGACAAATTTTCATATGACTAAATAGGAATGCACCTTAGCTAGTTTACTCAACATGCTGGTTATTGCCCAAAAGAATATGCCAGGCAATAAAGGGAAAGAGGTAGCTTTGGTTGCATCTTCTTCTGCTGGAAAGTCCAACAAGAAGAAGGGCAATAAGAAAAAGAAACCTCAGATTCCTGGTCCTTCCAATAAAATAGCTAACAGAATAGGAAGACCAACGCTGACAAAGGCAAAGGAAAGTATTTCCACTGCCAATAGGAAAGTGTTTCCATTGCCAGTAAGAAAGTGTTTCCACTGGCCAAAGTATAGCAATCTAAATGAATGCAATGCCATGGTGAAAACCAACTCAAGTTCAAAATATATTTGGCACTTAAGATTATGTCATGTTGCAGAAGATAGGATTGCAAAATTGGAGAAAATGGGGATTCTATCCTCATTGGGCTCTGAGCCTACTCCAACTTGTGAATCTTGCCTTCAAGGCAAAATGACTAGATCACCCTTTGTTGGATAAGGGCTAAGAGATGAAAATATTTTGGAACTAATACATAGTGATGTATGTGGTCCGTTTAAAGAAATGGCTAGAGGGGGCTTTCATTATTTTATTACCTTTACTGATGATAAATCAAGGTTTGGGTATTTGTATTTGATGAAATACAAACATGAATCTTTTGAAAAGTTCAAAGAATTTAAATCTGAAGTAGAAAATCAAACAGGAAAGAATATTAAAGCTCTTCGATCAGATCGTAGAGGTGAATATTTGAGTACTAAATTTGATGAATACTTGAGAGAGCATGGCATTGTTTCTCAGCTGACTCCTCCAGGAAAGCCACAACTGAATGGTGTATCTGAAAGGAGAAATCATACCCTATTGGATATGGTACGTAGTATGATGAGCTATACTGATATGCCAATCTTCTTTTGGGGATTTGCATTAGAATCAGCTTTGTATATTCTGAATAGGATTCCATCAAAATCAGTTTCTTCCACACCTTATGAGATATGGCATGGAAGAAAACCAAGTCTTAAGCATGTTAAGATTTGAAATGTCCGACTTATATCAAAAGTCAACAACGATAAATTGGAGACCAGATCAGAAAAAGGTCGATTTGTTGGATATCCAAAAGATAGTTTTGGATATTATTTTTATTTGCCTACTTCACAAAAGGTTGTGATAAGTAGAGATGCCACATTTCTTGAACAACAGTTTGTTCAAGAAGGAGGCAAAGGAAGGCAAATAGAGTTAGAATTGGAGAATTCTGACCAACCAACAGATCAGATGGATATAGATCCATCTAGTCAACCTATACCCATTGATGAAACATCTACAGTTGTTCCTCGTAGAACAACCAGGGTATCTCACCCACCAGTGAGATATGGTTTTCTTCATGAAGATGAACAAGAGTTGTCTACTCATGAAGAAGTAGATCATGGAGATGATCCACTTACCTCTGAAGAAGCTATATCAGATATAGACTCTTCAAAATGGATTGATGCTATGAAATCCGAGATTGATTCCATGTATAAGAATCAAGTTTGGGATATTGTTGACCCACCTGAAGGTATTGTACCTATAGGGAACATATGGGTTTTCAAGAAGAAAATTGGTTCTGATGGAAAGGTAGAGACCTATAAGGCAAGGCTAGTAGCGAAAGGGTTTCGCCAAAGGCAAGGAATCGACTATGAGGAGACTTTCTGCTTTGTTGCCATGCTTAAATCAATTAGGATTTTACTAGCAATAGCTGCATACTATGATTATGAGATTTGGCAGATGGATGTCAAAACAGCTTTTCTCAATGGATACATTGAAGAAAACATTTTCATGGAATAACCTAAGGGATTTGAATCCCAAGATGGTTCTAAGGTATGCAAGCTAAAGCGATCCATTTATGGGTTGAAATAAGCTTCGAGGAGTTGGAACATCCGTTTTGATGAAGCCATTAAATCCTTTGGTTTTATCAAAAATGAGGATGAGCCATGTGTATATAAGAAGGTTAGTGACAGTGCTATCACTTTCCTTGTCTTATATGTGGATGACATACTGTTGATGGGTAATGATACAGGTATGTTGACGACTATAAAGGTATGGTTGTCAAATACATTCTCCATGAAAGACTTAGGGAAGGCAACCTATATTCTTGGGATTCGCATCTATAGAGATAGAGCGAAAAGAATAATTGGTTTATCCCAAAGTCTATCCTTGGAAAAGGTGTTAAAGAGGTTTAACATGCTTGATTCCAAGAGAGGATTGTTACCAGTGAGACATGGTATCCATCTTTCTAAAGAGATGTCTCCAAAGACACTGAAGAAAGAGATAAGATGGCAGGATTCCATATGCTTGGCTATTGGAAGTTTAATGTATGCAATGTTGTGTACTAGGCGGATATTGCATATCTTTGTTAGTTTGACTAGCGGTATCAATCCAATCCAGTTTGGAACATCGGATAGTATCAAGAATATCCTTAAGTACTTGAGAAGAACTAGGATTTATTCTTGATTTATGGAGGTGGAGACTTGCAATTGGATGGTTATCTTGATTACGATTTCCAATCGGATATCGATGATAGAAAGTCTACCTCTGGATATGTGTTCATTTGTAATGGAGGTGCGATCGGTTGGAAGAGTTCCAAGCGAGCACATTGCAGATTCCAACTGCAGGTGAGTATATTCTTGCATCGAATCCGCAAAGGAAGTCGTTTGGATAAAGAAGTTAAATGCAGAACTTACAGTAGTTCCTTCCATTGAGTTAGCGGTTCCACTACTGCTGTGACAACAATGGAGCGATCATCTGAGCTAAGGAACTAAGGTCTCACCCAAAATCCAAACACATAGAAAGGCACTACCACATTATCGAGAGATATAGTTGGGCAAGGCGATATAGCCATGCAGAAAAAATAACATCAGCTGAAAAACCAGTTGATCCATTCACTAAGCCTTTGTCACAAGCTCAGTTAGACTGACATCTTGAGAAGATGGGTCTAAGGTATTGTAATGAATGGCTCTAGTGCTAGTGGGAGATTGTTAGTAGTATGCCCTAGAGCATATCATTTAGTATGTATCTTGTAGATATTTTATTAATAAAAGGCATTTCCACTTTTCCGTTTACATAATATATTTATGTGTAATAGAAAAGGTCCATTGATATTTTGTTAGAAATATTATTCTTAAGTTGTTAAGAATATGAGTGACAATATTTCCAGCACAAAGTATCATAAATAGGTTCACAATTGAGGATACTTCATAATAAGGACATGACTTATCGGAAAGATTGTATTCATGTTTGTTCCCAAGTTATTTATATGAGATATAAATAAGATGGAATGGTGAGTCTCATGCCATATAACAAACATGATAGGCACTTATAAATGATAAGTAGGCGAACGGTGGCGCTTATGACAAGCACATGGAGTTTACTCTTGTCAATGTTTTGTCATAAATCATATTAGTGCATATAATCTTTAGACTGAGATATACAGTTATCTTGTATATAGGTAGTTTGAGTTTGATCGCTTTCATACTTGTACTATGTATGGGTATATGGGCATCTGTTGGCTCCTACTAGTTATATATGGAGGTAGGTGTTGATCAAGATGGAATCTGTTCCTCTAAGTAAATAGAGATAAAATCCTATGTTCATTTAATTGTTCTTGATGTTTCAAGTTCTGGCAGACAGATAGATTTATTGAAAAGAGTTTCGATGAGAAAATCTTTTAATCAAGAACTGGAATTAAAAGAGAACATAATATTCATAGCAAATGGAGTTTGACATAAACCATGACTCGGCTTGAGTTGGGATTTTGTAACAGAGAGATTCTAGTGCATGGTAACATATGATTATAGGTTCATTTAAGGTAAATCTTATTACTAATTGGGTGGCCATGGCATGCTATGCTAGGTGTTAACCATGGTCTATGAGGTTCATAAAATGATTTAGAGAAATCATTTATGGTAAGAAAGAGTTCTGATGATATTAAGAGTTGATATCATGTCTCATTGCCAATTAGTGATGAGCCTAGTAAGTCACACACATACACAAGTTATCACCTATTTAAATATGATTTAATTAATTAATTAAAGAGTTTAATTGATTAATTAAATAGATTTGGTTTGCAATTAAATTGCAAAGTCCATAGCATGACTTGAAACCAAATCTAGATTATTGGATGTATAATATAAGTTAAATTTATATTTAAAGTGTTTAAATATGAATTTAATTGATGAGAAATTAATTGATAGAGATTAATTAATTAATTTATATTTGATATAAATTAATTAGAAGAAGAAAATAATTATTTTGGGTTAAGAACTCAAAATTAAGACACAGGGGCATTTTGGTCATTTCACAGTGTGACACGTGGCACCATGAGATGGTGACACATGGCATAACACATAAGCTTGCCAAATGTTTTTTTTTTTTTAATCATGTAAGATGATTAAAATCAAGATTAGATATAGGTTTGACACTTGGCACAATGTGATTGGGTCACTTAAACCTAGAGCTAATCAAAAGGTGACATGTGGCTAGGGTTTAATGTGTTAACATAGCTATTTAAGTGTGGTTATGAAAAGAAAACATAACCAGTAGCCTCTCCTCTCATATGTCACGCCACTTTGAGCCTCTCCAGCTATTTCTCTTCATCTCTCATCAATTCAAAGAGATTAGCCATCAATCTCTTGAATTAAGAACACTAGAAATTGTTTCTAGTGTCCTGTTTACATCTCTAATCTCTTAAAAGGCAGAACTTGAATTTCTAATTGATAGAAAAGGCTTTAGAAGCTATTCAAGGGCTGCCATAGGTGTTCTTGGTGTGGACAAGCTAGAGGGACAACATCTGGTGTCCTGAAGACGAATCTCAAAGGCGCAGACACACTGCAGCACATCAAGAGGTTAGTGTAATCGTTCTTGATTTAATCTAGGGTTCTAAAATTAATTTGATTAATTTTAAAATCTTAAATGGCAAATACAGATCCAAAAACATATTAAAAGAGTTTTAATATGTTGTTTATCATTGAAATCAAATAGATAAAAATAAATCTTGCATGATGCATGTGACCCTAGGTGAAAATTTTTGAATTCAATGGTATAAACTTGTGTTTTTCACGCTTCCGTTCTTTCAAGTTATACTTCCACTAGTTTTCTTATAGACACACGGCTCATCAATGTTTTGAATAAAACCAAAAGATTTAATGGCTTCATCAAAACTTTTATTCTAGCTTCTAGAAGCTTTCTTAAGACCATAAATGGATCTCTTAAGCTTACACATGTAGGAACCTTTTTTGGATTCAAAACCCTTGGGTTGTTCCATATATATGTTTTCCTCAATTAAACCATTGAGAAAAGCAGTTTTGACATCCATTTGCCAAACTTTATAGTCATAGTGTGCGACAATAGCTAGAAGAATCCTTATGGATTTAAGCATGGCTATGGGAGAGAATGTTTCTTCATATTCAATTCCTTCCCTTTGGCAAAACCCTTTTGCTAGAAGCCTAGCTTTGAAGGTCTCTACCTTTCCATTAGGACTAATCTTTCTCTTGAAAACCCATTTACATCCTATGGGTACAATACCCTTAGGTGGGTCTATAGATCCCAAACTTGGTTCTTATGCATGGAATCCATTTCAGATATCATGGCTTCTAGCCATTTTGAAGAATCTATATCTGATATAGCTTTTTCATAACTAGTAGGATCATCTCCATGATCAACTTCTTCATGAATAAACAACTCTTATTCATTTTCATGAAGAAATCCATATCTCTTTGGTGGATGAGATATTCTACTAGATTTACGAAGAACTGGTATTGTGGATGTATTATCTACAGGCATAGGCTCTCCCACTGGATCAACATCCATGGGTGTAGGTTGTTGGTTATTTGTGGAATTCTCTAATTTTAATTCTATCTTCCTTCCTTTGCCACCTTCTTGAATAAACTCTTTTTCCAAAAAAATTGCATCTCTACTAATCACAACTCTTTGTGATTGTGGAAGATAGAAATAATATCCAAAACTGTCTTTTGGATATCTAACAAATCTACCTTTTTCGGATCTTGTTTCCAATTTATCAGTTTTTAACTTTTTAATAAAAAGCTGGATAACCCCATACCTTAACATGTTTAAGGGATGGTTGTCTTCCATGCCATATCTTATATGGTGTAGAAGAAACTGATTTAGTGAGAACTCTATTAAGAATGTGCAGTGCAGTTTCCAATGCATATCCCCATAAGGAAATAGACAAATCAGTGAAGCTCATCATGCTCCATACCATGTCCAACAAAGTACGGTTTATCCTTTCTGATACACCATTCAACTGTGGTGTACCAGGAGGGGTCAATTTTGAAATTATGTGTTATTCCCGAAGGAACTCATCAAACTCTGTACTTAAGTATTCACCACCTCGATTAGATCGAAGGGTTTTAATACTCTTTCCTGATTGATTTTCTACTTCAACTTTGAATTCTTTGAACTTTTCATAGGGTACATACAAAACTAGATACATAAATGATACAGAACTGATGTTTTTATACAGAACCAGGAACTTAATCTCATGAAGAACAGCTCAAATCCACATAGGACTTTTAACCCTGTTTACTCAAGGCTATGGATCCCCTCTTGATTGAACACCTGTCCCAACATATAACTAATTTGAGCTAACACACACCAAAATATCCATACACAGTATAAATATGTAAGTGGTATCAAACTCAAACCACCCATATAAGAGACAACTGTGTCATCTCAGGTCTGAGGATTATAGGCACTAGTATGACACAGATAATATTTTATTGACTCGAGCAAACGCCATGTTCATGTTATCTTCACGTTACAAGTTCGACCTATTTATCTCATAAGTGTCTACTGTATTTATCCCGATATCTCATATCAGATGGCACGTGACTCACCATTCCATAGACATCAGTATCTCATACTGATCAATGGAGATAAAAAGAGGTGACAACTCTTTGGATATAATGTGCCCACCATAATATCCTTTAGCTGCGAACTCTGATTTATAGCAAATATCCCATATATTCTGTCACTCATATTCTTATCTCATAAGAATAGAATATATGACATATTGCTAATGGACAATTTCAAATAAATATGTTATTAAATATATACAACATTTAAATGAAATGTTTATTGCCATTAATATATTTACAATGTTATTTACAAGTTACAAGATTAGTTCATGCTCTAGGGCACACATAACTAAAACATCGCTCTTAGAAGGGATTCTGTTAAGATCCCATAAATCTGAATGGATATAATCCACTATTCCTTTGGTCTTGTGCATTGCCTTTTTATCAAACTTAACCCTAGTCTGTTTGCCAAACACACAGTGTTCACAAGAGTCCACAGATTTTATTTTTTGCCCATCTAATAAATCTTGCTTGCTTAACATAGATAACCCTCTTTCACTTATATTACCAAGATGCATATGCCACGATTGAGTCTAATTCTGATTATTACTTTTGAACGCTACTGTAGCTTTCTTTGAAATTGTATTGCCCTGAAGAATATATAATCCTAAAACCAAACTATTGTTCATGATTGCTATAGAGCCCCTGCACCATTCTCTGCATGGTATCTGAATTCATAAGAGTCAATTGTCCCAAGAGAAAGTAGGTTCCATTTCAGTCCTGGAACATGCCAACAGTCCAAAGTTCTAACAATGCCATCAAACATCCTCAATCTGATGTTACCTATTCCTTTCACAGGTAATGCATAATGATTGCCCAGAAACACCTTACAACTCATTTGCTTGTAAGTGAAAACCCATCTTCTGTGTGGACACATGTTATAAGTAGCACCAATATCACGAATCCAAGAATTTTGTCCATGATTTGAACTCACAAATAAAATTTTCCCAACACTATCATCACCATCAGAATCGTTAAACTTGTCAACCATATTTGTAGAACTTTCTAGTTGCTTTCCCTTTTTATTTTTCAACTTTGGATAGTCTCTCCTTTAGTGGCCTTGCTCCTGCACTCAAAACAATTAGTCTTTTTCATTCTTGACTTAGATTTGGCCTTAGATTTCTTTATGTTGGAAGAACCCTCCCTTGACTGTGTTCTTCCCCTAATCACCAAAACTTCCCTCTCAACCCTTTCTCTATTATCTGGAAAATTCTTTTTCAACTCCTTTGATTTTAAAGAATTACTAACATCATCTAATGAAATACTATCTTTCCCATATAATAGAGTATCAACTAAAGTCTTATAGGAGGGTGGTAAAGAATATAACACAATAAGGGTCTGATCCTCACTATTAATATTAATGTCAATATTCTTTAAGTCCATAATGATTGAATTAAACTCATCCAGATATTTTTTAATGGGCATACCTTCACTCATTCTCAAATTTTATAGCCTTTTCTACAGATAGAGATGGTTGGTTAGCAATTTTGCAAAATACAGCTCTTTTAATTTCTACCATGTCAAAGACACTGTGTTTTTACTAGTAATCTCATGTAGGCATTATTAATGTCGCTCATAAAAATTGCACTCAGGGTTTTCTCCTTCATATCAGCCTTGTTCGCCTTTTTCATACCCTTTAGAAAGTTATCCTTGATTGCCTTGTTATAAGCCTTATAGGATCAAGGAAGATTTGATTTTAATCTTCCACAGACTGAAACTTGATCCATCATTAAACTTCTCCACCTCTTACTTTGTTGAAGACGACACCATCTGTAAACCTTAAATTACATGCATAAAGCTCTGATACTAGTTTGTTATAATAGGCACACACACAATAGCACAATCACACAGTATGTCACACCTTATCCCTTGTAAGGCCTGATATATTCCCGTAGTGTGCCTAATAAATTGCCAAATTACCCCTATCGATAATCCATTAAATATACTACAGGGATTTTAAACAAAACCTAGCATTTTATTTTATTTTTGTTTTGCGAAAAACTATGTGGTGGTGGTGGTTAAAACTTTAAAAAAACCCATATTTATAACCTGTTGAAATCATAAAGTAAACCAAGTAAAAGATTTTACTCCAACCCATTTCACAAGCATAATAGATTCAATTACATATCAAGTAGACATTCATTAGAGGAAATAAACTTATTATTTCAAAAGGTACATTTTGCATAAGTCTCAAGATGAAGTTTAAATATGTACAACTCAAAATGCTAGAGCAATGTAATACTTTTTAATACAAACTGCTCAATGTTCGTACATCCATACATATAGGTGCAAAATACATCAAAAGGAATTACAAGGGTATACCTAACATAAATACCCACAATCAATACAAAAGCTGCTCTGAGTCTCTCACTCAGCAGCCTTCTCCTTTTCCTTACCTACGACAGCATAAATAAGCTATCGCTGAGTATATCACTCAGTGGTGCTCAACTAATAACTTTAAAACTTGAGGTAAAACACAACTTGTCAAAATACAAGAAATCATATATTTGCATAATCATGATAGCATCACAAAACTTTCTGAGTCCATAAGAATCATTTATTAAAATCACATTTCGAATGAGAAATCATACTTCAAAAATCATAATTCACAAACATAAGTATTGCCAACATCAACACACAGTTTAGATCATGACACAAAATTTCACGATCAATGTCGTGTTGTACACCACAACAAAGCAATTTCAACATCACTAACCGTTATTAATGAAGGGCTAGCTAGCTAATGAGTACTCATCTAGTCTTACCCCACTAACCGTTATTAATGGGGGACATAATCATAATCAAATATCAAACCCCAAGTAGCCGTTACTACTAGGAAGATCTGAAAGGGACTGTTATGCTAACTGTGGTTTCAAAACAATTTTTAAAAGTTTCCTACTCAACAATCACATTTACAAACCAATAAACACATTTAATTTATCATAAAATCCATATAGAGATGGCAACACCCAAATTTCTCAAATGCAAGAGAAAACTATATTTCATTCAAAGTAAACTCATTCAAAGCAAACTCATTTAAATAAACTCATTCCAAACAATTTACAAGTTTAAAAACAAAGAAAATGGTTAGTTGTGCACAAACCTTCAATGATCTCCTTTCCCTTTACTCACTTCTCCTTCTCCATCCCAACCTTTTTCTCTACTGAAAATACATAAATAGAATACCTCAATACTCATCTCAATTGCCACCAAGTGCTCATTTCATGAATGTCTAATGCATCCCAAGTTAGCTTTGTAAATTTTAAAGAGTTTTGGATTTTGGACAGCTTGGTGCCCTAATCTTTGAACCCAATTTTTACCTAGTTCCAATCATAATTTGGTGAGATGCTTCCCATGAAAATTGTCCCTCTAGGTCTCATCTTTATTTCCCTTTTTGAATCACCTCATTTGGAGTTGTGTAACCCAAGTTATAGTCAAATAAATTTTACTATTCACATGGACCGATTTTGGCAGATTTAGTGACTTAATTTTGCCTAGCAATTTGGTTGAGTTAAGTCCATAATTTAGCCTTAAGTTCTTCATATGAAATGTTATAATATGTTTTTGGTTTCCATCAGTTCAAAAATCACCTAAATTTGAGTTTTCTAGAGAGAGTTATGACAATGTAAAATTTACTGTTCATGTGGTTCAAATTCTATAGATTTAGGTTCTAGCAGATTCATTGACTTAAATTCACTCAGCAATTTAATTAAGTTAAGTCCATAATTTAGCCTAAAGTTCTTCATATGAAATGTTCTAATATATTTTAGGTTTCCATCGGTTCAAGAATCACCTAAAATGAAGTTTTTTAGAGAGCGTTATGACCTTGCAAATTTATGGTTCATATGGTCATTCTGCTAATGTCCAGATTCTAGCAGATTTATTGACCCAATTTTGCTTAGCAATTTAATTGGGTTAAATTTATAATTTGGTCTTCAGTTCTTCATATGAAATGTTCTACTATATTTAAGGTTTCTATCAGTTTAAGAATCACCTAATTTAGAGTTTTCTAGAGAGAGTTATGACAATTCAAAATTTACTATTTGTGTTAGCACACTGCAGATTCTAGAATTTCATCTCCAGGTTCAAGCCAAGTTTAAGGCAATTTCTGGGTAGTTTCTGAGTTAGGTCTCCACATGAAAATTCTAGCCCTATGTCTTAAGTTTCATTTTCAATTAGTTTCACACCAATTGGAGTTATGTAGCTCAACTTATGCGCTGCCAAACACATTAGACTTAGTATCTAAAAATTCTGCCCTAAGGTTCAATTGTCACCTCCCTTTTTCTCTTCCACTAACTAATATCAATTCACATTTAACTTACCTTAAATGACCATAATTTAACATTAATACATCCATAGCACTTCATAGCACAAAAACCCCTAATTTTTCCAATCCCTAGTTTACAATTTCCCCACTCCATACTATTTTATCATTTCCATCCATCATATAAATGCCAATTCAAACTAAAGGAACTTCAAATGACTATAATTAGGTTTTATAACCCTCAATTGCATAACACAATACAAAAGCCCTAATTTCTCATGAACCCTAATTTTCAATTTTTTCATTTTATGCAATTCCCATGTAATTATACTACCCTAAACATGTATACACTTCAATTAAACTTGAATTCATCATCAATTTAACTAAAACACATCAAACCCTAAGTTTTCCTCAAATTGGCAAAAATGACTCCTCTTCATACATGCATGATTCTCATGCTTTTACATGTAATTTTTATCAAAATCTAACTTAATTCAAGGTTTGTATAACTAATTAAGCTTTAAGAAACTTGCCTCTTGATGATTTCTTTCCAACTTCAATTTTCTTCTAATTCTCTTATTCTACTCACTCCAATCCCTCAATCAAAGTTTTCTTTGATGTTTTCTTTTAGTTTAATGGATAACCCATGGATGGAAAAGTGGAGAAATCAAAGATGGGGAAGGAGTGTTAATGGAGGAAATGAAGAAAAGAAAAGAGAGAGAGAGTGTGACACCCCTTATTACCCGTCTACAGTGTAGCTGAGTAAGATATGCCACACAGTGTACCGAAACACAATATTTTTTTCTCAATTATTTTTATCCTTCCTTAATTTATTTCTTTATGATGATGAAATGCAATTTGTGAAATTTGACTCATTTAAGTCATTTATTGAAATTATAAATTTATTTGAGGTTTCAAAAATTTTATAGAAAATCCGACAGAGTACCGACTAAAAATGGAGAAATAGTTCTTCGGAACCTGTTAAAACACTTCTTATACATTTTCAATCATTCTCAAACTCCATTATATTAACAAAATCTCAATATTTCTCAACCATTTCTCAAAAATTCTTCTATTTGTCATTCATTCATTTCACATGATAATCATGTACAAATCATAAATAAATACTCAATTTTCATTTATAAACACAAATTATAAATATTTACATTAATACCAAAATATATTACATGAGTCTCAACTATACATGAGAAAATAAAAGTTTAATTATAAAATACCAAAGTGGAACCTAGTGTCCTACCAATGCACTGAAGTCTGTGAGGTGACACGGACACTATGCAGAACTGTGGATGGCCTCACCCAGTCTGTGGTCAACTGGGCTCTCTGTCAGTCTCTCCAGAACCTATGCGTGGCAAAAAGCAACGCGCTAAACAATAATGCTTAGTGGTGCCAATAACAAAATAAAAAGAACTAAAAGAAAATAAATATGTAGTGCATAAATTGATGTCTCATGTGGATAAATTTTTGGTAATTATTTATAGTCTATTTATTTGGCACTTGTTATATCAATGATTTCATTAAATTTATCAACTTCCATTTTTGGTTGCCCAAGTAACCTATACTGGATGACTAGACTAGATAAACGGGTAAACTGACACTGGGTACCAAGTACCTCAGGCCGTCACACCATCGGTCACATATGTATCTCTCGATGTGTGACAGAACAGCTAATAAGCTGTAATAATTATTAGGCACAAGGCTAAGTATCACCATAATATCAGAATGGCTAAAAGCCATAAAATCACAGAATGGCATAATGCCATGTGCGGTACTGCTAACTGAACCCTATTGGCATGCCAACCTATCTAAACCAATCTTAGTAGGTGTACTAGGGTACATTACAAACTTATTGATTTAATTTTCATGTTTTACATGTAAGGTTACTATTTATTTTACTATTTAGGTCAAATTATTAACTTTCCAATGCATAATAGCTACATGAGTCCTAATCACATAAATTTACCACATTTTGGTTCCCAAAAGTGTTGGCATTAATTGCCAATCCATACTTCTAACCAGTGGAGAATAAATCAGAAATTTCAGTTTTGGATGCTAAAGATCACTATTGCATTAGGCCATTCTACAGTAAGAATTTGGCCAAATGTTCTTCATCAAAGTTGTTCCTTATTGTGTCTAGTTACATTTCACTTTTTGAATCACCCCATTTGGAGTTTTCTAGCTCAAGTTATGGCTATTGCACCATAACTGGTCGGATTGCATTTACCCAAAATTTTTGGGCAATTTTTGGATATTGGCAGTTTTTATACACTGACTACAGGTGAGTTTTTGGACAGGTTATGGTCAAAATTTGGGTTTGTTTTCTTCATGAAAGTTGTAGGGCTATGTCTCAGCTTTCTATCGGTATAAAATTTAGGTCAATTGGACCTTTCTACACTGAGTTATGACCAAATGAATGAACACTATTCATTTGATCATTTTCCAGGGACAACATATTGGTCATCCGGATTAGGTCACTTTTTAGAGCCACTTAGGTTGGTTTTCTGGGCAGGATTCCTTCACTAGAACTGTGGCATTATCCAATTGGCCTTGCACCAATTGGCGCTACACTAGTTTAGTTAAGGCTCTCCACACACACTGGACTCCAAGAGTCCAGACTGCAGCACACAAGGCAGCCTACCCTTTCCAACATTCAATGACTCAATTCACTTAATATTAAGTTTAAAACTTACCAAATGGTCACTAATTGACCATTAAAATGTTCCTACACTATTATAGGAGCAAAACCATAATTTTCTCAAAACCCTAAGTTTTTAATTTCTCTATTCTTCCATTAACTTACAATTCAATGTGCTAAGTGTTAAGTTTTTATCAAAGGGCAGCTTATATACTCATTTAATCCAAAGAAATCATTAAAACCCTCATAAGTCCATGGCTTCCGAAAATATAAAGTGAGTACATCAAAGGTTTTCATTTGAATTTCTTATAAATTTCAAATTAAATCAGCTTTCTAGTTAGGAATTTAAAGAGAGAGAAAGATATTGGACATTAACCTTATTAAAGCTCTCACTTGAGCTTGTTAATCTTCAAGATTTCTCCCTCTAATGGCTGCCTAAAGGTGATTTAGGGTGTGAGGATAAATTTTAGTGAAGTAAGGATGAGGTTTTATGGTGTAAAGGGTGAGGTTTTAGCAAGAGAAAGAGAAAGCTTTAATGGAGGTAGTGAGGGAAAGAGAGGCTACCAGAAATTAAAGGAGATGAGCAGAATGTTCTTTCATTTTTTTAGTCTAATTTTGTGATACTTATCCCTTTTAATTGGCTTGGTTAATTCCCATTGGTTAGGGTTTAATTTCATTCATTTATGACATCATGTTGATGTCATAAATGTGAGTTTTATTTTATTTCCATTTCTTTTCTTTTTCTTTCTTTTCTACCTATTTTTAATTAATTTTTCATCAATATTTGTTCACATTTTATGTCATACAAATTGTTTACTCAACTGGACAAGTCGGCCAAAAATCATCTCTGAAGACGAAATGACCAAAATGCCCTCCGTTTGGCTTAAAGAGCCAAAATCGTCTGTACCGATCTAAAAGTTTTCTAAGCCTTTTCTTGGCATTCTAATGCCATAAAAACCTCAATGACTCTTCTCTGGAGTCCCAAAAATTATTTAATAAATTTTTCCCTGGGTTTAGGGCTCCTAGCTGTGAGGACCATAACTTCCCACTGAGTTACCCATCGCTAGGGCACTGGCTCATTTAACTTGGTTATATTTTATTTCTAAAAATTTTCCTTAATTTTTCTTATTATTATTTGAGTTAATTATGGCTCGTCACTTTAGTTTAAATATTTTTCAGACATTCTAACTGTCTGAACTGACATCGGTTACCTGAACAATAGAATGTACGAAATTGCTACAATGAGGGTGTTACAGAGAGTGTGGAGAGGGTGGTGACGCAATGAGGAGAGAGAGAGAAAATTGTCTTTTTGATTTTTTAGTGTAATTGTGTGACACCCCTTACCCGACTACAGTGTAGCCGAGCAAGTTATGCCACTCAGTGTGCCGGAGCACTCTATTTTATCTGATTTCATTACAGTCCTTGATTTATTTATTCAAAAACTTTATTGAAGATTTAGGCTATTTTTACTTTTATCAGAATCTAACTCAGTTGGAAATTTCAAAAATTTTAACGATAATCCGACAAAGTGTCGGCTGTAATTTGGACTAACAGTTCTTCTGAACCTGCCAAAGACAATTTCAATATATACTCAATTTCTCAAACTTAATAGTCTCAAAAATTTTCAAACATAATGTATCTCAATGCAGTATCCAGATTTCTCAGAAATCTCATTAGATTTTCAATATCTCAATATTCACAAGTATAATCTCATTATAACTCAAATTCAATTCACATACTAAAATACTTACTTTGAATAGCTTCCATAATTCATAGGTTAATTACATGAGTTTATTTTGTACAAGATATACAAATAATTTACAATGTGCTAGGAATGAACAATATACATAACATGTATAAAATGAGCCCTATCTACATGCATTGCTGAGGAGGTGACAATCTTGAACTCTTCTGACACTTCTGCAGATCTGGACTCCAAAAATCTCAGTCGACAGTCTACTGGTTTTACCTTCAGTACCTGCGCGAGGAAGCAATTCCATTGCGCTAAGCATTTCTGCTTAGTGGTGCAATAATATAACCAGAAATAATATATACAAGTAAAGAAAGAAATAAATGATAATTCAGATACTCAAGAATCAATTTAATTTGGTATGGTATTTCTAGTATCAACGATCTTATATACTAGTTTGTTCCTCTTTGGAAGTGCTTAGTTTATAACTTTTCAGTAATACTATCAGGTATATAATTTATTCTATCTGTATTGTATTTCAAGTCTGTACGGTTCTGCAATTTATATTTTTGTTATGTTTCTTTTGCTAATCTCTTTTGCTTATTCATTCAATACTTAATTTAATTGTACTGGATTTTCATTATACTTAACTTAACTTAGCTGCCTGAATTGAATAATACTTTAATTGACTGCCCAAGTAACCTATACTAGACGACTGGACTGGATAACGGGTCGTTGGCACTGGACACCGCGGTGCCTCGGGCCGTCATACCATGGGACGCAGAACGTCTACCACGTATGCAGTCAGTATGGCTAAAAAGCCATGATATCACATAATCGGGCATAAAAGCCATGAATACTGGCATAAAAGCCATGAATATGGGAATAAAGCCATGAATACAGGCATAAAGCCTTTCGCAGTACTGCTAGCACAATACCCTATTGGCATGCCAAACTATCCAAACCAATCTTGTTAGGTATACTAGGGCATTTGATATTTTAAAATGTTAATATATTGTGCTTTATGACTTCATTTTTTTCATGATAAATTTCAATCATAATTCATACATTCATTTGATCATTTATATGATCACAATTCACATCAATTATTCTTTTATACCATTGTACTCAAAATACTTCTCCTCTTTACAATAATGAGAACTAATGTCTCATTCATACATTAATATGGTTTACTTATCCATTCATTATGTTATTCATATTGATCGCAATTCTAAACAATTGTTCACATGTACCATTGTATTCAAAACATTTTTCCTTTTCTCATTTATACATTCAAGAATCTATTTATGTAATTACAAATTTTATATTTCAAGTTGAGTTATTAATATTTTATGAATTCCATTTGTGATGGGCATATATGCCCTAACTATCTATTCACATCAATTAGGTGACTTATTTTTCATGTTTCAAGTAATCCATGAATATTTCATGGATTTCAAATTTATAGCCTAATTTCTTTTTAACAATTTTGACTAGGATGCATAGTCCATATTTGTCATACAATTCTAAGCATTTAAGCTTAGAATTGGTTCTAGGTCTTCATCTTAATTCACTAATCATTTTGATTACTATTCACCATACTAGTCAACCAAAATGTTGACCTTTTTATACTTAATGGATATATTAATTCTAATTACACCAAGATCCCACATTTTGAGTTTTACATTTACTAGTATTAATTGCCAATTGCAATTTAAAGTCCCCTAGATGCATTTCTAATTTCAAATTTTGAATTTCAAGTTTTGGTGTCACTATTCACCTCATTGGTCAACAAAAATGTTGACTTTTGCATAGACAATAGGTACATTGGTTTTAACACTCCTGATGTACCACATTTTGCATTTAAAACTTGTTGGAATCAATTACCAAATCCATTTCCAAGCTTATTTCAAGTTTTCATGTCACTATTCACTTCATTAGTCAACTAAAATGTTGACTTTTGCATAGAAAATATGTACATTGACTTTGGCACTTCCAACATACTACATTTTTCATTTAAAACTTGTTGGTTTTGGTCACTTTCTCAAAGCTTAGGTCATTTTGGCAAAATTGCCAATTTTCGGTTTTGGTGCTCCGAAGTTGCACTGTTTCATTGGTCAATTTACTGTTGGAATTTGACAAAACTTCCTTCATAAAAAATGTTCCTTATTTTGTCTAGTTGAATTTCTTTTTTTGAATCACTCCATTTGGAGTTTTGTAGCTCAAGTTATGGCCAAAATAAGTTTACTGTTCACGTGCACTGTTCATGCTGAGATTTTGGGTCTGGCAGATTTTTGGTCCAACTTTGGTCAGTAATTTGATCAAGTTAAGTTCATAATTTGGTCTAACTTTCTTCATATGAAATGTTCTACTATGCCTTAGGTTTTCATCGGTTCAAGAATCGCCTAAATCCGAGTTTTCTAGAGAGAGTTATAGCCATCCAAACATTACTGCTCAAATGAAAATCTGCAGAGTTGCAGGTTTGAACAGTAACTGTGACTGCCATTTGGGTTAGGTTCTGGTCATAATTTGGGGTAGGTTTCTTCATGAAAGTTGTTTGTCTATGTCTTAACTTGTTGCTGTAAAAATTTCAGGTCAATTGACCAAATCTACAGTGAGTTATGGCCAAATGAACAGTTACTGTTCATTTGGTCATTTCTGCAGGGTGTCCGGATTGGGGCCAAGTTTTGGTCCACTTGCTTTGGTCTTTTGGGCATGGTTTCTTCAGTAAAAATGTGTCATTATAAGCCTAGTTTTATGTCCAATTGGCCAAACACCAATTGGACCTACACAGCCAAAGTTATGGCAGTGCAAGTGGACTGAATTTTCAGTCCTCTGCTGCACTAACAAGGCAGCCTACACATTCACTTGGCTATACTATTTTTCAGTCCAATTCATGGTCAACATACCTAAAATGGTCACTAATTGACCCTTATAATGTTCTTTCACAATTCCATAAGCTAAATCCAAGTTTTACTTCTCAAAACCCTAATGTCCAATTTAAATTATCCATAAACCTCAATTAGCACACTAATTCAACATCCATGCATATTCATACCTTAAACATCATTTCTATCCATTCTAAATTCATTAAAACAATCAACCTCATCCTTCCTTAGGGCTGCCAAAAATTAAAGATGCCCTAACACATATAACTTACTTCAAACTCTTACAATTTCTTAACTTAAAATGATGCTTTAACAAGAGGATTAAAGGAGTGAGAGTGAAAGGATAGCACTAACCTCACTTTAACCTCTTGTAGGGCAGATTTCTTCAAGCTAAAACTTCACTTTCCTTCTTCTTCTTGGCTGCCAAAAGCTTCCCCAAGTGATATGGTCAAGGTTTAATGAAAGGGGTTAGGGTTTAGTAGTGGAAACAAGAGAGAAATGAAGCTTAAAGGAGCTTTAATGGTGGAACCTCTTCTCTCTCTCTCTCTCAACGTTTTTTTAGGCTGCCCAAGGTTGAAGATGCAGATTGGTTTTTCATATTTTTGGTCTCTTTTATCTCTTTTAATAAGTTTAACAAATTGTGATTGGTGGAGGAAATTTAAATGACATCATATGATGTCATAATTAGCATTTTCTTTCATTTTCTTTTCTTCTCTTCTCTACTCATTTTCAATTTAATTTCTAGTAATGTTTATTCATATTTTATGTCATATTAATTATTTACTCAACTAGACAAGTCGGCCAAAAATCACCTCTGAAGGCGAAATGACCAAAATGCCCTCCGTTTGGCTTAACGGGTCTAAATCGTCTGTACCGATTGAAAAATTTTTCTAGGTATTTTCTTGGCATTCTAATGCCATAGGAACCTCAATGACCCTTCTCTGGAGTTCCAAAAATTATTTTATGAAATTTTTCCCGGGTCTAGGGCTCCTCGTTGCGAGAACCGCAACTTCCCTCTGGTTACCCATCGCTTGGGCACCGGCTCTTTTGACTTAACTGTATTTTATTTCTAAAATTTTTACTAAATTTTTTCTCATTAATATTTGAGTTAATTTTGGTTTCTCACTTAAGTTTAAATATTTTTCCGGACGTTCTAGCTGTCCGGACCGACACCGGTCACCGGAACAGTATAATGTACGGAGTTGCTACCGGGAGGGTGTTACAACTCTTCCCCTATAATTTAAATTTCGTCCTCGAAATTTACCCAGTGTAAATAGCCGAGGAGCTATCACCTCGTTATTTCTTCACCCTTCCGTGTTATCATACTTCACTTTCTCCTAGTCTCAATCCTATCCTCAAACAGTTATGTACTCATTCTTTTTCATCTTAAATATAGTCTCCTTCTTATTTCCATTCGCTATCTCATTGTCTCTTCACTCTCTTATTCCATACCTTAACCTAAAATAAACAGGAAATACAGATCTGTAATAGTGTCACCTCGACTCTTATGAATGCAATGCATGATATGCAGTCTATCTAGGTCCAGAAACGCCTAAACCGTGCTCTGATACCACTAAATGTGACACCCCTTACCCGACTACAGTGTAGCCGAGCAAGTTATGCCACTCGATTGTCGGAGCACTCTATTTTATCTGATTTCATTACAGTCCTTGATTTATTTATTCAAAAACTTTATTGAAGATTTAGGCTATTTTTACTTTTATCAGAATCTAACTCAGTTGGAAATTTCAAAAATTTCAACGATAATCCGACAAAGTGTCGGCTGTAATTTGGACTAACAGTTCTTCTGAACCTGCCAAAGACAATTTCAATATATACTCAATTTCTCAAACTTAATAGTCTCAAAAATTTTCAAACATAATGTATCTCAATGCAGTATCCAGATTTCTCAGAAATCTCATTAGATTTTCAATATCTCAATATTCACAAGTATAATCTCATTATAACTCAAATTCAATTCACATACTAAAATACTTACTTTGAATAGCTTCCATAATTCATAGGTTAATTACATGAGTTTATTTTGTACAAGATATTAAAATAATTTACAATGTGCTAGGAATGAACAATATACATAACATGTATAAAATGAGCCCTATCTACATGCCTTACTGAGGAGGTGACAATCTTGAACTCTTCTGACACTTCTGCAGATCTGGACTCCAAAAATCTCAGTCGACAGTCTACTGGTTTTACCTTCAGTACCTGCGCGAGGAAGCAATTCCATTGCGCTAAGCATTTTTGCTTAGTGGTGCAATAATATAACCAGAAATAATATATATAAGTAAAGAAAGAAATAAATGATAATTCAGATACTCAAGAATCAATTTAATTTGGTATGGTATTTCTAGTATCAACGATCTTATATACTAGTTTGTTCCTCTTTGGAAGTGCTTAGTTTATAACTTTTCAGTAATACTATCAGGTATATAATTTATTCTATCTGTATTGTATTTCAAGTCTGTTCGTTTCTCGAATTTATATTTTTGTTATGTTTCTTTTGCTAATCTCTTTGGATTATTCATTCAATTCTTAATTTAATTGTATCGATTTTCATTATACTTAACTTAACTTAGCTGCTGAATTGAATAATACTTTAATTGATCGCCCAAGTAACCTATACTAGACGATCGGATCGATAACGGTCGTTGGCACCGACGCCGCGTGATTGCCTCGGCCGTCATACCATGGGACGCAGAACATCTACCACGTATGCGATCGGTATGGCTAAAAAGCCATGATATCACATAATCGGGCATAAAAGCCATGAATACTGGCATAAAAGCCATGAATATGGGAATAAAGCCATGAATACAGGCATAAAGCCTTTCGCAGTACTGCTAGCACAATACCCTATTGGCATGCCAAACTATCCAAACCAATCTTGTTAGGTATACTAGGGCATTTGATATTTTAAAATGTTAATATATTGTGCTTTATGACTTCATTTTTTTCATGATAAATTTCAATCATAATTCATACATTCATTTGATCATTTATATGATCACAATTCACATCAATTATTCTTTTATACCATTGTACTCAAAATACTTCTCCTCTTTACAATAATGAGAACTAATGTCTCATTCATACATTAATATGGTTTATTTATCCATTCATTATGTTATTCATATTGATCGCAATTCTAAACAATTGTTCACATGTACCATTGTATTCAAAACATTTTTCCTTTTCTCATTTATACATTCAAGAATCTATTTATGTAATTACAAATTTTATATTTCAAGTTGAGTTATTAATATTTTATGAATTTCATTTGTGATGGGCATATATGCCCTAACTATCTATTCACATCAATTAGGTGACTTATTTTTCATGTTTCAAGTAATCCATGAATATTTCATGGATTTCAAATTTATAGCCTAATTTCTTTTTAACAATTTTGACTAGGATGCATAGTCCATATTTGTCATACAATTCTAAGCATTTAAGCTTAGAATTGGTTCTAGGTCTTCATCTTAATTCACTAATCATTTTGATTACTATTCACCATACTAGTCAACCAAAATGTTGACCTTTTTATACTTAATGGATATATTAATTCTAATTACACCAAGATCCCACATTTTGAGTTTTACATTTACTAGTATTAATTGCCAATTGCAATTTAAAGTCCCCTAGATGCATTTCTAATTTCAAATTTTGAATTTCAAGTTTTGGTGTCACTATTCACCTCATTGGTCAACAAAAATGTTGACTTTTGCATAGACAATAGGTACATTGGTTTTAACACTCCCGATGTACCACATTTTGCATTTAAAACTTGTTGGAATCAATTACCAAATCCATTTCCAAGCTTATTTCAAGTTTTCATGTCACTATTCACTTCATTAGTCAACTAAAATGTTGACTTTTGCATAGAAAATATATACATTGACTTTGGCACTTCCAACATACTACATTTTTCATTTAAAACTTGTTGGTTTTGGTCACTTTCTCAAAGCTTAGGTCATTTTGGCAAAATTGCCAATTTTCGGTTTTGGTGCTCCGAAGTTGCACTGTTTCATTGGTCAATTTACTGTTGGAATTTGACAAAACTTCCTTCATAAAAAATGTTCCTTATTTTGTCTAGTTGAATTTCTTTTTTTGAATCACTCCATTTGGAGTTTTGTAGCTCAAGTTATGGCCAAAATAAGTTTACTGTTCACGTGCACTGTTCATGCTGAGATTTTGGGTCTGGCAGATTTTTGGTCCAACTTTGGTCAGTAATTTGATCAAGTTAAGTTCATAATTTGGTCTAACTTTCTTCATATGAAATGTTCTACTATGCCTTAGGTTTTCATCGGTTCAAGAATCGCCTAAATCCGAGTTTTCTAGAGAGAGTTATAGCCATCCAAACATTACTGCTCAAATGAAAATCTGCAGAGTTGCAGGTTTGAACAGTAACTGTGACTTCCATTTGGGTTAGGTTCTGGTCATAATTTGGGGTAGGTTTCTTCATGAAAGTTGTTTGTCTGTGTCTTAACTTGTTGCTGTAAAAATTTCAGGTCAATTGACCAAATCTACAGTGAGTTATGGCCAAATGAACAGTTACTGTTCATTTGGTCATTTCTGCAGGGGCTGTTGCAGGGTGTCCGGATTGGGGCCAAGTTTTGGTCCACTTGCTTTGGTCTTTTAGGCATGGTTTCTTCAGTAAAAATGTGTCATTATAAGCCTAGTTTTATGTCCAATTGGCCAAACACCAATTGGACCTACACAGCCAAAGTTATGGCAGTGCAAGTGGACTGAATTTTCAGTCCCTCTGCTGCACTAACAAGGCAGCCTACACATTCACTTGGCTATACTATTTTTCAGTCCAATTCATGGTCAACATACCTAAAATGGTCACTAATTGACCCTTATAATGTTCTTTCACAATTCCATAAGCTAAATCCAAGTTTTACTTCTCAAAACCCTAATGTCCAATTTAAATTATCCATAAACCTCAATTAGCACACTAATTCAACATCCATGCATATTCATACCTTAAACATCATTTCTATCCATTCTAAATTCATTAAAACAATCAACCTCATCCTTCCTTAGGGCTGCCAAAAATTAAAGATGCCCTAACACATATAACTTACTTCAAACTCTTACAATTTCTTAACTTAAAATGATGCTTTAACAAGAGGATTAAAGGAGTGAGAGTGAAAGGATAGCACTAACCTCACTTTAACCTCTTGTAGGGCAGATTTCTTCAAGCTAAAACTTCACTTTCCTTCTTCTTCTTGGCTGCCAAAAGCTTCCCCAAGTGATATGGTCAAGGTTTAATGAAAGGGGTTAGGGTTTAGTAGTGGAAACAAGAGAGAAATGAAGCTTAAAGGAGCTTTAATGGTGGAACCTCTTCTCTCTCTCTCTCTCAACGTTTTTTAGGCTGCCCAAGGTTGAAGATGCAGATTGGTTTTTCATATTTTTGGTCTCTTTTATCTCTTTTAATAAGTTTAACAAATTGTGATTGGTGGAGGAAATTTAAATGACATCATATGATGTCATAATTAGCATTTTCTTTCATTTTCTTTTCTTCTCTTCTCTACTCATTTTCAATTTAATTTCTAGTAATGTTTATTCATATTTTATGTCATATTAATTATTTACTCAACTAGACAAGTCGGCCAAAAATCACCTCTGAAGGCGAAATGACCAAAATGCCCTCCGTTTGGCTTAACGGGTCTAAATCGTCTGTACCGATTGAAAAATTTTTCTAGGTATTTTCTTGGCATTCTAATGCCATAGGAACCTCAATGACCCTTCTCTGGAGTTCCAAAAATTATTTTATGAAATTTTTCCCGGGTCTAGGGCTCCTCGTGCGAGAACCGCAACTTCCCTCTGGTTACCCATCGCTTGGGCACCGGCTCTTTTGACTTAACTGTATTTTATTTCTAAAATTTTTACTAAATTTTTTCTCATTAATATTTGAGTTAATTTTGGTTTCTCACTTAAGTTTAAATATTTTTCCGGACGTTCTAGCTGTCCGGACCGACACCGGTCACCGGAACAGTATAATGTACGGAGTTGCTACCGGGAGGGTGTTACAACTCTTCCCCTATAATTTAAATTTCGTCCTCGAAATTTACCCAGTGTAAATAGCCGAGGAGCTATCACCTCGTTATTTCTTCACCCTTCCGTGTTATCATACTTCACTTTCTCCTAGTCTCAATCCTATCCTCAAACAGTTCTGTACTCATTCTTTTTCATCTTAAATATAGTCTCCTTCTTATTTCCATTCGCTATCTCATTGTCTCTTCACTCTCTTATTCCATACCTTAACCTAAAATAAACAGGAAATACAGATCTGTAATAGTGTCACCTCGACTCTTATGAATGCAATGCATGATATGCAGTCTATCTAGGTCCAGAAACGCCTAAACCGTGCTCTGATACCACTAAATGTGACACCCCTTACCCGACTACAGTGTAGCCGAGCAAGTTATGCCACTCAGTGTGCCGGAGCACTCTATTTTATCTGATTTCATTACAGTCCTTGATTTATTTATTCAAAAACTTTATTGAAGATTTAGGCTATTTTTACTTTTATCAGAATCTAACTCAGTTGGAAATTTCAAAAATTTCAACGATAATCCGACAAAGTGTCGGCTGTAATTTGACTAACAGTTCTTCAACCGCCAAAGACAATTTCAATATATAATCAATTTCTTAAACTTAATAGTCTCAAAAATTTTCAAACATAATGTATCTCAATGCATTATCCAGATTTCTCAGAAATCTCATTAGATTTTCAATATCTCAATATTCACAAGTATAATCTCATTATAACTCAAATTCAATTCACATACTAAAATACTTACTTTGAATAGCTTCCATAATTCATAGGTTAATTACATGAGTTTATTTTGTACAAGATATTAAAATAATTTACAATGTGCTAGGAATGAACAATATACATAACATGTATAAAATGAGCCCTATCTACATGCCCATCGAGGAGGTGACAATCTTGAACTCTTCGACACTTCGCAGATCTGGACTCCAAAAATCTCAATCGGCGAGTCTCTGGTTTTACCTTGAAGACTGCGCGAGGAAGCAATTCCATTGCGCTAAGCATTTTTGCTTAGTGGTGCAATAATATAACCAGAAATAATATATACAAGTAAAGAAAGAAATAAATGATAATTCAGATACTCAAGAATCAATTTAATTTGGTATGGTATTTCTAGTATCAACGATCTTATATACTAGCTTGTTCCTCTTTGGAAGTGCTTAGTTTATAACTTTTCAGTAATACTATCAGGTATATAATTTATTCTATCTGTATTGTATTTCAAGTGCAGATTCTCGCAATTTATATTTTTGTTATGTTTCTTTTGCTAATCTCTTTTGCTTATTCATTCAATACTTAATTTAATTGTCGATTTTCATTATACTTAACTTAACTTAGCTGAATTGAATAATACTTTAATTGATCGCCAAGTAACCTATACTAGACAGTGGATCGGATAACGGGCCTTGTGATTGCCTCGGGCCGTCATACCATGGGACGCAGAACATCTACCACGTATGCGATCGATGGCTAAAAAGCCATG
Source organism: Hevea brasiliensis (assembly GCF_030052815.1). Lineage (NCBI taxonomy): Eukaryota > Viridiplantae > Streptophyta > Magnoliopsida > Malpighiales > Euphorbiaceae > Hevea > Hevea brasiliensis. The sequence continues at coordinate 46,591,676 of NC_079500.1, read as the reverse complement.
ATATCACATAATCGCATAAAAGCCATGAATACTGGCATAAAAGCCATGAATATGGGAATAAAGCCATGAATACAAGCATAAAGCCTTTCGCAGTACTGCTAGCACAATACCCTATTGGCATGCCAAACTATCCAAACCAATCTTGTTAGGTATACTAGGGCATTTGATATTTTAAAATGTTAATATATTGTGCTTTATGACTTCATTTTTTTCATGATAAATTTCAATCATAATTCATACATTCATTTGATCATTTATATGATCACAATTCACATCAATTATTCTTTTATACCATTGTACTCAAAATACTTCTCCTCTTTACAATAATGAGAACTAATGTCTCATTCATACATTAATATGGTTTACTTATCCATTCATTATGTTATTCATATTGATCGCAATTCTAAACAATTGTTCACATGTACCATTGTATTCAAAACATTTTTCCTTTTCTCATTTATACATTCAAGAATCTATTTATGTAATTACAAATTTTATATTTCAAGTTGAGTTATTAATATTTTATGAATTCCATTTGTGATGGGCATATATGCCCTAACTATCTATTCACATCAATTAGGTGACTTATTTTTCATGTTTCAAGTAATCCATGAATATTTCATGGATTTCAAATTTATAGCCTAATTTCTTTTTAACAATTTTGACTAGGATGCATAGTCCATATTTGTCATACAATTCTAAGCATTTAAGCTTAGAATTGGTTCTAGGTCTTCATCTTAATTCACTAATCATTTTGATTACTATTCACCATACTAGTCAACCAAAATGTTGACCTTTTTATACTTAATGGATATATTAATTCTAATTACACCAAGATCCCACATTTTGAGTTTTACATTTACTAGTATTAATTGCCAATTGCAATTTAAAGTCCCTAGATGAATTTATAATATCAAATTTTGAATTTCAAGTTTTGGTGTCACTATTCACCTCATTGGTCAACAAAAATTTTGACTTTTTCATAGATATAGGTACATTGGTTTTAAAAATACCGATTTACCAAATTTTGGATTTAAAAAGTGTTGGAATCAATTACCAAATCCATTTCCAAGCTTATTTCAAGTTTTCATGTCACTATTCACTTCATTAGTCAACTAAAATGTTGACTTTTGCATAGAAAATATATACATTGACTTTGGCACTTCCAACATACTACATTTTTCATTTAAAACTTGTTGGTTTTGGTCACTTTCTCAAAGCTTAGGTCATTTTGGCAAAATTGCCAATTTTCGGTTTTGGTGCTCCGAAGTTGCACTGTTTCATTGGTCGATTTACTGTTGGAATTTGACAAAACTTCCTTCATAAAAAATGTTCCTTATTTTGTCTAGTTGAATTTCTTTTTTTGAATCACTCCATTTGGAGTTTTGTAGCTCAAGTTATGGCCAAAATAAGTTTACTGTTCACGTGCACTGTTCATGCTGAGATTTTGGGTCTGGCAGATTTTTGGTCCAACTTTGGTCAGTAATTTGATCAAGTTAAGTTCATAATTTGGTCTAACTTTCTTCATATGAAATGTTCTACTATGCCTTAGGTTTTCATCGGTTCAAGAATCGCCTAAATCCGAGTTTTCTAGAGAGAGTTATAGCCATCCAAACATTACTGCTCAAATGAAAATCTGCAGAGTTGCAGGTTTGAACAGTAACTGTGACTTCCATTTGGGTTAGGTTCTGGTCATAATTTGGGGTAGGTTTCTTCATGAAAGTTGTTTGTCTGTGTCTTAACTTGTTGCTGTAAAAATTTCAGGTCAATTGACCAAATCTACAGTGAGTTATGGCCAAATGAACAGTTACTGTTCATTTGGTCATTTCTGCAGGGGCTGTTGCAGGGTGTCCGGATTGGGGCCAAGTTTTGGTCCACTTGCTTTGGTCTTTTGGGCATGGTTTCTTCAGCAAAAATGTGTCATTATAAGCCTAGTTTTATGTCCAATTGGCCAAACACCAATTGGACCTACACAGCCAAAGTTATGGCAGTACAAGTGGACTGAATTTTCAGTCCCTCTGCTGCACTAACAAGGCAGCCTACACATTCACTTGGCTATAATATTTTTCAGTCCAATTCATGGTCAACATACCTAAAATGGTCACTAATTGACCCTTATAATGTTCTTTCACAATTCCATAAGCTAAATCCAAGTTTTACTTCTCAAAACCCTAATGTCCAATTTAAATTATCCATAAACCTCAATTAGCATACTAATTCAACATCCATGCATATTCATACCTTAAACATCATTTCTATCCATTCTAAATTCATTAAAACAATCAACCTCATCCTTCCTTAGGGCTGCCAAAAATTAAAGATGCCCTAACACATATAACTTACTTCAAACTCTTACAATTTCTTAACTTAAAATGATGCTTTAACAAGAGGATTAAAGGAGTGAGAGTGAAAGGATAGCACTAACCTCACTTTAACCTCTTGTAGGGTAGATTTCTTCAAGCTAAAACTTCACTTTCCTTCTTCTTCTTGGCTGCCAAAAGCTTCCCCAAGTGATATGGTCAAGGTTTAATGAAAGGGGTTAGGGTTTAGTAGTGGAAACAAGAGAGAAATGAAGCTTAAAGGAGCTTTAATGGTGGAACCTCTTCTCTCTCTCTCTCTCAACGTTTTTTTAGGCTGCCCAAGGTTGAAGATGCAGATTGGTTTTTCATATTTTTGGTCTCTTTTATCTCTTTTAATAAGTTTAACAAATTGTGATTTGTGGAGGAAATTTAAATGACATCATATGATGTCATAATTAGCATTTTCTTTCATTTTCTTTTCTTCTCTTCTCTACTCATTTTCAATTCAATTTCTAGTAATATTTATTCATATTTTATGTCATATTAATTATTTACTCAACTGGACAAGTCGGCCAAAAATCACCTCTGAAGGCGAAATGACCAAAATGCCCTCCGTTTGGCTTAACGGGTCTAAATCGTCTGTACCGATTGAAAAATTTTTCTAGGTATTTTCTTGGCATTCTAATGCCATAGGAACCTCAATGACCCTTCTCTGGAGTCCCAAAAATTATTTTATGAAATTTTTCCCGGGTCTAGGGCTCCTCGTTGCGAGAACCGCAACTTCCCTCTGGTTACCCATCGCTTGGGCACCGGCTCTTTTGACTTAACTGTATTTTATTTCTAAAATTTTTACTAAATTTTTTCTCATTAATATTTGAGTTAATTTTGGTTTCTCACTTAAGTTTAAATATTTTTCCGGATGTTCTAGCTGTCCGGACCGACACCGGTCACCGAAACAGTAGAATGTACGGAGTTGCTACCGGGAGGGTGTTACAAATTGTCTCATTCATATATTTATTCCATAATTTAATTTATTTTAATTATAAATTTTAATGTGTCATAAATGAAATTAAACTTAAATTTTATTTTTTTTCTTTTCTTTTTATACTTTAATTTTTTTTTCTCAAAAATTTTCTTCATAATTCAATACATTATTTTTCATTTAATTTAAATTGACATTTTTTTCAAAAATTAACTCTTGAGGTAAATTGACCAAAATGCCCCTCATCGGGTCATAATCCTTCTTTTTCATAATACCCGATGAGTCCATAGGTCTTTGGTTCACTAAAATTTTTATTGTGTCTATCTCAATTAATTTTCCTTTTATTTTTAGTCCTTAAGGTGTCTTTGAATAGTACTAGTCACAGACCAAAAATGGTACTATTCAGAGCTCGAAGGTTCAGGGTGTTACACAATATAGAAAAGAGAAAAGAATAATACAATATTTATGAGGTTCGACTGTAAAGTCTACATCTAAGGGCACGTCGAGAGAAAATTTCCACTATGATGAAAAAGAGCAAGATACAATCACTCATAAGTCTAAAACCCTAACCCAGTGTGTTTCCCAAATATCTTAACAATCTATCGCAAAGGGCAAAATATTATAATATTTATATTTGTTCATATTCAAAACGAGATCAGTAGTGGGGGCCTGGGCCTATCATCCTGCACCCTCTACTACTATCATAAACTTCACTTTTTATTCCAATTGAATCACTGTGCGAAGCTGTCACACCCTATTCCTCCATAAGATGTAACATGATCCCGTAGTACACCTAATAAATTACAATACTACGCCTACCGGTAACCCATTAAATATACTACAAGGGATTTTAAATCAATTTTGGTGAAATTTAAATCATCGGTTAAAATCTGGTGTTATAAAATTTTTTCAAAATTTCGGGAAAGTACCAGCTGTATTTTGATAAAACAGTTCTTCAAACCTGAAAAGGAAAACACTCCCAATATGATTTTTCAAATACAACTCCAATAAACTTCATTTCATCTCACAATTCAAATCTCAATAATCAAATCAATTCATTTTCAAACCAACCTCATCATAAAAGAAACATTTCATTAATTACAAGACTCAAAAATTAATATTACAAAACTATACAGGTAAATGAAATCTCAAATTTACATTACAATAATTTACATTTAATTACATACCAAAATATTTTACAAGAGTTTTTATATAACTGCTCAAATAATTTGCATACATATTATTACATGCATACATCAAACCTATGTACAAGGGTATACCTATGGTATACCTGGAGCTGATCTGAATGTGTCTTCAAAGAAGCTTACTCAACTGCTCTATGTTCTTTTCACCTGTGATAGCATACAAAGCTGTCGCTGAGTGGTGAACTCAGTGGTGCACAACTATAATTTAAAACATAGTACAATATATATTGACAAAATTATAACAATTAATTTGAAAGTCTCAAAATTCAATAAAATTTCAAAAGTCAAAATCTTCATTGCTAATAATATAAATCATTAGTTAAAATGACTTTGAGCAAAAAATTCAATTTATCAAATCACAACTGGACATTTAAAGTAATTCCATCAATCATGAAAATAAAGATTAATTCCAACAAAATCAATTAAGCATAAATCCCATTTGAAATCGAAATTTTTTACTATTCAAAAATCATTATTTATCTCACTAACTATGCAAGACAAATCCGAAAGGGCCATCTTCGGGTGATTCTAACTCCTTATGGTCGGGGAGGTCGAATCATCGTGCACAGTACACACCACAATAATGAAACTTTCGAAAGAGCCATAACAAAAAAACTTAGATATAACCTCTAATAAGAGGAGAATCTAAGCCTGTGCACGTACCATGGTAATCAAAACAAAGCTAACTCCATTGCCTCCTCAATAAATGAGAGAGAAGGGTAATAACCTAGTCAAGCATCTATAATGAGATATAAAACAATATCATAAATCTGTTTGTCCTTTTTGTGAGCATAAATCACAACACAATTCGATTCAAAGTCAATTCTAATATCCAATAATTTTTGTGCTCATCACAATTCAAAACATAAATTTGTATTTTTCCATGCAAATTGCCCATCATAATTCAAAACATATTCTATCACAATTTTCAAAAACATAATTTATTTAATCCACAACAATGCTTAATACTTATTGAAATACCATTTCACAAAGCTAAATTCATACATACTATAACAATTTTAATAATCATTGAATCAAATCCAATACTTGATAAACATAATACATAAGGAAAATACGTCATTTAGTCATATGAAATTTTCAGAACAAAATCAATTAAAAACTAGTTATGCACAAACCTCTGATGAGTCGCCTCTTGGCCTTAACTCAGTGGGTCTTTTCCCTTCCCAGCGTCTTTTCTAACTGAAACACACAATTTAAAGTGTTTCAGTACTCATTTAAATTGTTTCTAATAATAAGGTTCAATAATTAAATTTTATTAATACTATTCCTTTCATTAGTCAACCTATAATGTTGACCTTTAATGCACACTAGGTGAATTAGTTTGTCACTAATATGTTCCATTTTTCATTCCTCACATGTTGATATATGTTGCCAATTTCATTTCAAAACTTATTGCATTTTATTATAATTATTTAGATTTCATGGCCAATGTTTATTGTCTATTGGACCAAGCTACATTGTAAATTTAGTAGATTTCTCTTCATTAAATTGTTTCTCATTGTGTCGTCTTTAATTTTCTTTTTGAATCACTCCATTTGGAGTTGTATAGCTCAAGTTATGGTCAATTAACCATAACTAGGTCAAATCTAAATTTTAGTTTCCTTTTTAGGCATTTTCAGTTCTGATTTTACTAATTTATTTAGACTATTTGTAATCACATTGAGGTCTAGCATTCCTCATAAGTATTGTTGCCCTATCTCTTAGGGACAACCAAAAATTTTGCTTACCATTTTTCAAGTCTTATAGAATTCTTTATAGACAAATTGTTAACTTAGACTTAAAGGTCCTATATTGGCATGATCCTCAATTAGGTCAATGGCTTTGACCTTAAATTCTGACCTTATACATTTATAATTTAAGGAAGTTGTCTAAAACAATGTTTTAGGTCTCTTTCTTAGCTTTCCAGATTGGTATGACTTATTTAAATTGCACACTTCTTGTGGGAGATATGCTTAGTTGAATTTTTTAGATTTTATGGTCAAATGTGCCAATTCCAGATTTAGTGTGCCAACTTAATCAAGTTAATTGACCTAGTTTTCTTGATTTCTGGATTTTGGTCAAATTACCAATATTATCTATGTCTTATTGAAATTTTGGGACTGATTTCATGTCATTTGGAGTTCTATGGACACAAGTTATGGTCATTTTACTTTTGCTGGTCAAGTTGCACTTATATTGTAAAGTTTAGGTCATTTTTAGGTCAAAGTCAATTCAGCCAGTTTTTGTAACCCAACTTTGGCGATCATTTTGACCGGGTAATTGACATTTGTGGGCTTGGTGGTCTTCACCAAAGTTGTAGCCCTATGTCTAAGCTTTGCAACGGTATAAATTTCAGGTCATTTGGACCAGTTTTGAGTGAGTTATGGCCAAAATACTGGTTACTATTCATATGGTCAAAAATCTGGGTTGCAAATTGCCAATTCCGGATTAGGTCACTTTTTGAGTTACTTTTCGGACAGAATTTTGGTATACTTTCAACATAAAAGTTGGCCTATTTTATGTCTAGTTTTGCCTCCAATTGGCCTAATACCAATTGGGGTCACAATTTTTCACTTATAGCCCAATTTACATACTGCCCTTACGAACCTAAATTTGCATTTGAGAATTTACACTTCTAATGTTTACCATTCACATTTCAATTTGGTCAAATAACCAACAACAACTGAATTTGTTAATTTGTCCAGCAACAATTCAGTTTAATGAAATCAATTGCCAACAAGACTCAAATCACTTCAACATCTAGCAGCAATTCAATTCCATTCAATCGAATTTCCAACAATTTATTCAAGTCTCCAAACCCTAATAATTGATCAAACCAATAGTGTACATTCCATTAACCAATTACTCAACATTAATATACATAAAATTTATACTCTCCTAAGTATATCAAAGCTGCCCACTTATACATTTACTTCAATCTTCCATAGAAAATTCACAACCTTACTCAATTTAAGCATACACATAAAATTAAATTACTAATGCATGTAATTGGCCAAATTAACTTCATTACCCATCAAATTCATGTGATAACAATTCAAACTTCTTCAATATCCATGGCTGCCAAACTTGGAGACTTGTAAATACTCATCAAATCCTTCAATTTCTTCCATAAATCAACTCATCTCAACCTTCACACAAACTTTACTTAAGAAAGGAAGGAGTTTGGACACTTACCTATTTTTGAAGCTTGTTAAATCTTCACTAAAACTCCTTCTTTTTGCCCCCAATATGTTGCCCAAGGTATGAGGATGAAGTTTAGTGAAGACAACTTGTGAAGATCATGGCATGAAGATGGACAATTAAAGCTTGGACGTGATAGCTTCAATAGAGGCTTTTGGGAATTCAATTCGGCTATGGAGAATGGAAGTGAAGAAGATGGGTTTGTTAGTGGGAAATTGTCACACCTTATCCCTGGTAAGGCATGACATGTTCCTGTAGTATACCTAATGAATTACCGAACTCCACCTACCAATAACCCATTAGTTATGTTACAAAGGATTTTAAAACAAATCATAGCTTTTTATCTTATCAATTCTTTTGCGGAAAACTACATGAGAATAGTTAAAATTTCATGTAAACATTCATTGGAAATAATGATAGACTAAATATTGTAAAAGTGACATTTTCATAAGTCTCAAAATAAAATACAAATAGTTACAAACTCAAAATACTTTAGTAATGCAGTACTTTTTAATACAAACTGCTCAATGTCTGTACATCCATACATATAGGTACAAAATACATCTAAAGGAATCACAAGGGTATACCTAACATAAATACCCACAATCAATACCAAAATGCTGCTTCCAAGTCTCTCACTCGGCAGCTTTCTCCTTTCCCTTACCTGCGACATCATACAGAAGCTATCGCTGAGTATATCACTCAATGGTGCACAACAAATAACTTTAAAACTTAAGGTAAACAACAATTTTTCAAAGAATAATAAATCACATTTTTCTTAAGCATGAAAACTTCACAATAGTTCTAAGTCCATAAGAGCCATTTATTAGAATAAAATTTCAAATGAGAAATCACACTTCATAAATCACAATTCACAAAGCATTAGTGTTGCCAATATCAACACACAGTTTAGGCCATGGCATAAAATTTCACCATCAGTGCCGTGTTGTACACCACAACAAAGCAATCTAAACCTCACTAATTGTTATTAATGAGGGAAAGGCTAGCTAGCTAATGAGTACTCATGTAGTCTTACCCCACTAATCGTTATTAATGTGAGATATAATCAATATCAATTATCAACCCCAAGTAGCCGTTAGTACTGGGGAGTTTCGAAAGGGACTGTCATGTTAACTGTAGTTTCAAAACAGTTTCCAAAAATTTCTCACTCAACAATCACATTTATAAACCAATAAACACATTTAAATTCATCATAATATCCATATAAAGGTGGCAACACTCAAATTTCTTAAATGTATGAGAAAAACCATATTTCAGTCAAAGTAAACTTGTTCAAAGCAAACTCATTCAATTTAACGCATTCCAAGCAATTTACAAGTTTAAAACAAAGAAAAAGTTAGTTGTGCACAAACCTTCAATAATTCTCCTTCCTTGTTACCTACTTCTCCTTGTCCGTTCCAACTTCTTTTTCTACTGAAAATACACAAATAGAATAACTCAATACCAATCTCAAAGAACTCATTACATGCATGTCTAATGCATCCTAAGTTAGCTTTGAAAATTTTAGAATATTTTGGTTTTGGGACAGCTTGGTGCCCCAATTTTTTGAACCCAATTTTTACCTAGTTTCGATCATAATTTGGTGAGGTGTTCTTCATGAAAATTGTTCATTTAGGTCTTAACTTTATTTTCCTTTTTGAATCGCCTAATTTGGAGCTGTGTAGCTCAAGTTATGACCAAAATACAGTTACTGTTCACGTCACTGTTCATCCTACAGATTCAATTCTGGCAGATTTATCGATCCAAATTTGTTTAGCAATTTGATCAAGTTAAGTCCATAATTTGGTCTAATGTTCTTCATACGAAATGTTCTTCTATGTCTTATGTTTCCATTGGTTCTAGAATTACCTAAATCAGAGTTTTCTAGAGAGAGTTATGGCCATGCAAATTTTATTGTTCATATGATAAATCTGCAGTTCTACAGATTCAGTGATTCAATTTTGCTCAGCAATTTGATTGGGTTAAGTCCATAATTTGCCCTCAAGTTCTTCATATGAAATGTTTTACTATGTCTTAGGTTTCCATCGGTTCAAGAATTGCCTAAATAAGAGTTTTCTAGAGAGAGTTATGGTCATGCAAAGTTTACTATTCATATAGTCAAATTCTGCAGGTTCTAGAATTTTGTCTCTAAGTTCAAGGCTCATTTCGGATAGCTTAAGGTCATTTTCGGGGCAGGGTATCTTCACAAAAATTCTAGCCCTATGTCTTAAGTTTCATTTCCAATTGGTTTCATACCAATTGGAGTTGTGTAGCTCAATTTATGGGCTATCAAACACACTGAACTCAGTGTGCAAATTCTGCCCTAAGTTCAAAATTTTCATTTCTTCAATTATTCCCACTAACCAATCTCAATTCACATTTAATTCACCCAAAATGGCTATAATTTAGCATTAACACATCAATGGTACTTCCTAGCACAAACCCCACAATTTTCAAACACCAAAGTTTGCAATTTTCCCTAATCCTACCATTTCATTATCTTTATTCATCAACCCAATGTCTATTCAAACTAAATAAACCTCAAATGACCATAATTTAACACTACATACACCAATTTCACTCTCTAGCACCAAAACTCTAATTTTCCCATTAACCCTATTCTCCCATAATTAAATTTATATACATTTCATGCAATTTCGTTGCCCCAATCATGTATACTATTTTAACTAAGCTTAATCTCATCATAAATTTCATTCAAAGACATCAAACCCTAACTTTTCTCCAATTTGGCCAAAACCCTAGTTTAGATTTCATATACATTTTCTTTCATTTTCTTATGAAATTTCATGCTTTCTCATGTAAATTAATCATACCCAAACTTGATTCAAAGCATATTTGGTAAATCAAGCATGAAAGAGAGAGCTTACCTCACTTGATGATTTTTTCCCACTTCCAATCTCTTCCAAATCTTGCTCTTTTTGTTTTTAATCTCTCAATCAAAGATCTCTTTGATGTTTTCTTTTAGTGGGCTATGGAATTTATGAAGGGAATTGAAGTGAATCAAAACTTAGAAGGGAAAACAATGGTGGAAGAAGATTGGAGAAGAAGAGAAAAGAAAAGAGAGGGAGAGGGAAGATGGGTGGTGGCATGGAAGAAGGGAAAGAAGGAGACTTGTCTTCTTTTATACTTATTTATTCCTTTTTAATTAAATAATTAAGTTTAATTGTCAAAAACCCATAAGTCATTAATTTTAATTAGGTCAAAAATAGAATTTAAATTCTAGATTTTTGCCTCTTTTGTTTTCTTTCCACTTTCACTCTAATTTTTCCCTCAATATTTCTTCATAATTCAATATTTTATTTTCATTTAATTAAATTGACATTTTGGTCAAAAATCAACTCTCAAAGTGAATTGACCAAAATGCCCCTTATCGGGTCATAATCGCTCTTTTACAATATACTCGGTGAGTCCTTATATTTTTGAGTCACTTGAATTTTTATTGTGTCTATCTCAATTAATTTTCTATTTATTTTTGGTCCTCAAGGTGTCTTTGAATAGTACTAGTCATGGACCAAAAATGGTACTATTCATAACTCGGAGGTTCGGGGTGTTACAGAAATTCTGCCCACTTAGGTCCTTTTATACCTCCACTTATATTTATTTAATTATTATTTTATTCAAGTTTTGATATTTCTTATTATACCCCCATACTTCCTTTAATTACATTATATATATAATTTCATCTTTTTATGGTGTTTTCAAATTTTAATACTATTTATTTTTAATGGATATTTAGGTCAAAAGTCAGCTCTAGGTGTCAATTGACCAAAATGCACATCTTCAGATTGCATTTCTGATTTTTCGGTACTACCGATTTTTATTGATTTCTTGATTTTTCACTTTTCTTTGTACTAATTTATTAATTTTTTTTTGACATTTTTAATATCAATTACACCTCATTTGGCTTTTAATTATGTCTCAAAAATTATTTTTGAGGGTCCCCCACAGTCCTAGGGTCGGCTATTGCCTGCACCGTAACTTCCCGGTGCGGCCACCCATTGCTTCAGTGTCGGCTCGTTTAACTTAGTTTCATTTCCTCTCTTTTATTTTTCCTTAATTTTTCTTGTATTTTTTTATTTATTTCATCATTTTATGCCTGTTTATTATCACTGAAGTGCAGTTCCAGACATCCTGACTTGTCTGGACCAACATTAAGTCACCGGAGTAGTCGAATGTATGGACTACGTAAAGTGAGGGCGTTACAGAAGCTTTCGGGTCGGGTCATAATTCAAGTCCATGAAAACATATCTAAAATTCAAGCCACATAAAAAATAACAATATCACATTTATACCAAACAAAATTTAATTAAAAATTGATTATATATATATACTCTAATCTTGCTAAATTTTTAAATAATTTTAGTTATAAATATATTAAATTACTTTATAATTATTAATTATAAATATACTACTATATTATACACTATGTTTTGTGTACATTATAATTAAACATTACATAATTGAAAAAATAATTAAAATGAATATTATAAGATATACTTATACTACTATATTATATAATATATTTAATTATAAATTATATATTTGCCTTATCATTAAAGATTACATAATTAATACATAGCTAAAAAAGTTATATTAAATGATATAATTAATACATAGCTAAAAGATATATTAAACAATATACTATATATCAATAACTAACTTAAAGTTTGAAGGAGTTTTATATTATATTTTTAAGTTGATATATTGTGGTGTTATAATTATATAAGTTCAGAGACAGTTGTTAAATTTATCCCATTTCCTAGTAGTTAATTTAGATTTACCCAAGTTCACTCATTGGCCAGGGGCTTTCTCATAAAGTTGCAAAATTTCTTAGACAATCCCCATTTCAGAAAGATTTGTTTGCCAAATAGAAGGTTGCCATCTACAAAAAATAAATGTGATATTGATGGTGCCTGCATTGCAACTTTTACTCCATGCAAACTACCATTAAGATTATCATGTTTGTTAAGAGAGGATAATTCTTCTACACATGACAAAAACAGGTATGGAGAAATAGGGTCTCCTTGCCTCTAACTCCTAGATGATTTAAAGGCTGGAGAAGGTGAGCCATTGAATAATAATGAATGCTGGACAATGGAAACACATAGCATTATCAGGTTTACAAGTTTGACATGGAAACCCATTTTAAGAATGATTTATTGTAGAAAAGGGCACTTTACTCGATCATAGGCCTTACTTATGTCTAATTTTAAAGTAAAGAAACTTTTTTCTTTTATACTGATTTTTAAATTTAGCATGATAAAATCCATTGGACCTCCAATCACTATTTTCCTGGTTAAACGCTTATATGGAAAAATCTAATATGGCACTTAATCAACATTTTTCTCTCCTCTCTTATGCCATATGTAACAAGATCATCCTTCAACTTTACTAGTTGTAACACCATTGTCCTCCAACTTTGTCATTTATAACACCATTGTCCTTTAGCTTTGTCATTTGTAACACCACTGTCGCACAACTTTGCATTAGTGTAACACAATCATCAAAGTTACACCATTGTTGTTTAAAATCACATTCCTATGATCCCATCCAAAATAGATATACCATATAATCTTTAATCTTAATTTATAATTTTTTTAGATATATATATATATATATATATATTTTTTTTTTTAACTTTTGTTAGTATATTTAACTTTTTTACATTTTTTTATTATACTATTTTATAGAGAATAACTTTTCATTGCTGAAGTATTAGATGGATTCATTGTTGCTATAGGTAATTAGTGACAAATTGATTTGAATTAATGTATATTATTAGTGACAAATACATACATCTGCCGCTATAGATACGTTTTTATTGGTGTTTTCATAAATAATATAAATTAGAAAGGACATTTTTAACAAAGCCAATATCCCCCTTTCATACATTTATATATATATATATATATATATATATATATATATATATTATAAAAATAGCATATTGTTAAAAAAATAAAGAATAATTAACAATAGTTTCTTTTTTTTTTTCTAACAATATGCTATTTATAATAAAAATATAAAAAAAGTTAAATCTAATAACAATAGTTTAAAAAAAGTTAGGAAAAATTATATCGCTCAAAATACAAATTAAGATTAAAAATTCTAGCTATGGTTTATCTATATTGGATGGAATAATGAGTGTAACACCCCTATATTCGGCAGTGCTTTCTACTGTTCCGGTGACCAGTGTTTGTCCGGACAGCTAGGATGCTTAGAATTATACTAAAATATTAGTGAGGAGACATAAAATAATGAAATACAATAGAGGAAAATACAAGAAAAACAAAGGAAAAATAAGAGCAATGAAATGTGATTAAGTTAAATGAGCCAAAAATCATAGCGATGGGTGACCGCACTGGGAAGCTACGGCGAGGATCGTTGACTAGCCCTGGACCGCGGGGAACCCTAAAAAATATTTTTGGGACCTAATTAAACATCTATTGAGGTATAAATGACATTAAAAATATCAAAGAAAAATTAATAAATTAGTACAAAGAAAAATAAAAAATCAAGAAACAAACAAAAATCGGTGTTACCGAAAAATCGGGAATACAAACCGAATAGGGGCATTTTGGTCAATTGACACCTAGAATTGCCTTTTGACCTTAATCTCCATTAAAAATGAGTGATAGCACATTTTGAAAATGTTATGAAAATAAAAAATGTGGTACACAAAATAAATGATGAAAGTTTGGGGCATAATTATAATTAAGGGAAAATTTGGATTATTAAACATTTAATCCACCTTAGTGGAGCACTATGGATTTGTATATTGATTAAGTGGATAGCATATCCCACTTCAGCCACTTCTTCTTCTTCATTTCATCTTCAAGCAGAATCCAATCCTCCCAAAAACTCCATGGATGGCCAAAGCTTCAAGCTCTCATCCACCAAGATCAAGCCATGAAATCTTTAAGGTTCTTTCATTAAACTTTATCCTCATACCTTGGGCAGCATATTGGGAGCAAAAAGAAGGAGTTTTTTTTAAGGTTTGACCAAGCTCCAAAAAGAGGTAAGGGTCCAATTCACTTCCTTTCTTAAGTAAAGTTTATGTTTAGCTTGAGATGAGTTGATTGGTGATGAAAATTGATGGAATTGTTGAGTTATTGGACTGCCCAATTTTAGGCAGCCATGGGAGCCTATATTATTTGAGTATTCTGCCCAATTTACTTTGCATGAAAATTGATGAAATTGTTGAGTTATTGGACTGCCCAATTTTAGGCAGCCATGGGAGCCTATATTATTTGAGTATTCTGCCCAATTTACTTTGCTATAATTGTGTTGAATAAATATAGAAGTGCTAAGAATGAATATTGAAGTATTGGGAGGAGGAGGATTGCCAAATTGAGAGTGTAAATTCTCTTATACAGGTTGTGATTGTTGGCAGTGTATAAATTAGGTTATAAGTGTAAAGTAATGACTCCAATTGGTATGAGGCCAATTGGAGGTGAAACTAGACATAAAATAGGCCAACTTTTATGCAGAAGTGTTGTCCAAATTCCACCTAGAAGTGACCTAAAAGAATGACCAAATCCAGAATTGCATGACATGAAAACCTAGAATTTTGATCATATGAACAGTAGTCAGTATTTTGGCCATAACTCACTCAAAACAGGTCCAAATGTCCTGAAATTTATGCCATGGAAAGATTAGACATAGAGCTACAACTCTTATGAAGACACCAAAGCCTAGAAATGACCAAGTCAAAATACTTGCACAAACTGGGTTACAAAAACTGTCCAAATTGACTTTGACCTAAAAATGACCTAAACTTTGCAATATAAGTGCAACTTGACTAGCAATAGTAAAATGACCATAACTTGGTCCATATAACTCCAAATGCCCTGAAACTAGTGCCAAATTTCACTAAGACATAGGCCTACAATAATGGTATTTTGACCAAAACTCAGAAACTTAGGGAACTAGGTCAATTAACTTGATTAAGTTGGCATACCAAATCTGGAAATGGTTCAAATGACCATTAACTCCAGCAAAGTTTTTTAAGTATAACTCCCACTAGAAGTCTTCAAACAAAATGAGCCATACCATTCTGGAAAGCTAAGAAATAGACCTTCAACTTTGTTTTAGACCTCTCCTTTACCTTATGAATGTAAGAAGCTCAAATGTTGGGTCAAAGCTATTGCCCTAGTTAAACATCCAGTCACTACAAGACCATTGAGTCCAGTCCAATAACTTGACCATAAGTAACTCTACAAGACTTGAAAAATTACAATAAAAAATTCTTAGTGACCATAAGACACAGGGTAACATATCCTATGAAGAGTAATAGACTTAAATATGGCAGCAACCTACTCAAATAAAATTGGGAAAGTGTAATACTAAAACTGCCTAGTAAGGGAACCAAAATTCAGAATTGACCTAGTTATGGTTAATTGACCATAACTTGAGTTATACAAATCCAAATGACATGATTCAAAAAGAAAATTAAAGAAGACACAATGAGAAACAATTTAATGAAGAGAAATCTATTAGATTTACACTATAGCTTGGTCCAATAGATAGTAAACATTGGCCATGAAATTTGAATAATTACAATAAAATGTAATAAGCTTTAAAATGAAATTGGTAACATATACCAACACTTAGAGACTATAAAATGTGACAAATTGGGAACATTAAAATTGACTTACTTAGAATGCATCAAAGGTTAACATTATAGGTTGACTAATGAAATGAATTGAAGGGAATAGTACCAAGAAAATTTAGATATTGGATTTTATTGTCAGAAACGATTTAACTGAGTACTGAAACACTTTAAATTGTGTGTTTCAGTTGAAAAGGATATTAAAAAGCATAAGGAACATTGAGTCAAGGCCAAGAGGTGACTCATGAAAGGTTTGTGCACAACTAGTTTTTAATTGATTTTGTTCTGAATATTTCATATGATTAAATGAAGTTATTTTCCTAATGTATTATGTTTATCAAGTATTGGATTTAAGTCAATAATTATTGAAATTGTTATAGTATGTATGAATTTAGCTTTGTAAAATGGTATTTCAACAAGTATTAAGCATTGTTGTAGATTGAATAAATTATGTTTTGGAAAATTGTGATAGAATATGTTTTGAATTGTGATGGGCAATTTGCATGGAAAAATACAAATTTATATTTTGAATTGTGATGAGCATAAAAAATTATTGGATATTGGAATTGACTTTGAATCGAATTGTATTGTGATTTATGCTCAAAAAAAGGATAAAGAGATTGATGATATTGTTTTGTATCTCACTATAGATGCTTGACTAGGTTATTACCTGTCTCTCTTATTTGTTGAGGAGACAATGGAGTTAACTTTGTTTTGATTACCATGGTACGTGCATAGGCTTAGATTATCCTCTTATTAGAGGTTAGATCTAAGTTTTTATGTTATGGCCTTTTCGGAAGTTTCATTATTGTGATGTGTACTGTACACGATGATTCAACCTCCCCGACCATAGGGAGTTAGAACCCGATTCGACCTCCCTGACCATAGGGAGTTAGAATCACCCCAAAGATGGCCCTTTCGGATTATTCTTGCACAGTTAGTGAGATAAAGAATGATTTTTGAATAGTAAAGAATTTCAATTTCAAATGGGATTTATGCATAATTGATTTGGTTGGAATTAATCTTTATTTCCATGATTGCTGGAATTACTTTAAATGTCCAGTTGTGATTTGATAAATTGAATTTCTTGCTCAAAGTCATTTTAACTAATGATTTATATTATTAGCAACGAAGATTTTGACTTTTGAAATTTTGTTGAATTTTGAAACTTTCAAATTAATTGTTATAATTTTATCAATGTATATTGTACTATGTTTTAAATTATAGTTGTGCACCACTGAGTTCACCACTCAGTGATAGCTTTGTATGCTGTCGCAGGTGAAAAGACCGTAGAGCAGTTGAGTAAGCTTCTTTGAAGACACATTCTGATCAGCTCCAGGTATATCATAGGTATACCAATGTACATAGGTTTTGATGTATGCATGTAATAATATGTATGTAAATTATTTGAGCAGTTGTATAAAAACTCTTATAAAATATTTTGGTATGTAATTAAATGTAATTTATTGTAAATATAAATTTGAGATTTCATTTACCTGAATAGTTTTGTAATATTAATTTTTGAGTCTTGTAATTAATGAAATGTTTCTTTTATGATGAGGTTGGTTTGAAAATGAAATAATTTGAATATTGAGATTGAATTATGAGATGAAATAAAGTTTATTGGAGTTGTATTTGAGAAATCATATTGGAAGTGTGTTTCTTTGTAGGTTTTGAAAAACTATTTTCTCAAAATACAGTCGGCACTCTGCCGAAATTTTGAAAAATTTTATAACACCAGATTTTAATCAATGATTTAAATTTCATGAAAGTTGAGTTAAAATCCCTTGTAGTATATTTAATGGGTTACCGGTAGGTGAAGTACAGTAATTCATTAGGTGTACTACGAGATCATGTTACATCTTATGGAGGAATAGGGTGTGACAATGAGAATGTGGTTTTAAACCACAATGGTGTTACGTTGATGTAAAGTTGTGGGATAATGGTGTTACAAATGATTAAGTTAAAAAGGACAATGGTGTTATAACTAATAAAGTTAAAGGATGGTCTTGTTACATGTGGCACGAGAGAGGAGAGAGAAATTTTGACTAAGTGCCATATTGAATTTGTCCACATCAGTGCTTAACTAGGAAATCAGTGATTCAAGGTTAGAGGGATTTTACTATATAAATTTTAAAAGTTGAAGGAATTTTATATTACATTTTTAAGTTAATGGGCTGTAGTATTACAATCTCATAAGTTTAGGGACAGTTGTTAAAATTTATGCCCAGCAAATGTGTTCACAGATCTTTAAAGAGGGATCTTTGACAGCTAATGGGTTTGAGATGCTATCAAGCCATCTAAGTGTCTAGGCTTACCTTCTATTATGGGCAAATCAAGAATAGTAGTGTTCAAAAGCATTAAAGACCAAGTTTGGTATAAAATTAAAAGCTAGCATAACAACTCTTCTATTGCTAAGAAAGAGTTTCTCTTGAAGTCAGTTGTTTAGGCTATCCCTACATATGCTATGAGTTATTTCTAGGTGCCTATTTCTCTATGTAGAGAGCTTGAGCAATTGGTTTGGCCACAATGAGTGGGGGCAAAATGAGGCAAAATGAAAGATCCATTGGCTTAATTGGAACAAATTATTTTAGGCAATGTCTAATGGAGGTTCAAGATGGTGCACAGGGAACAACATGACAATCTGCATTTGGAATGATAGGTGGTTACTTAAGCAGTCCAGGGGTATGATTTGGTCTCTAGTGTTACAGTTACAGTCTAATGATACTATTTGAGTCTAATTCAAGTTGGGCAATGGAATGATAATTGGTTTGGTCAATCTTTTTGCCATTGGAACCAAAGCAAAATTTACTTTTTGCCATTAAATTTTTGATAACCTGCTAATCGAGCATATTTGTTGGGTTCTAAAATTGGTCTTTTTTTTAATGCACAGTGTATACTAATACTTGTAAGGCTAGTCGCATTAAGCAACTCTAGTTTCTAGCTCTTCATCGATTTAGAAATGGCCATGGAAAAAGGTTTGGTCTTTCAAAATCCTTCCCAAAATTCAGGCTTTCTTTTGGAAAATGCTGCAAGATATTTTGCCCACCAAAACTGATCTCTAAAGCAGACAAGTCCCCATTGATATTACTTGTATGTGGGGAGGATGCTGAGATTAAAGTTATACACGGTTCTTAGGGGTCCCGAACTGAACCAAAAAATCATACTAAACTAATAAGAGTCGCACTGAATTGAACTTATTTTGATGCTTTGTTTCGGTTTTAGTTCTTCAGCAAGAACCAAATCAGAACCGTACTAAAAATGAATTGAGAACCAAAGTTATACATTTTTTTTTATGATTTTATAGATGTATTATACACTTTCAATATAATTATATATATTTATAATTTATGTATAATTTGGACTAAATACAATTTAATATTGTATTTCATTTTCTGCTTTTTCTTAATAATTTCAATTATAAATACATTAAACTACTTTATAATTCTTGATTATAAGTGTCCTATTATTTATATATATGCTTAATTCATAATTATATTTGTATCTTATAATTAAATAGTACATAATGAATAAATAATTAAAAAGTACATTATATGATATATTTGTACTACTATATTATATAATATGCTTAATCCTAAATTATATATGTCCCTTATAGTTGAAAATTATATAATTTTGAAATAACTAAAAGATATATTATATAATACATTATGTATTAATAACATCCTTTAAAATTTTATACTAATTCAAGTGTGACTTTTTATGGAAATAATTATATAAAATTGTTTCAAGAATTGATAACTGAATTGGAATTGTACCAAACCAAAACCAAGGAACCGTATCAAAATTTCAGTTTAGTTTCGGTTCTTAGGCAAATCCTGAAACGAAATCGGAATTGCACACCCCTAGCTGAGATTATTGATTGTGTGATTATGGAATGTGAGCCCTCCATGTTTACAATCTAACAACATTATATGGCATACAGGGATGGACATTCTTCATTATTTAATGGTGTTTCCCCATGAAATTGATTTGACTTAATTTACATATGTCAAAAATACGTATGGCCTTTCCTCACATGTGAACTGGATTGCAAGCATACTAGAGACACGTATGATCTCAATGTGAAATAAATGTGCATCGGTCTAACTTCTAAATAGAATGATTGATGGGGAAGAAAGGACCTAATATTCCCTTGAGTTCCCTAACTCCACTAGGATGCGCTTTATTAGGATCTCTACTCGTTTGGCTTTTGTGAAAATGGAGGAGGAAAATGGAGGAGGACTTGATCACTTGAGAAAACTTGAAAGGAGGCTTGTGCATTAAAAAGTAAAAGTGTGCTTGAAAAGGTTGCATTGGAAAAGTAAATTGAGTGCCTCGCTGAAAATTAAATCCATGCATTGGAAAAGTAAATTGGTTACTTTGAAGGAAAAGTAAATTCATGCATTGAAAATGTAAATTGATTGCTTTGTAGAAAAATATATTGATCACTTGGAAAATTAAATTTGTGTATGAAAAGTAAATGATTACTCAGCAGGAAATTAAATCATTGCTTGAAAAGTGGATTAAACATTGAAAATTAAATAAGCTGATTGCTAGAAAGAAAATATGAACAAGAAAGCTATAATTTGCATTGAAAATTAAAAAGATTGCTTATAGGAATTGAAATATGTGTAGGAAAAATGTAAATTGATCGCTTGAATTGAAAATGAAACACTGATTGCTTGGCTAAAAAATAAAAGACTGCTTGAAAATGTAAAGATTGCTGAACTAGAGAAAATTTTAGCTAAGACATTGTGTATATCAGGTATTGATTGATTGGCTGTGTGTTCTTTGTTTCTGCTTAGCACGTCAATTTATAAGGAAAAGCTTGCTTGGTGGCTAAGTTGGCTAGTTACCACTTTCTCCAACACTTCCACTTTTCTCCCACTAGCCCACTACTTACAACCTCCAATAACCACCTGTAACCACCTTTAAACACCCACAACTCCCATAACCACCCACTACACCACTTTCCCCACTTGCTAGCTTACCCACTACTCCACTTTTGTGCTTGTCATTTGTAGATATTTTAAACGTTGAATAAAAAACACCCATTTATATGAGTAATTATTTAATCCATTTGATTCCATAGAATTAATACCCATTGACTATTAGTCTTCTGCCAGCTTAAACTATAGGCTTGATCACATTAAATTGGCAATTTAATTTAATATTTTAGACCCATTAATTAACTGAGGCCCAAAAATACTAAAATTAAATTATGGTGTAAATAGATGCCCCCATATGTATAGCTGGAGGACTTAGGCTGTACACATGTATAAAAGAGGTTGAATGTCATCTCGGTAATCACTTGGCTATCTTGAACTGGGCTTCAAATTTTATAGCTTCTGCGCTGCTCTTGTCATCTTGCTTCCATGGATAAACTCTTGAAGAATTTAATCCATTGAATAAAAATTAGCAATATTAGTAGACTCAAAATTTTACTTGATATATTAAATAAAAGAATATTTAAATTCGGTTAAATAAAATTTAACTAATGATGTGCTAGTCAAAATTTATTTAATAAAATTTTTCCTTATGACTAAGCTCACATTTTTCTCTTAGCTCTTTATTTTATTTTTCTTTCTTTTTTTTTTCTTTGTACACAACACCTTTTTTTTTATCTCAAAACCCATGGATTAATTTTCTCACAACCCAAATAGACCTAAAAAATTAAAATAATATGGTATTTTAATTCTTAGAGGCTCACTCACAATTTATTTTTCTCTCACTCAATTACAATGGACCCATTAATTATTTTACCTATAGATGATAACCTAGTCTGTCAATTTCCTCACCCAAACACAATTGACTTTAGCTTTCTCAAGATGGGCTTGATTCACAACTCTCATATACCCATTAACCCTTTAACAATATCAAGCCCATGTGATAGAATAGGCAAATAAACCACTTCCCAGGACCTTGACTTTAGGAAATCTTAGCCACTTCTATATGATTGTTGGATAGAATAGGTTGGTCATCTTGGCCCCAAATATAAGCAAACTTGGCAAGGTGTGTACTTGATGAAGATGATAGACTTGAGCTTGGTTGATATTGTCTATAATGAACCATTGTTGACTACTCTGTTGCCATTATGGACTTGACACTGTAATTGTTTCATACTTCCACCAAAACTCATATCTGTCTTTTGAGAGATGTTGAGAAACTTCATCAACTCTAACTACTAATTTGGTGTCCACCTGGCCTACTAAAAAATCTAGGACATCCTTTATTAATTTCATCTCACTTAATGCTGGGAAAGGTGACATCACGGATGAAGAACACATCTTCTTCCTATGGGGGTCTCATCAATAAGTTCATCTTTTTCCCACCTTTAGGTAGACCATCCTTTGAGTTGTTACCCATAGTTAAGGCATTAGCTGATGGCATCCCTTTAAACCTTGGTGAAGCCGTCTGTACTCCTCTTTAGGTTCACTAGTTAGAGATAATGCTACTTTTGGTGGTGGCCATGGCATTTTATGGCTATGGCATCTTTTGGCTACTCCAGCTTTAGGCTTTTCACTACTTTCCTGATCTCTAACCATCCTCTTACATTGTCCAACCATGTTGCTCCTCATATAGTATAGCTATTGTAACAACCCTAATTACATGGCCTGGTATATTTTACTATTCTGGTGACCGGAGCCGGTCCGGACAATTAAGGGGATTAGAACCACACTTAAGACGACTAGATAAGCTATAAACACAAATAATTAGTAATTGTCAATTAGTTAAGTATAAATAAAAAAAATAGAACATAAGAAGTTAAACGAGCCGAGAGTCACAGTGATGGGTGACCTTATCGGGAAGGACTGCAAAGTCAATTTAAACTCAAATTTCGAACCGTAAAATGTGACGCTGCGGTCCTTAGGACTATTACGAACACAGTAGAAAAGAGAAAATCACAAAAAAGAATTGTTAAGCCAGTCCAATAATTAGGTCAGGGAGCCGGAAGAAATATTGAATTATTTATAAATTGGGTCGAACCGACGAGGGGCAATTTGGTCAATTGACCTCGAGAGCTGACTCCTGACCTAACTATCAAATAAAATAAGAGAAAAGAAAATTTTAGGATCAAAAAAATTAAATTAAAGAACTAAGGAAAAATAAATGAAAAAGAAAAAAAAGTTAATTACATCACTTTTATGACATCAAAATGATGTCAAAATTAATTTTTAATTTCCCACAATTTTGACCCATTCAAATACATAAAGTAAGACCTAAAATACATAAAATTAAAATAAAAACAATTTCACTTTCTACTCCAACCAGTTCGGCAACCTCACCTTGTTCCCACCTCCATTTCCAAAACTTCCATGAAAGCTTGGGCAAAGCTTGAGTTCATCCACCTAAACTCTGAATTCCCCAAAAATTCTCCACAACAACTTGTTATCTTCACTTGAGGAGACATTAGAAGAAGGAAATAAAGAAGAAAAAGAAAAGAAGTGAAGAATTGAAAGTCAAGTGGAGGTATGTAATTTAACTTGAAAATTTTAGCTTAATTGTTGTGTTTATGGCTTAATGAACTAAGAAACTTACTTAAAATGAAAAGAAAACAATTGATGAGGGATTATATATGAATTCAGCCAGCAATAGGTTAGGAATGAAATGGGTGATTTTGATGCAAATTATGAATTAGTCAAGTATGAATGAGAGTATAAATATCAAATATGCATTTAGAATACAACAAATGAATTAAACATGGAAGTTAGGGTTTTGGACCTAGGGTTTAGGAGGCAAAAATGTGAGAATAGGTCAAATGGTGTGTTTGACCTTGTTTGAGATGAAAAATAGTCATTTGTGACCAATTGAGATGTGTTGGAAGTGTTAGAAGTGAGTTTAAATTCGGACTGAAAATTGCCATGTTGCAGGCAATAGGACCAAGGTCCCTTTGAGGACCAAAACTAAAAATTTACAAGTCCAATTGGGAATGAAAATAGACACAAAATGGAGCATTTTTTATTTAGGAATCATGCCCAAAAAGTGACCAAAACCTAGTGAACAAATTGACCAAATCCGGATTTCTGCAGTCTGACCTGTACAAAAATGACCAAATGAACAATGTTTGTTCATTTGGCCATAACTTGGGTTAGGCAGGTCTAAATGACCTGAAATTTTACCAGTGGATAGCTGAGATATAGACCTAAAACTTTCATGAAGAACACAAATCTAAATTATGCCCTTAACCAAGTCATTTGGCCACCCAAAATTGGTGACCTAAACCGCTGTAACTAGTTTAGTGCCCGTAAACTGGTTAAGTCCAATCCGGCAGCCATGATTCAAATGGCTATTATAACTTGAGCTACGAAACTCCAAATGGAGTGATTCAAAAAGGAGAATAAATTTAAGACAATAGAGAACATTTTCTATGAAGAAAGTTTTGCCAAATTCTAACAGAAAAATGACCAATGAAACAGTGCAATGTAAGACACCAAAACTGAAAATTTGTAAATTTGCCTAAAAGACTTAGAATTTGAGTAAACATAAAAAACCAACAAATTTAGTTACCAAAATGTGGTATGTGGGTGAAGTTGGAATTCCCATACCTATTAAGCCTTAGAAAGTCAACAAATTGACTTGAATAGTATCGTGAATAGTAACCCCGAAATACAAATTTTAAAGAACGTCAAGTTTAGCACATTAGAGCTAGGTAAAAGTGAAATTAAATTTATTTTTGGATTTATTCTAAATTATGGTACTCAAACACTGTGAAACTGTCACACCTTACCCCTCTGTAAGGCATAACATGATTCCGCAGAATACCTAATGAACTACCGAACTTCACCGATCGATAAATCATTAAGTACCCTACAAGGGATTTTAAAACAATTTTCTTATTTTTGATAAGTGGTGAGCATTTTCTAATAAGTATTTAAGACATTTAGTTAAAATTAAAACTAGTTAATATTTTTGATCTATTTTATTTTTTCACAAATTTTATAAAAATTTTGACAGAGTTCCCTTTGTATTTTTGAGAAAATAGTTCTTCAAATACCTGTAAAAAGCACTTCCAAAAATGTTTTCTCAACAACTACTTCAATTTCACAATCAAACTCAATCCATTTCAACAACTCCATAATCATTTCAATCAATTTCTCAAGTTCAAAATTCAATAATCCTCAAAATATTAGCAATATATTTTATTGAAATTAAATAAAATAGTTCCACTCATATTTCATTAGAGACAAAACAATTTATATACATCCTTACAAAATTTACATCAAAAGAAATACAAACTAAACTTTATTACAAACTTCATACAAATTTTTGTACAAGCTGCTCAAGACCCATTTACATGTCCATACTTTTATATGCAATATACACATCAAAAGAAATATTTATAATTAGGGTATAAATTATACCCGATGACTTTAAGCTGATAGCTCCTCACACCTCAGCAGCTCAGTCTGCTGCTCCTCTATTCTTTGTATCTGCGACAGCAATAGAAGCTATCGCTGAGTACTAGGACTCAGTGGTGCACAACATACTAAAATAATCTTTATGCAAAACTTAAATCACATTTATTCAAAAATTTTGCTGAACATGAGAATTAAGTACAAATCATGCATTATGAGATTTTAATCCCAAACAATTTCATTTTGAAGTATCAAGTCACATTTCATAAAACCCACAGTTAGATCATGCCATTCGAAACAAATAGAATCTCAATAGCCAGAGGCTAAAGAGAAATCACATCACAAGGCTAGCTAGCTCAAATATATGGATATCCATTAACATCCTCTTCTACTGGCACACTTCAACACTTCTCCAGAGAAGGAATCAAAATTCAAAACTAATTACCCCCACTAGTCATGCTAGTGAGGTGTTCAAATATATGGTCATGACACTGTAGTTTCAAAACTTATCTTAACAATTTGCCAAACATTATCATTTCAAATATACACAACTAACTTTCCACAATTTAAATCAAAACATTATAAAAATTGTCATAATTCACTGATTCAAATTATTCAAAATAATATGCAGAAATAATTTACAAAAGTTATACGTTGTGCACAAACCTCAAATGAGTCGCCTGTTGGCCTTGAGTCGACTCCTTGGGTTCTGTCCCGGTATTCTTTTCCACTGAAACACACAATTTCACAGTGTTTCAGTACCATAACTTAGCATAAATCCAATAATAAATTTAACTTCACTTTTTCCTAGCTCTAACGTGCTAAACTCGACGTTCTTGAAATTTTGTGTTTCGGGTTACTATTTACTACACTATTTAAGTCGACTTTCTAAGGCTTAATAGGTATGGGAATTCCAACTTCACCCACATACCACATTTTGGTCACTAAACTTCTTGGTTTTGGTCATTTTCTCAAAACTTAGGTCTTTTAGGCAAAATTGCCAAATTTTCAGTTTTGGTGTCCCTAATTGTACTGTTTCATTGGTCAGTTTACTATTGGAATTTGGCAAAAATTTCTTCATAGAAAATGTTCCTTATTGTCTTAAGTTTATTCTTTTTTTTGAATCACCCCAATTGGAGTTTTCTAGGTCAAGTTAAAAGCAAATTACGTTTACTGTTCATGCTGCAAAATTTGGTTTTGCAGATTTGTTGATCCAACTTCGTTCAGCAATTTGATCAAGTTAAGTCCATAATTTGGTCTAACTTTCTTCACATGAAATGTTCTAATATTCCTTAGGTTTCCATCGGTTCAAGAATCACCTAAATCGGAGATTTCTAGAGAGAGTTATAGCCATTGAAACTTTACTGTTCAAATGGAAAATCTGCAGTCTGCAGATTCAGGTCACCAACTTTGTTCCATAATTTGATTGGGTTAATGGCATAATTTGGGTTGGTGTTCTTCATGAAAGTTTTAGGTCTATATCTCATCTAACCACTTGTAACATTTCAGGTAATTTCAACCTGCCTAGCTCGAGTTATGACTAAATGAACAAATACTATTCATTTGTTCAGTTTGTGCAGAGCAGCCTACGATTTCTCAAATTCAGTCACTTTGTTCACTAGGTTTTAGTCACTTTTTGGGCAGGCTTCCTAAATGAAAATTGTGTCATTTAGTGCCTATTTTCATCCCCAATTGGTCCCATATCCATTGGACTTGTAAAATTTCATTTTTGGTCCCTCAAAGGAAATTTTGGTCATCTCACAAAGACATGACCTTATCCAATCCGAATTGGCTTTTAATTCCAACACTTCTAACACACCTCATTTGGTCACAAATGACCATTTTTCACTTCAAATTAGGTCAAAGACACCATTTACAAGTTTTCACATTTTTGTTCTCTAAACCCTAATGTCCAAACCCTAATTCACTAACCTCATGCATTTACTTGATTCCATGCCTCTAACCATAGTCATTCAACTAACTAAGGTTTATATACCCAATTAAATCCATCAAACCATGCAAATATACTCCCATATACATGCTGGCTGAAAATCATTCATGGTCCCTCAACAAATTTTTATTTCATTTTAAGCATTTTTCTAAGTTAACTACGTTATAAACACAAGTAATAAACTCATTTGCAACTTAAATCACTAACCTTTGTGTA
Organism: Hevea brasiliensis; assembly: GCF_030052815.1. Lineage (NCBI taxonomy): Eukaryota > Viridiplantae > Streptophyta > Magnoliopsida > Malpighiales > Euphorbiaceae > Hevea > Hevea brasiliensis. Next base: position 46,563,830 of record NC_079500.1, on the reverse strand, counting down.
GCAACTTCTAACTCCCCTTTTCTCCAATTTTCTTTCTTCTTTTCTTCTTTCTTTGATGATCAATCTTCTTCTCAAGTTGCCTAGACAAGCTTTAACTATGGTGGCTTACTTTTCTATGGTGAAATCTTATAATATGCAAGCTCAAAATTGAGCTTTAATGGAGGTTTTGGTGTGGGAGAGGGAGAGTGACGTTTTTGAAGAAGACTTTTGTGTTTTATTTTTTTTTCTTTTCTTTCTTTATGTCTTTTATCTTATGGAAGACCCAAAAATCCATTTAATCAAATTATTAATTATGGGATTTATGGCGTCATGCATGATGTCATTTCCCTACACCTTTTTCATTTTCCTTCTTTTTTTCTTTTTTTTTTTCTATTAGTTCTTTAATTTAATTTTCGATTCCGAAATTTTCTTTTCTCCGATTTTATTTGACAGTTAGGTCAGGAGTCAGCTCTCGGGGTCAATTGACCAAATTGCCCCTTGCCGGTTCATCCCAGTTTGCAATTAATTCCATTCTTCCGGCTCCCTGACCTAATTATTTGACAGGCTTAACAGTTCTTTTTCGTGATTTCCTCTTTTCCACTGTGTTCATAAGGGTCCTAAGGACCGCGGCGTTTAAAATGACTTCACAGTCGTTCCCGATAAGGTCACCCATCGCTGTGACTCTCGGCTCGTTTAACTTCTTATGTTCTATTTTTCTCGTTTATACTTAACTACTTGAACATTACTAATTATTTGTGTTTATGGCTTCTCTAGTTGTCTTAAGTGTGGTTCTAATCCCCTTAACTGTCCGGACCGACGCCGGTCACTGGAACAGTAAAATATACTAGGCTATGCAAATAGGGGTGTTACAATTTTGATACCACATGTCCTCCTCTCGTTCCAAGCAGCCTCCTGGCCCGAATGATGGTTCCACAGTACTTTTGCCAATGGTATCTGCCTATTCCGTAGCTGCTTCACCTCATAAGCCAGAATCTCAATGGGTTCTTTTTCATATGTGAGGTATGGATTCACTTCAATTTCCTCTACTGGTAGTACATGAGATGGGTCTGATCGATACCTCCTCAACATAGACACATGGAAGACATTATGTATCTTCTCCAACTCTGGAGGTAGTGCCAATCGATATGGCAAAGGACCCACTCTGTCCAGAATCTCATATGGCCCAATGAAACGAGGACTCAGTTTCCCCTTTCTGCCAAATCTCATAATTCTCTTCCAAGGAGAAACTTTGAGGAAAACTTTCTCACCCACTGCATACTCAATATCCCTTCTTTTCAAATCATGTAGGACTTATGACGGTCTGATGCAGTCTTAAGTCGATCTCTGATCACCCTGATTTTCTCTTCAGTTTGTTGAACAATTTCGGGTCCAATCATCTTTCTTTCACTCACGTCATCCCAACATAACGGGGTTCTACATTTTCTGCCATACAAAGCTTCATATGGAGGCATCCCAATGCTTGATTGGTAGCTGTTGTTGTAAGCAAACTAAATCAAAGGCAAGTGTGTATCCCAACTGCCCTCAAACTCAATCACACAGGCCCGTAGCATGTCCTCTAAGATCTGAATTACCCTCTCAGACTGGCCATCTATCTGTGGGTGGAATGCAGTACTGAAGTTCAATCTAGTTCCTAGGGCTCTCTGAAGACTACCCCAGAATCTAGAAGTGAACCTAGGATCCCAGTCTGATACGATGGATACTGGCACTCCATGCAGTCTCACAATTTCATCAATGTATAACTTGGCCAATCTTTCTAAACTGTAATCCATTCAGACCGGCAGAAAATGAGCAGACTTGGTCAGTCTGCCAACAATGACCCAAACTGCATCATGACTCTTCTGTGTCCTCGGAAGTCCCATCACAAAATCCATCGTTATTCTCTCCCATTTCCATTCTGGTACTAGTAGTGGATGTAACAATCTACCAGGTACTTAATGCTCTGCCTTTATTTGCTGACAAGTTAGGCATTTGGAAACAAACTCTGCCACATCTCTTTTCATACCCATCCACCAGTAATGCTCCTTTAGCCCTCTATACATTTTTGTGCCACCAGGGTGCATGGCAAAAGGAGACTCATGTGCTTCCTTCAAAATAATCTGCCTCAAATCAACATCATTAGGAACACACATTCTTCCCTGGTGTAGCAATAGGCCATCATCTCTGACTGAGAATTCTGGTTTCTTGCCCTGTCGGACTTCTTCCATCAGCTTCTGATACTTCAGATCATTCTGAGTAGCCATTCTAATCTGATCAATCAACACTGGTTGTACATGCCATGCAACTGCTGTCTGCCCATCATCATTAATCTCTAAGCTGGCATGTAATGATCTTAACTCATGTACCAAAGACAAAGGAGTAACCCGTAGACTTGCCATAGTCTTGCGACATAAGGCGTCGGCTACCATATTAGCTTTCCCTGGCTGATAGTCTATCAGACAATCATAGTCTTTTATCAACTCTAACCATCTCCTTTGTCTCAAATTCAGCTCTTTCTGGGTGCCCAAATACTTTAAACTCTTATGATCTGTGTAGATGTAACACTTTTCCCCATACAAATAATGTCTCCAGATCTTAAGAGCGAACACAATGCCTGCAAGCTCCAAGTCATGTGTTGGATAATTCCTCTCATGCAGTTTTAGCTGGTGTGATGCAAAGGCAATGACATTTCGATCTTGCATCAATACACAGCCTAACCCATTATGAGAAGCATCACTATAAACTGTATATTCTTTACCCGGAGAAGGTAAAGTCAGGACTGGAGCTTCAGTCAAAGATTTCTTCAATTCATCAAAACTCTGTTGGCATTTATCCGTCCACTGAAATTTCATATCTTTTCCAAGCAGCTTGATCAATGGAGATGCCAACATGGAGAATCCCTTCACAAATCTATGGTAGTATCCAGCTAAACCCAGAAAACTGTGAATTTTTGTGACATTTCTGGGTGGCCTCCAATTAAGGACAGCTTCAATCTTACTTGGATCTACCTTAATGCCCTCTTCTGATACTACATGCCCCAAGAAAGATATCTCTTTCAGCCAAAATTCATATTTCGACAATTTGGCATATAGTTGTTTCTCTCTCAAAGTCTGCAGTAACAATCCGCAGATGTCTATCATGCTCTTCTGCATTCCTTGAATATACCAATATATCATCATTGAATACCATAACAAACTGGTCGAGGTATGGTCTGAAGATAGTGTTCATCAGATCCATAAAAGCAGCCGGAGCATTAGTTAACCCGAATGGCATAACCAAAAACTCATAATGGCTATAGCGGGTTCTGAAGGCAGTTTTAGGACTACTTTGCTCTTGTACTTTCAGCTGATAATAACCTGATCTCAGGTCAATTTTGGAGAACACAGCTGCACCCTTCAACTGATCAAACAAGTCATCAATGTGGGGCAATGGATATCTATTCTTTATTGTCACCTTATTCAACTGCCGATAATCAATACACAAGCGGAGAGTGCCATCTTTCTTCTTTACAAACAACACTGGCACTCCCCAAGGTGACACACTAGGGCGGATAAAGCCCTTGTCAAGCAATTCTTGCAACTGCACTTTCAACTCTTTCAATTCTGTAGGTGCCATTCTATATGGCGTTATAGAGATTGGGTCCACACTAGGCATAACATTAATCTCAAACTGCACCTCTCTTTCTGGAGGTAATCCTGGCAATTCATCAGGAAATACATCCGAAAAATCACATACCGTAGGAATGTCCCTTAGTGTTGGACTCCCCACTTGGGTGTCTATCACATGTGCTAAGTGTGCTTCATACCCCTTTCTGATCATTCTTTTGGCTAGTGCAGCCGAAATGATGTTTGATGGCAGTAAATACCTCTCCCTGTGTATTACCACATCATCGTATAGAGAGAGACCAAAAGTGACTGTCTTCAGTCTACAGTCAATCATAACGTGATGCCTGGCTAACCAATCCATGCCCAACATGATATCATATTCTCTGAAGGGCATTTCAATCAAGTCTGACAGGAAAACATGTCCTTGGATCACCAAAGGACAGTCTCTATAAATTCTGTTGACCCAGACCTCTTGTCCTAACAGACTAGTTACTAGCACTTCAAAACCCATTTGGACATATGGAATAGCAAGTGAACTGACTATGCTAGCACTAACATATGAATGGGTTGAACCCGGATCAAATAATACAAATACTTCTTGATCAGAGATAGAGAATGTACCAGCTACCACATCAGAAGTCTCAGCCTCTTCTCGCTGTCTCATTGTGTAGATTCTAGTTGAAGCACTTCCTTGTCCCGACCTACCAACTATGCCCTGACTGCCTGAAGCAGTGCCTATACCTCTGCCTGTTCCTCTGCCAATTAATTGTGAACCTCTGGGAGTAGGACTCTGAATAGATCCCTCAGCAGTAGTAGGAGCTGGACCATATCTCGAAGATGGAGCACTAGTGCAGTCTCTTGCTAAATGACCCTTGCCTCCGTAGTTAAAGTAGGCTCCAGTGGCCCAATAGCATTCCCCCCCATGAATCTTGCCACAAGTCTCACAGGGGCGGGTAGAATGTGAACCCCTGCTCCACTGCTGACAAGACCTAGGGGGTCTCTGTCCGAAAAATCTACCCCTACCAAATCTTCCACCTCGACCCCTGCTGGGTCCACTAAATTTCTTTCTCTTTCCAAAGGTAGCACCGGAACTCTGTTCAACTGATTTTTCCCCCTTGTCTTTTTCTGATTTCTCAGCTTTTTCTGATTTTTCTTTCACTGGGGTTGCTTCTGATTCAATTCTCTCCAGTTCAAGTGCTTGAGACATAAACTCTGAGAAGTTGCTGTGTCAAAATCCCACAACTTGCATCCTTATACTGGCCTTCAAACCCATCTCAAATCTCTTGCACCTTGCCTTGCTGGTAGTAAGGAGACTCCCAGCATAATGACTTAAGTGGGAGAACTCCCTCTCATACTCTGCCACTGATCTATTTCCTTGTTTCAAACTCAAAAATTCTTGCAGTTTCTAGCCAACATGTGCATCTGGGATGTATTTCTGTTTGAACTCTCTAATGAAGTCATCTTAGGTCAGCACTGGTGGTTCAACCAAGCTGTGGGGGATGGTCTTCCACCAATCATACGCATCCCCTTGTAGTAGCGACACAGAATACTCAAACTTTAGTTCATCTTGGCAATGCAGTTTCTTAAATGCTCTATCCATTCTTTCGAGCCATTGCTCTGCCTCTAAAGGGTCCACTGTACCCTTAAATTCTGCAGCCCCATACTTCAATAACTTATCATACTGTCTGGCTGGAGGCAGTGGTTGTGCCACAGGTTGTTGGGGTGGAGCTTGAATAGGCATACCCCCAGCCATTTGTTGAAACATCGCAGCCATCTACTGTGCGAACTATGCAGGGAACTGCGGCCTTTGTGGAGCTGGTACTGCTGACCCACTAACATTCGGTAAAGCTGGGGCTTCCCCTTGTGCCTCATCTTCAACAGACTACTCAACTGAGCGATCCCCTTTTTCCATTTCAGGCTGAAGTTAGGGTATCTCCTGGACAAGTAACACATGGAGATTTCCCTTCGTTAGTTCATATTCATTATGTAATGCACTGTATGTAACAATTATGGACATTGAGCAGTTGTACTTAACAAAGAAAAGACACAAATTCATAGGTTAAAACATACTTCAAAAGTTTACTCTGATACAACTAAAACATGTCACACCTTATCCCTTTGTAAGGCATAACATGATCCTGTAGAATACCTAATTAACTACCTGACTCCACCGACTGATAACTCATTAAGTACTCTACAAGGGATTTTAAAACAATTTTCTTATTTTTGATAAGTGGTGAGCATTTTCTAATAAGTATTTAAAACATTTAGTTAAAATTAAAACTAGTTAATATTTTTGGTTTATTTTATTTTTTTGCAAATTTTATAAAAATTTTGATAGAGTTCCCTTTGTATTTTGAGAAAATAGTTCTTCAAATACCTGTAAAAGGCACTTCTAAAAATGTTTTCTCAACAACTACTTCAATTTCACAATCAAACTCAATCCATTTCAACAACTCCATAATCATTTCAATCAATTTCTCAAGTTCAAAATTCAATAATCCTCAAAATAGTAGCAATATATTTTATTCAAATTAAATAAAATAGTTCCACTCATATTTCATTAGAGACAAAACAATTTATATACATCTTTACAAAATTTACATCAAAAGAAATACAAACTAAACTTTATTACAAACTTCATACAAATTTTTGTACAAGCTGCTCAAGACCCATTTACATGTCCACACATTTATATGCAATATATACATCAAAAGAAATATTTACAATTAGGGTATAAATTATACCCGATGACTTTAAGCTGATAGCTCCTCACACCTCAGCAGCTTAGTCTGCTGCTCCTCTATTCTCTGTATCTGCGACAGCAATAGAAGCTATCGCTGAGTACTAGGACTCAATGGTGCACAACATACTAAAATAATCTTTATACAAAACTTAAATCACATTTATTCAAAAATTTGGCTGAACATGAGAATTAAGTACAAATCATGCATTATGAGATTTTAATCCCAAACAATTTCATTTTGAAGTATCAAATCATATTTCATAAAACACACAGTTAGATCATGCCATTCGAAACAAATAGAATCTCAATAGCCAGAGGCTAAAGAGAAATCACATCACAAGGCTAGCTAGCTCAAATATATGGATATCCATTCACATCCTCTTCTGCTGGCACACCTCAACACTTCTCCAGAGAAGGAATCAAAATTTGAAACTAATTACCCCCACTAGTCATGCTAGTGAGGTGTTCAAATATATGGTCATGACACTGTAGTTTCAAAACTTATCTTAACAATTTGCTAAACATTGTCATTTCAAATATACACAACTAACTTTCCACAATTTAAATCAAAACATCATAAAAATTGTCATAATTCACTGATTCAAATTATTCAAAATAATATGCAGAAATAATTTACAAAAGTTATACGTTGTGCACAAACCTCAAATGAGTTGCCTGTTGGCCTTGACTCGACTCCTCGGGTTCTGTCCCGGTATTCTTTTCCACTGAAACACACAATTTCACAGTGTTTCAGTACCATAACTTAGCATAAATCCAATAATAAATTTAACTTCACTTTTACCTAGCTCTAACGTGCTAAACTCGATGTTCTTGAAATTTTGTGTTTTTGGTTACTATTCACTACACTATTTAAGTCAAATTGTTGACTTTCTAAGGCTTAATAGGTATGGGAATTCCAACTTCACCCACATACCACATTTTGGTCGCTAAACTTGTTGGTTTTGGTCATTTTCTCAAAACTTAGGTCTTTTAGGCAAAATTGCCAAATTTTCAGTTTTGGTGTCCCTAATTATATTGTTTCATTGGTCAGTTTACTATTGGAATTTGGTAAAACTTTGTTCATAAAAAATATTCCTTATTGTCTTAAGTTTATTCTTCTTTTTGAATCACCCCAATTGGAGTTTTGTAGGTCAAGTTATAAGCAAATTACGTTTACTGTTCATGCTGCAGAATTTGGTTCTGCAAATTTGTTGATCCAACTTCGTTTAGCAATTTGATCAAGTTAAGTCCATAACTTGGTCTAACTTTCTTCATATGAAATGTTCTAATATGACTTAGGTTTCCATCGGTTCAAGAATCACCTAAATCGGAGTTTTCTAAAGAGAGTTATAGCCATTGAAACTTTACTTTTCAAATGGCAAATCTGCAGTCTACAGATTCAGGTCACCAACTTTGCTCAGTAATTTGATTGGGTTAATGGCATAATTTGGGTTGGTGTTCTTCATTAAAGTTTTAGGTCTATATCTCATCTAACCACTGGTAAAATTTTAGGTCATTTTGACCTGCCTAGCTCGAGTTATGACCAAATGAACAAATACTATTCATTTGGTCAATTTGTGCAGAGCAGCCTGCGATTTCTCAACTTCAGTCACTTTGTTCACTAGGTTTTAGTCACTTTTTGGGTAGGCTTCCTAAATGAAAATTGTGTCATTTAGTGCCTATTTTCATCCCCAATTGGTCCCATATCCATTGGACTTGTAAAATTTCATTTTTGGTCCCTCAAAGGAAATTTTGGTCATGCTGCCAGCACATGACCTTATCCAATCCGAATTGGCTTTTAATTCCAACACTTCTAACACACCACATTTGGTCACAAATGACCATTTTTCACTTCACATTAGGTCAAAGACACCATTTACAAGTTTTTCACATTTTTGGTCTCTAAACCCTAATGTCCAAACCCTAATTCACTAACCTCATGCATTTACTTGATTCTATGCCTCTAACCATAGTCATTCAACTAACTAAGGTTTATATACCCAATTAAATCCATCAAACCATGCAAATATACTCCCATATACATGCTGGCTGAAAATCATTCATGGTCCCTCAACATATTTTTATTTCATTTTAAGCATTTTTTTAAGTTAACTAAGTTATAAACACAAGTAATAAACTCATTTGCAACTTAAATCACTAACTTTTGTGTAGCAACTTCTAACTCCCCTTTTCTCCAATTTTCTTTCTTCTTTTCTTCTTTCTTTGATGACCAATCTTCTTCTCAAGTTGCCTAGACAAGCTTTAACTATGGTGGCTTACTTTTCTATGGTGAAATCTTATAATATGCAAGCTCAAAATTGAGCTTTAATGGAGGTTTTGGTGTGGGAGAGGGAGAGTGACGTTTTTTAAGAAGACTTTTGTGTTTTATTTTTTTTTTCTTTTCTTTCTTTATGTCTTTTATCTTATGGAAGACCCAAAAATCCATTTAATCAAATTATTAATTATGGGATTTATGGCATCATGCATGATGTCATTTCCCTACACCTTTTTCATTTTCCTTCTTTTTTCCTTTTTTTTTCTATTAGTTGTTTAATTTAATTTTCGATTCTGAAATTTTTTTTTCTCCGATTTTATTTGATAGTTAGGTCAGGAGTCAGCTCTCATCCCGGTTTGCAATTAATTCCATATTTATTCCAGCTCCCTGACCTAATTATTTGACTGGCTTAACAGTTCTTTTTCATGATTTCCTCTTTTCCACTGTGTTCATAAGGGTCCTAAGGACCGCGGCGTCACATTTTAGGTTTGAAATTTGAGTTTAAAATGACTTTGCAGCCTTTCCCGAGAAGGTCACCCATCGCTGTGACTCTCGGCTCGTTTAACTTCTTATGTTCTGTTTTTCTCGTTTATACTTAAGTAATTGGACATTACTAATTATTTGTGTTTATGGTTCATCTAGTTGTCTTAAGTGTGGTTCTAATCCCCATAATTGTCCGGACCGACTCCGGTCACCTGAACAGTAAAATATACCAGGCTATGCAAATAGGGGTGTTACAATTCTCCCCCCTTTAAATAAATTTCGTCTCGAAATTTTACCTTGTGTCAATCTCTGAACAACTGTGGGTACTGTCTCCTCATGTCCTCTTCTCGTTCCCAAGTAGCTTCCTTGCACGAATGATGGTTCCACAGCACTTTTACCAATGGTATCTGCTTGTTCCTTAGCTGCTTCACCTCATAAGCCAGAATCTCTATGGGTTCTTCTTCATATGTGAGGTCTGGATTCACTTCGATTTCCTCTACTAGTAGTACATGAGATGGGTCTGATCGATACCTCCTCAACATCGATACATGGAAGATATTATGTATCTTTTCCAACTTTGGAGGTAGTGCCGAACATTATGCCAAAGAACCCACTCTTTCCAGAACCTCATAAGGCCCAATGTAATGAGGACTCAGTTTCCCCTTTTTGTCGAATCTCATAATTCTCTTCCAAGGAGAAACCTTGAGGAAAACTTTCTCACCCACTGCATACTCAATATCCCTTCTCTTCATATCAATGTAGGACTTCTGACGGTCTGATGTAGTCTTAAGTCGATTTCTGATCACCCTGATTTTCTCTTCAGTTTGTTGAACAATTTCAGGTCCAATCATCTTTCTTTCACCCACGTCATCCCAACACAATGGGGTTCTATATTTTCTGCCATACAAAGCTTCATATGGAGGCATCCCAATGCTTGATTGGTAGCTGTTGTTATACGCAAACTCAATCAAAGGCAAGTGTGTATCCCAATTGCCCTCAAACTCAATCACACAAGCCCGTAGCATGTCATCCAAGATCTGAATTACCCTCTCGTGGCCATGCATGCGTGGGTGGAATGCAGTACTGAAGTTTAATCTAGTTCCTAGGGCTCTCTGAAGACTACCCCAGAATCTAGAAGTGAACCTAGGATCTCTGTCTGACACGATGGATACTGGCACTCCATGCAGTCTCACAATCTCATCAATGTATAACTTGGCCAATCTTTCTAAACTGTAGTCCATCCGAATTGGCAGAAAATGAGCAGACTTGGTCATTCTGTCTATAATGACCCATACTGTATCATGACTCTTCTATGTCCTCGGAAGTCCCATCATAAAATCCATTGTTATTCTCTCCCATTTCCATTCCGATACTGGTAGTGGATGTAACAACCCAGAGGGTACTTGATGCTCTGCCTTCACTTGCTGACAAGTTAGGCATTTGGATACAAACTCTGCCACATCTCTTTTCATACCCATCCACCAGTAATGCTCCTTTAGCACTCTATACATTTTTGTGTCACCTGGGTGCATGGCAAAAGGAGATTCATGTGCTTCCTTCAAAATGATCTGCCTCAAATCGACATCATTAGGAACACATATTTTGCCTTGGTGTAGCAGTAAACCATCATCTCTAACTGAGAACTCAAATTTCTTACCCTGCCTGACTTCTTCCAATAGCTTCTGATTCCTTTCATCATTCTGAGCAGCCATTCTGATCTGATGAATCAACACTGGCTGTACATGCCATGCAACTGCTGTCCACCCATCATCATTAATCTCTAAGCTAGCATGCAATGATCTTAACTCATGCACCAAAGACAAAAGAGTAACCTGTAGACTTGCCATGGTCTTGCGACTTAAGGTGTTAGCCACAGCATTAGCTTTCCCTGGCTGATAGTCTATCAGGCAATCATAGTTTTTTATCAACTCTGACCATCTCCTCTGTCTCAAATTCAGCTCTTTCTGGGTGCCCAAATACTTCAAACTCTTATGATCTGTGTAGATGGAACACTTTTCTCCATACAAATAATATCTCCAGATCTTAAGAGCAAACACAATAGCTGCAAGCTCCAAATCATGTGTTGGATAATTCCTCTCATGCGGTTTCAGCTAGCGTGATACATAGGCAATGACATTTCGATCTTGCATCAATACACAGCCTAACCCATTATGAGAAGCATCACTGTAAACTGTGTATTCTTTACCCAGGGTAGGTAAAGTCTGGACTAGAGCTTCAGTCAAACATCTCTTCAATTCATTAAAACTCTGTTGGCATTTATCCGTCCACTGAAATTTTACATCTTTCCTAAGCAGCTGGGTCAGTGGAGATGCCAACATGGAGAGTCCCTTCACAAATCTGCGGTAGTATCCAGCTAAACCCAGAAAACTGCGAATCTCTGAGACATTTCTTGGTGGCCTCCAATTAAGGACAGCTTCAATCTCACTTAGATCTACCTTGATGCCCTATTCTGATACTACATGCTCCAAAAAAGATATTTCTGTAACACCCTCCCTGTAGCAACTCTGTACATTCTACTGTTTCGGTCACCAGTGTCGGACTGGACAGCTAGAACATTCGAAAAAATGTTTAAACTAAAGTGAGGAACCATAATTAACTCAAATATTAATAAGAAAAATTTAGAAAAAATTTTAGAAATAAAATACAACCAAGTTAAATGAGTCGGTGCCCTAGCGATGGGTAACCTAGTGAGAAGTTGCGGTTCTCGCAACTAGGAGCCCTAGACCCGGGAGAAAAATTATAAAATAATTATTGGGACTCCAAAGAAGGGTCATTGAGGTTCCTATGGCATTAGAATGCCAAGAAAATTTTTAGAAAAATTTTTCAATCGGTAAAGACAATTTTGACCCGTTAAGCCAAATGGAGGGCATTTTGGTCATTTTGCCTTCAGAGGTGATTTTTGACCAACTTGTCCAATTAAGTACATAAATTATATGACATAAAATATGAATTAATGTTGATGAAAAATCAATTTGAAGTTAGTAGAAATGAAAAGAAAAAAAAATGAAATATATTACAAATTATGACATCATTATGATGTCATTTAAAAATTCCCACCAATTACATTTAAACAACCACTTAATTAACTAATAAAAAAAGACAATTGAGACCAAAAAAATCAAAACACCATCTGCCTTCTTCTCCCTCAAACCAGCCGGATTCTTGCGCTTAACCCAAACCTCCATTAAAACTTCATTAAGCTTCACACCCCATTAAGTTTCACTATAAACTCACTTAATCACTTCACAAAAATTCTTCCTTGCATCTTAAACTCTCTCTAACCAGCAAAAAGAAGAAGGAAAAGAAAGTTTTTGCAAGCTTGGGAGTTAGCTCCAACAAGGATAGTGCCATCTTTTTTTTTTTCTTTGGATAATCATGTTAAGGCACTAAGTTAAGCTAAGAAATTGTGGGATTTGAAGGGAATTATGTATGCTAGGGTAGAGGTAAATTTCGGCAGCCTATTGGGAGTGGGGATTTGATTGTTTTGATGGGCTTAGAATGGATTAGAGATGGTGTTTGAAGTGTATATACATATTGATAATGAATTAGTGTGTTTAACTAATGCATGTTGTGTGAATTGGAATGGGGAATTAGGGTTTCGAAGAGAAATTTGGATTTTGTTTATGTAATGTTGAATGAACATTCTAAGGGTCAATTAGTGACCATTTGAGGGAAATTGACCATAACTTGGAGTGAATTATAGCATTAGAAAACTGATTTGGTATGCTGCCTAGTGAGAGCAGCAGGTTTGGATGTAAGTCCAGCCTGTTTGGACAGCCACAACTTGGGCTGTATAGGTTCAATTGGTATTTGGCCAATTGAACATGAAACTAGACACATAATGGCACAACTTTGGTGAAGAAATCATGCCCAACAGACCAAACCAAGTGGATCAAAAACTTGCCTCAATCCAGGTGTCCTGCAACCAGTTTCTGCAGAATGACCAAATGAATAGTGATTGTTCATTTGGCCATAACTCAGTGTAGAATGGCCCAATTGACCTGAAATTTTACCAGCAACAAGATGAGATATAGAAAAACAACTTTCATGAAGGAACCTACCCCAAATTATGACCAGAACCTATTCAACAAGAGAGTGGAATTTACTGTTTACTGCACTGTAGATATGGTCAGTTCTGAAAATTTTCAATTCGGCCAGTTGTGGTTTTTGGACCATAACTTGAGCTACAAAACTCCAAATGGAGTGATTCAAAAAAATAAATTCAACAAGACAATATAAGGAACAACTTTCATGTTTATCATTTTCTAAAATTCCCACTGCAACAGTAACTAATGGAATAGTAAAAATAGGGTATAAAAACTGAAAATTCTGCTCCATTAATTTTAAGCTTAGAAATGGTATTGGTAATCAATGCCAACAAATTTTGAATACAAAATGTGGTATGTTGGGAGTGTTAAAACCAATGTACCTATTTTCTATACAAAAGTCAACATTTTTGTTGACTAATGAAGGGAATAGTAACACCAAAACTTGAAATTCAAAAATTGAAAGATTTCAAAGTGACAAATGCCCTAGTATACCTAACAAGATTGGTTTGGATAGTTTGGCATGCCAATAGGGTTCAGTTAGCAGTACTGCACATGGCATTATGCCATTCTGTGATTTCATGGCTTTTAGCCATTCTGACCTTGTATTGAAATTTGGCCTAGTGCCTGATGTTATTACAGCTTATTAGCCGTTACATTGCTGCACCGAGATACATATGTGACCGATGGTGTGACGGCCGAGGTACTTGATACTCGGTGCGGTTTACGTTTATCTGTCCGATCGCCCAAAGATAGGTTACTTGGGCAACAAAAAAAAAATGAAAGTGGATAAATTTAACAAAATAATGAATATAACAAGTACACAATAAGTAAGATTACAAATACTCATTGAAAATTTATTTGCAATAAGACATCGATACATTCACTGCATATTTATTTTTTTGTTATTTATTTGTATTTTATTATTGGCACCACCAAGCATTATTGCTTAGCGCGTTGCTTTTGCCACGCGTAGGTTCTAGAGATACTGACCGAGAGCCCAGTAGACCATAGACTGGGTGAGACCTATTGCAACTCTGTATAGTGTCCGTGTCACCTCACCGTCATCAGTGCATTGGTAGGACACTAGGTTTTATTTTGATATTTTGTAATAACTTTTATTTTCTCATATGTAATTGAAACTTATATAATGTATTTTGGTATTAATGTAAATAGTAGATATTGTGTTTGTGAATGAAAAAGTGAATATTTATTTATGACTTTTGCATGATTATCATATGAGATGAATGATTGAGAAATGTAAATGTTGTTGAAAAACATATTGAGATTTTGTTGATGAAATGAAGTTGGGATTGTTGGAAATGATTATTGGAAGTGTTTTTAACAGGTTCCGAAGAACTGTTTTCTCCATTTTTAACCGGTACTCTGCTAAATTTTCTATAAAATTTTCGGAACCTCAAATAAATTATAATTTCAATAAATGGCTTAAATCAATTATATTTCACAAGTTATATTCAAAACTATGATAAAAATTAATTAAGGAAGAATAAAAATGATTAAGATAAAATAGAGTGTTCCGGTACACCGTGTGACATATCTTACTCGGATATACTGTAGACGGGTAAGGGGTGTCACATTTAGTGGTATCAGAGCACGGTTTAGGCGTTTCTGGGCCTAGATTGAGTCCATACCATGCATTGCATTCGTAAGAGTTGAGGTGACACTAATGCAGATCTGTTTGTCTTTGTTATTTTGAATAGGATATGGACCCTACATCTCAGAGAGCAGTTGAGGAAGAAGTGGAGAGTCATGCTCCACCTGCAGCAGCTGAGACTGGGGGTAAGGGAGAACCTACTCCGCCAGCTCAAGCAGAGCCTGCTCAGCCTCCACAGGCCATGTTCCAGCAAATGGCCGAATTCTTCAAACAAATGGCTGGGGTAATGCCAGCACCACCACCACCACCACCTCCACAGCAGAAATCGCACTTGGAAAGACTAAGAAAATTTGGAGCAGTGGACTTCTTTGGCAAGAGAGAAGATGATTCTATTGCAGTCGAAAATTGGTTGAACAGAACAGGAAGGGTTTTAAAACAACTCCACTGCACTCCAGAGCAAAATCTAGAAGCTGCTATATCTTTTTTGCAAAATGATGCATATGAATGGTGGGATACGGTGTCCAGTGAAGTACAGCCAGAAGTAATAACTTGGGACTTCTTCCTATCCGAACTCAAGAAGAAATATGTGGGTAGTGTATACCTGGAAGAGAGAAGAAGAGATTTCATTAACCTGAGGCAGAGACAGCTAACGGTAGCCAAATATGAAAAGGAATTCATCAGATTGAGCCGCTACGGAAGGGAGATAGTCCCTAATGAGGCCGAAAGGTGTAAGAGATTTGAAGAGGGATTAAATGACAACATAAAGATCATGATCACTGCCTTGGGAATCACCGACTTCACCAAGTTAGTGGAAGCTGCAATAAAAGTTGAAAATGTTAGAATAAGTGAGTAGACCAGAAGAGAGAGACAGCAGAAGATGGGCCCAGGTCAGTCTAGTTCATCTCCTGCATCTGGGAAGAAGTTCAAGGGTCCACCTGCACAGAGTTCAGGTCAATCACAAGGTCAAAGTCAGTTTCAGGGGCCCAGGCCATAGTTTACCCCTAGGAGAGGTTAGTCCACACCATCAGTGGGCAGCTCTCCAGTGATGGGGTTCAGGGGACCAGCCCCAGCATCTTCTGCATGTCCACATTGTCTGAAATGGCATAAGGAGGAGTGTTGGAGAGTGACTGGTGCCTGCTTAAGGTGTGGGTCGATAGAGCATCAGCTGAGGAACTGTCCACGTAGAACTACTACAGCTGCTCCAACACAAACAAAAAGACCTGCTCCTGCACCACAAAAGGGAAGGAAATCTGGCAAATCGGAGGCAGTGGGACCATCATAGAGGCCTGCATCTGAGCCAGCAGAGAGGCCTGAGAGTAGACGACCTGCAAGAGCTTATGCCATTAGAGCTCAGGAGGAGCAAGATGCCCCAGACGTCATCAGGGGTACGTTCTCCCTCTACACTACATCTGTGCATGCATTGGTGGATCCAGGATCCACTCATTCATACATCTGCATCAACCTACCGTAGAAAGGGGGATACTAGTAGGGGAGAGTGACCAAGATATTCTGGTCACTAATCCATTGGGCCACAGTGTGGTA
The DNA here is from genome assembly GCF_030052815.1 of Hevea brasiliensis. Classification (NCBI taxonomy): domain Eukaryota; kingdom Viridiplantae; phylum Streptophyta; class Magnoliopsida; order Malpighiales; family Euphorbiaceae; genus Hevea; species Hevea brasiliensis. The sequence continues at coordinate 46,547,521 of NC_079500.1, read as the reverse complement.
GTGAACAAACTGTACAAGGGTTGCCCATTAAGGATTCAGGGGTATGAATTCTTGGCAGACTTGATTGAGTTGCCTTTCCATGAGTTTGACGTGATTTTGGGAATGGACTGGTTGTCACGTCATCAGGCAATGGTTGATTGTAAATTGAAGAGAATTTCTTTGAAAACTCCTGAGGGTAATGAGATTACAGTTGTGGGGGAAAGGACAAATTTCTCGTCCAATATTATCTCAGCCACAGTTGCGAGAAAACTGATGAGAAAAGGCTGTGAAGCCTACCTAGCACATGTGGTGGATACTAGACAGGCTAAGCCAGATTTGTGTGACATACCCACAGTAAAAGACTTCCCAGATGTGTTCCCTGAAGAATTACCTGGTTTGCCACCAGAAAGGGAAGTTGAATTTGCTATTGAGACACTGTCGGGTACAGCACCCATTTCCATTGCTCCTTATAGGATGGCACCCACTGAATTAAGGGAGTTGAAAACTCAGTTGCAAGAGTTGCTTAATAAGGGGTTTATACGCCCCAGTGTGTCACTATGGGGAGCTCAAAGGTCTTTGTTGTGAAAAAGAAGGATGGGACTTTGAGGTTATGCATCGATTACCGGCAGTTGAATAAAGTGACTGTGAAGAACAAATATTCGTTGCCTAGAATTGATGATTTGTTTGATCAGTTGAAGGGAGCAGGAGTATTTTCTAAGATTGATCTCAGATCAGGGTATCATCAGTTGAGGGTAAAGGATGTAGATGTGCCAAAGACTGCATTCAGGACCCAGTATGGGCATTATGAGTTCCTAGTGATGCCCTTTGGCCTAACAAATGCACCAGCAGCATTCATGGACCTTATGAACCGTATCTTCCATCCATGCCTAGATCGGTTCGTAGTGGTCTTTATTGATGATATTTTGGTGTATTCCAAGACCAAGGAAGAACATGATGAGAATTTGAGGATTGTTCTGCAAACCCTGAGAGAAAAGAAACTGTATGCTAAGTTGTCCAAGTGTGACTTCTGGTTGAATGAGATTGCATTCCTTGGACACATAGTGTCAGCTGATGGGATTAGGGTGGATCCCAAGAAAATAGAAGCAGTGATGGAATGGAAGCCTCCCAGAAATACAACTGAGGTCAGAAGCTTTTTGGGGCTAGTGGGTATTCTGAGAAGATTTGTGAAGGGATTTTCCTTAATAGCTGCTCCAATGACCAAGTTGCTACATAAGAATGTCAGATTTGACTGGAATGACAAGTGTCAGACTAGTTTTGAGAAGTTAAAGGCTATGTTGACAGAGGCACCAGTGTTAACACAGTCAGTGTCAGGAAAGGACTTTGTGGTCTATAGTGATGCCTCTCATAATGGGTTAGGGTGTGTATTGATGCAAGAGGGGAAGGTGGTCGCTTATGCTTCCAGGCAACTAAGGCCACATGAACAGAATTACCCTACCCATGATCTAGAGCTTGCAGCAATTATCTTCGCACTGAAGATATGGAGGCACTACTTGTATGGTGAAAAGTGCTACATTTACACAGACCACAAAAGTCTAAAATATTTGCCAACTCAGAAGGAGCTCAACCTTAGACAGAGGCGATGGATTGAGTTCTTGAAGGACTATGATTGTGTAATTGACTACCATCCTGGGAAGGCAAATGTAGTTGCTGATGCTTTGAGCAGAAAATCCATCACAGCTTTGAGATCATTGAATGCCCGTCTATCTTTGGTTCGAGATGGAGCTATTTTGGCTGAGTTGCAAGTAAGGCCAAGCCTGTTATAGCAGATTTTAGATGGGCAGAAGGTAGATGAGAAGCTAAAGGCTATTATGAGAAAAATCCTAGAAGGGAAAGAAACTAACTATGAAGTGAAAACAGATGGGTGTCTGTACTACAAAGGAAGACTGTGTGTACCAGATGATGGGGAATTGAAGGCCAGTATTCTAAAAGAGGCACACACCAGTGTGTATGCTATGCACCCGGGAAGTACAAAAATGTATCATGATCTGAAACTTCAGTATTAGTGGCCTGGTATGAAGAAGGACATAGCTGACTATGTGACTAAATGCTTGACATGTCAGTAAGTCAAGGCAGAACATCAAGTTCCATCGGGTTTGCTACAGCCTATACGCTTACCTGAATGGAAATGGGATTGGGTCACCATGGATTTTGTAAGTGGTCTACCTCTCACCCAGAAGAAACATGATGCAGTATGGGTGATAGTGGATAGATTAACGAAGTCAGCACACTTTCTGCCAGTTAGGACTGACTACTCACTAGAGAAGTTAGCAGAATTGTATATCAGTGAGATAGTTAGACTGCATGGAATTCCACTTTCTATCATATCTGATCGAGACCCAAGGTTTACATCGAGATTTTGGAAGAAGTTGCATGAGTCCTTGGGTACACAACTCCACTTCAGCACAGCTTTCCATCCTCAGACGGATGGGCAATCAGAAAGAGTAATCCTGGTAAACAATTGAACCAATTGAATTAATACAAATATTGAACTAAAATGATAATAATAACGTGAAATATATGTCAGGTCCTTGAGGATATACTGAGAAGTTGTGTCATTGAGTTTGAGGGAAGTTGGGATAGATACCTCCCACTGGCAGAATTTGCATACAACAATAGCTACCAAGCTAGTATCCAAATGGCCCCATATGAAGCACTGTATGGGAGGAAAAGTAGAACTCCAGTGTGTTGGACTGAATTGGGTGAAGATAAACTAGTAGGGTCAGACCTGGTGAAACAGACTGAGGAGAAGGTAAAACTAATCAAAGCCAATCTGAAGGTTGCCTCAAATAGACAAAAATCTTATACCGACCTAAAGAGAAAAGAAATAGAATATGCGGTTGGCGACAAAGTGTTCCTCAAGGTGTCACCGTGGAAGAAAGTACTGAGGTTTGGAAGAAAAGGTAAGTTAAGCCCTAGGTTCATTGGCCCATATGAAATCATTGAACGTGTGGGTCCAGTGGCCTATAGGCTAGCTTTACCACCAGAGCTGGACAAGATCCACAATGTGTTCCATGTGTCTATGCTAAGAAGATACCGCTCAGATCCTTCACATGTCATCTCCATGGAAGAAATTGAAGTATAATCGGATTTGACATATGAAGAGGAACCCATACGGATCCTGGCTCGGGAAGTGAAAGAGTTGAGGAATAAGCAGATTCCACTGGTGAAAGTGCTTTGGAGGCACCATAACACCGAAGAGGCAACTTGGGAAAGTGAAGGGACGATGAGGCAATAGTTCCCTCAACTGTTTGCATCAGGTAAATTTCGAGGAACGAAATTTAAATTAGAGGGGAAGAGTTGTAACACCCTCCCTGTAGCAACTCAGTACATTCTCTTTATTCGTGACCATGTCGATCGACGGCTAGAACGTTCGAAAAAATATTTAAACTAAAGTGAGGAACCATAATTAACTCAAATATTAATAAGAAAAAATTAGGAAAAATTTTAGAAATAAAATACAACCAAGTTAAATGAGCTGGTGCCCTAGCGATGGGTAACCTAGTGAGAAGTTGCGGTTCTCGCAACTAGGAGCCCTAGACCCGGGAGAAAAATTATAAAATAATTATTGGGACTCCAGAGAAGGGTCATTGAGGTTCCTATGGCATTAGAATGCCAAGAAAATTTTTAGAAAAATTTTTCAATCAGTCTGCATAATTTTGACCTGTTAAGCCAAACGGAGGGCATTTTGGTCATTTCGCCTTCAGAGGTGATTTTTGACCAACTTGTCCAATTAAGTACATAAATTATATGACATAAAATATGAATTAATGTTGATGAAAAATCAATTTGAAGTTAGTAGAAAAGAAAAGAAAAGAAAATGAAATATATTACAAATTATGACATCATTATGATGTCATTTAAAAATTCCCACCAATTACATTTAAACAACCACTTAATTAACTAATAAAAAGAGACAATTGAGACAAAAAAAAATCAAAACACCATCTGCCTTCTTCTCCCTCAAACTAGCCGAATTCTTGCCCTTAACCCAAACCTCCATTAAAACTTCATCAAGCTTCACACCCCACTAAGTTTCACTATAAACTCACTTAATCACTTCACAAAAATTCTTCCTTGCACCTTAAACTCTCTCTAACTAGCAAAAAGAAAAAGGAAAAGAAAGTTTTTGCACGCTTGGGAGTTAGCTCCAACAAGGTTAGTGCCATCTTTTTTTTTTTTTTGGATAATCATGTTAAGGCACTAAGTTAAGCTAAGAAATTGTGGGATTTGAAGGGAATTATGTATGCTAGGGTAGAGGTAAATTTTGGCAGCCTATTGGGAGTGGGGATTTGATTGTTTTGATGGGCTTAGAATGGATTAGAGATGGTGTTTGAAGTGTATATACATATTGATAATGAATTAGTGTGTTTAACTAATGCATGTTGTGTGAATTGGAATGGGGAATTAGGGTTTCGAAGAGAAATTTGGATTTTGTTTATGTAATGTTGAATGAACATTCTAAGGGTCAATTAGTGACCATTTGTGGGAAATTGACCATAACTTGGAGTGAATTATAGCATTAGAAAACTGATTTGGTATGCTGCCTAGTGAGAGCAGCAGGTTTGGATGTAAGTCTAGCCTGTTTGGACAGCCACAACTTGGGCTATATAGGTTCAATTGGTATTTGGCCAATTGGACATGAAACTATACACATAATGGCACAACTTTGGTGAAGAAACCATGCCTAAAAGACCAAACCAAGTGGACCAAAAACTTGTCTCAATCCGAGTGTCCTGCAACCAGTTTCTGCAGAATGACTAAATGAACAGTGATTGTTTATTTGGCCATAACTCAGTGTAGAATGGTCCAATTGACCTGATATTTTACCAGTAACAAGCTGAGATAATGACCAACAACTTTCATGAAGGAACCTACCCCAAATTATGACCAGAACCTATTCAACAAGAGAGTGGAAATTACTGTTTACTACACTATAGATATGGTCAGTTCTGAAATTTTTCAATCCGGCCAGTTGTGGTTTTTGGACCATAACTTGAGCTACAAAACTCCAAATAGAGTGATTCAAAAAAATAAATTCAATTAGACAAAATAAGAAACAACTTTCATGTTTATCATTTTCTCAAATTCCCACTGCAACAGTAACTAATGGAACAGTAAAGATAGGGTACAAAAACTGAAAATTCTGCTCCATTAATTTTAAGCTTAGAAATGGTATTGGTAATCAATGCCAACAAATTTTGAATGCAAAATGTGGTATGTTGGGAGTGTTAAAACCAATGTACCTATTTTCTATACAAAATTCAACATTTTTGTTGACTAATGAAGGGAATAGTAACACCAAAACTTGAAATTCAAAATTGAAAGATTTCAAAGTGACAAATGCCCTAGTATTCCTAACAAGATTGGTTTGGATAGTTTGGCATGCCAATAGGGTTCAGTTAGCAGTACTGCACATGGCATTATGCCATTCTGTGATTTCATGGCTTTTAGCCATTCTGACCTTGTATTGAAATTTGGCCTAGTGCCTGATGTTATTACAGCTTATTAGCTATTCTGTTGCACACCGGGAGATACATATATGACCGATGGTGTGACGGCCCGAGGTACTTGATACTCAGTGCCAGTTTACCCGTTTATCCAGTCCAGTCGTCCAGTATAGGTTACTTGGGCAAAAAAAAAAAAATGAATGTGGATAAATTTAATGAAATAATGAATATAACAAGTACACAATAAGTAAGATTACAAATACTCATCGAAAATTTATTTGCAATAAGACATCGATACATTCACTGCATATTTATTTTTTTGTTATTTCTTTGTATTTTATTATTGGCACCACTAAGCATTATTGCTTAGCGTGTTGCTTTTGCCACGCGTAGGTTCTGGAGATACTGACCGAGAGCCCAGTAGACCATAGACTGGGTGAGACCTCCTGCAGCTCTGCATAGTGTTCGTGTCACCTCACCGTTATCAGTGCATTGGTAGGACACTAGGTTTTATTTTGATATTTTGTAATAACTTTTATTTTCTCATATGTAATTGAAACTTATGTAATGTATTTTGGTATTAATGTAAATAGTAGATATTGTGTTTGTGAATGAAAAAGTGAATATTTATTTATGACTTTTGCATGATTATCATATGAGATGAATGATTGAGAAATGGAAATGTTGTTGAAAAACATATTGAGATTTTGTTGATGAAATGAAGTTGGGATTGTTAGAAATGATTATTGGTAGTGTTTTTAACAGGTTCCAAAGAACTGTTTTCTCAATTTTTAGCCGGTACTCTGCCGGATTTTCTATAAAATTTTCGGAACCTCAAATAAATTATAATTTCAATAAATGGCTTAAATGAATTATATTTCACAAGTTATATTTAAAACTATGATAAAAATTATTTAAGGAAGAATAAAAATGATTAAGATAAAATAGAGTGTTCCGGTACACTGTGTGACATATCTTACTCATATATACTGTAGACGGGTAAGGGGTGTCACAATTTCCTTCAGCCAAAATTCACACTTCGATAATTTGGCATATAGCTGTTTCTCCCTCAAAGTCTGCAGTACAATCCGTAGATGTCTATCATGCTCTTCTGCATTCCTCGAATAGACCAATATATCATTTATAAATACCACAACAAACTGGTCGAGGTATGGTCTGAAGATAGTGTTCATCAAATCCATAAAAGCAGCAGGAGCATTAGTTAACCCGAATGGCATAACCAAGAACTCATAATGGTCATAGCGGGTTCTCAAGGCAGTTTTAGGAATACTTTGCTCTTGTACTTTCAGCTGATAATAACCTAATCTCAGGTCAATTTTGGAGAACACAGCTGCACCCCTCAACTGATCAAACAAGTCATCAATACGGGGCAATGGGTATCTATTCTTTATTATCACTTTACTCAACTGCCGATAATCAATACACAAGCGGAGAGTGCCATCCTTCTTCTTAACAAACAGCACTGGCGCTCCCCAAGGTGATACACTAGGGCGGATAAAGCCCTTGTCAAGCAATTCTTGCAATTGCACTAACTCTTTCAATTCTGCAGGTGCCATTCTATATGGCGTTATGGAGATTGGGTCCACACCAGGCATAACATCAATTTCAAACTGCACCTCTCTTTCTGGAGGTAATCCTGGTAATTCAACAGGAAACACATCTGGAAAATCACATACAGTAGGGATGTCTCTTAGTGTTGGACTCCCCGCTTGGGTGTCTATCACATGTGCCAAGTATGCTTCACACCCCTTTCTAATCATCCTTCTGGCTAGTGCAGCCGAAATGATGTTTGATGGTAGTAAATGCCTCTCCCCGTGTATTACCACATCACCGTACAGAGGGAGACCAAAAGTGACTGTCTTCAGTCTACAGTCAATCATGGCGTGATGCCTGGCTAACCAATCAATGCCTAAGATGATATCATACTCTCTGAAGGGCATTTCAATCAAGTCTGACAGGAAAACATGTCCTTGGATCACCAAAGGACAGTCTCTATAAATTCTGTTGACCCGGACCTCTTGTCCTAGCGGACTAGTTACTAGCACTTCAAAACCCATTTGCACACATGGAACAACAAGTAAACTGACTATGCTAGCACTAACATATGAATGGGTTGAACTCGTATTAAACAATACAAATACTTCTTGATCAGAGATAGAAAATATACCAGCTACTACATCGGAAGTCTCAGCCTCTTCTCGTTGTCTCATTGAATAAACACTGACTGAAGCACTTTCCTATCTTGGATCGACCAATCGTGCCTCGATCGCTCAAGCGGTGCCTCTACCTCTTCCTCCGCTAACCGATCAGTGAACCTCTGGGAGCAAGACTCTGAATAGATCCCTCGGCAGTAGTAGGAGCTGGACCATATCTCGGAAACGGAGCACTAGTGCAGTCTTTAGCTATATGGCCCTTGCCTCCACAGTTAAAACAGGCTTTAGTGGCCCAATAGCATTCCCCCCCATGAATCTTGCCACAAGTCTCACAGGGGCTGGTAGAATGTGAACCCCTGCTCGACTGCTGACCAGACCTAGGGGGTCTCTGTTTGAAAAATCTGCCTCTACCAAATCTTCCACCTCGACCCCTGCTGGGTCCACTAAATTTCTTCTTCTTCCCAGAAGTCCCACCAAAACTCTACTCTACTAACTTTTCCCCCTTGTCTTTTTCTGATTTCTCAGCTTTTTCTGATTTTTCTTTTACTAGGGTTGCTTCTGATTCTATTCTTTCCAACTCAAGTGCTTGAGACATGAGCTCTGAGAAGTTGCTATGTCGGAATCCCATAACTTGCATCCTTATGCTGGGCTTCAAACTCGTCTCAAATCTCTTGCACCTTGCCTTGCTGGTAGTAAGGAGACTCCCTGCATAATGACTTAAGCGGAAGAACTCCCTCTCATATTCTGCCACTGATCTATTCCCTTGTTTCAAACTTAAAAATTCTTGCAGTTTTTGATCAACATATGCATCTGGGATGTATTTCTGTCTAAATTCTCTGATGAAGTCATCCTAGGTTAGCACTGGTGGTTCAGCCAAGCTGTGGGGGATGGTCTTCCACCAATCATATGCATCCCCTTGCAGTAGCGACACAGAGTATTCAAACTTCAGTTCATCTTGACAGTGCAGCTTCTTAAATACTCTGTCTATTCTTTCAAGCCATTGCTCTGTCTCTAAAGGGTCCACTGTAACCTTAAATTCTGCAGCCCCATACTTCATTAATTTATCATACTGTCTGGCTGGAGGCAGTGGTTGTGCCACAGGTTTCTGGGGTGGAGCTTGAGCAGGCGTACCCCCAGCTATTTGTTGAAACATCGCAGCCATCTGCTGTGCGAATTGTGCAGGAAACTGCGGCATTTGTGGGGTTGGTGCTGCTGACCCATTGACATTCTGCAGAGCTGGGGCTTCCCCTTATGCCTCAGCTTCAACAGACTGCTCAACTGAGTGATCCCCTTCTTCCATTTCAGTTTGAAGTAGGATATCTCCTGAACAAGTAACACAAGTAGATTTCCCTCCGTTAGTTCATATTTATGATGTAATGCACTGTATGTAACAAATAAGGACATTCAGTAGTTATACTTAACAAGAAAGACACAAATTCTAAAGTTAAAACATAATTCAAAAATTTGCTCAGATACCACTAACACATGTCACACCTTATCCCTCTGTAAGGCATAACATAATCCCATAGACTACCTAATGAACTACCGCGCTTCACCTACTGATAACTCATTAAGTACTCTACAAAGGATTTTAAAACAATTTTCTTATTTTTTTGATAAGTGGTGAGCATTTTCTAATAGGTGTTTAAAACATTTAATTGAAATTAAAAACTAGTTAAAACTTTTGGCCCATTTTATTTTTCAGCAAATTTTATAAAAATTTTGACAGAGTTCTGTCTGTATTTTGAGAAAATAGTTCTTCAAATACCTGTAAAAAGCACTTCTAAATTTTTTTCTCAACTATTACTTCGAATTCTCAATCAATCTCAAATCTCAAGATTTCACGATCAACATTTCTCAATTTCCAAAATTCAATAATCCTCAAAATACTAGCAATTCATCTCATTCAAATTAAATAAAATAGTTCCACTCATATTTCATTAGAGACAAAACAATTTATATATACATCATTACAAAATTTACATCAAAGGAAATTCAAACTAAATTTTTATTACAAACTTCATACAAACTTTGTACAAGCTGCTCAAGACTCGTTTACATGTCCATACATTTATATGCAATACATACATCAAAAGAAATATTTACAATTAGGGTATAAATTATACCCGATAACTTCAAGCTAAATGATCGTCAATCCTTAGCAGCTCAGTCTGCTGCTCCTCTAGTCTCTGTATCTGCGACAGCAATAGAAGTTATCGTTGAGTACTAGGACTCATTGGTGCACAACATACTAAAATAATCTTTATGCAGAACTTAAATCACATTTATTCACAAATTCGACTGAACATGAGAATTAAATACAAATCATGCATTATGAGATTTTAATCCCAAATAATTTCATTTTGAAGTATCAAATCACATTTCATAAAACCCACAGTTAGTTCATGCCATTCGAAACAAATAGAATCTCAATAGCCAGAGGCTAAAGAGAAATGACATCACAAGGCTAGCTAGCTCAAAAAAAAAAAAAATATATATATATATATATATATATATATATATATATATATATATATATATATATATCCATTCACATCCTCTTCTACTGGCATGCCTCAACAGTTCTCCAGAGAAGGAATCAAAATTCGAAACTAATTACCCCCACTAGTCGTGCTAATGAGGTGTTCAAATATATGGTCATGACACTATGGTTTCAAAACTTATCTTAACACTTTGCTAAACATTGTCATTTCAAATATACACAACTAACTTTCAATAATTTCGATCAAAGCATCATAAATAATGTCTCAATTCACTTTTTCAAATCATTCAAAACAATATGCAGCAAATAATTTACAAAAATTACAAGTTGTGCACAAACATCAAGTGAGTCGCCTCTTGGCCTTTACTCGGTTCCTCGAGTTCTTTTTCGGTATTCTTTTCAACTGAAACATACAATTTCACAATGTTTCAGTACTAAAACTTAACATAAATCCAAAATAAATTTAGCTTCACTTTTACCTAGCTCTAACGTGCTAAACTCGACGTTCTTGAAATTTTGTGTTTTGAGTTACTATTCACTACACTATTCAAGTCAAATTGTTGACTTTCTAAGGCTTAATAGGTATGGGAACTCTAACTTCACCCACATACCACATTTTGGTCACCATACTTGTTGGTTTTGGTCATTTTCTCAAAACTTAGGTCTTTTAGGCAAAATTGCCAAATTTTCAGTTTTGGTGTCTAAGGTTGCACTGTTCCATTGGTCACTTTACTATTGGAATTTGGCAAAACTTTCTTCATAGAAAATGTTCCCTATTGTCTTAAGTTTATTTTCCTTTTTGAATCACTCCAATTGGAGTTTTGTAGCTCAAGTTATAGCCAAAATACAGTTAATGTTCATGCTGCAAATTTTAGTTCTGCAAATTTATTGCTCCAACATCGTTCAGCAATTTGATCAAGTTAAGTCCATAATTTGGTCTAATTTTCTTCATATGAAATGTTCTACTATGTCTTAAATCACCTAAATCGGAGTTTTCTAGAGAGAGTTATAGCCATTGAAACTTTACTGTTCATATGGTAAATCTGCAGTTTTGCAGATTCAGTGGTTCAACTTTGTTCAGTAATTTGATTGGGTTAATGGCATAATTTGGGTTTGTGTTCTTCATGAAAATTTTAGGTCTACATCTAATCTAATCACTGGTAAAATTTCAGGTCATTTTGACATGCCTAGCTTGAGTTATAACCAAATGAACAAATACTATTCATTTGGTCAGTTTATACAGGGCAGCCTGCAATTTTCCAACTTTGGTCTATTTGTTCACTAGGTTTTGGTCACTTTTTAGGCATGCTTCCAAAATGAAAATTGTGTCCTTTAGTGCCTATTTTCATTCCCAATTGGTCTCATACCAATTGGACTTGTAAAATTTCATTTTTGGTCCCTCAAAGTTGACTTTTAGTCATGGTGCATACCCAATCTGAATTTAGCTTTGATTCAAACACTTCTAACACACTTAATTAGGTCACAAATGACCATTTCTCACTTCACATTAGGTCAAAAACACCATTTACAAATTTCTCACATTTTTGGTCTCCAAACCCTAGTGTCCAAAACCCTAAGTTTATCCAATCTTCACAATTCATGTAATCTAATTATACAATTCACATATCTAACATCTATTCACCAAGATTTCATGTTTAACCTAACTAAATACCATCAAAACCTTAGGGTTCCATGGCTGCCACATTCTCTTTTCCCTTATTTAAACATGATTTCCTTTATTTCTAATGGAATTTCACCACACATAAACTTAATTTAATGAATTCAATAAGAATTTAAACTTGAAATTGCACTTACCTCAACTTGAATTTGAATTCTCTAATTTCCCTCTTCTTTTCTTCTTTCTTTGATGACCAAGCTTCTTCTTAAGTGACTAAATCAAGTTTTTGTGAAGCAAGTATGGAAGGATTTGAGGTTTGATAGTGGTTTCAAAGCTTGAAGCAAGCTTTAATGGAGGTTTGCAATGGTGAGGGAGAGAAAAGGATGGAGACGGCAACTTTGCTTAGGAAGAAGACTTTTTACTTTTTTTTTTCTTTCCTTTTGTTTTTTTTTATCCTTATGGAAGACCTAAAAATCCCAATTAAATAAATATATTAAGTATTGTTTTTATGGCATCATGCATGAAGTCATGCATGATGTCATCACCTTTTGACTTTTCCATTTTTTTTTCTATTTATTTTTCTATTAGTTCTTTTATTTAATTTTCGATTCCAAAATTTTCTTTTCTCTGATTTTATTTGACAGTTAGGTCAGGAGTCAGCTCTCAGGGTCAATTGACCAAATTGCCCCTCGCCGGTTCAACCCGGTTTACAAATAATCCAATATTTCTTCCGGTTCCCTGACCTAATTATTTGACTGGCTTAATAGTTCTTTTTTGTGATTTTCTCTTTTCCACTGTGTTTATAAGGATCCTAAGGACAGCAACGTCATATTTTACGGTTCGAAATTTGAGTTTAAATCGACTTCGCAGTCGTTCCCGAGAAGGTCACCCATTGCTGTGACTCTCTGCTCGTTTAACTTCTTATGTTCTGTTTTACTTGTTTATACTTAACTAATTGGACACTACTAATTATTTGTGTTTATAGTTCATCTAGTTGTCTTAAATATGATTCTAATCCCCTTAATTGTCCGGACTAACTCTGATCACCAGAACAGTGAAATATACTAGGCTATGCAAACGGGGGTGTTACAGCAGCACTAAGTATTTTTATACTCACCGATAGCTTATTTTGCTGTCGCAGATAAGAGCAAGAAGAAAGCTGCAGAGTAAGCTGCTATTGAAATTGAGGACTACACTGATCTTTTTGTACGGGTATTGTTTTATACCCTTGTAGTTTTTTTGATGTAAATATTGTAATATTTTATGTATCAATGTAAAATTGAGCAATTGTATAATAAATTGTAATAATATTATCTTTGGATTTTCTTTTTGTAAATTAAGATTTGTATTTGTGAATTTCGTACTATATGCACTGTGGATGAAGTTATGAAATATTTTAAGTTGATAAATTTTTGATTGAATTATGAAATGAATTGAATTGTGTTGACTTGAGATTATTCGGAGGTTGCGAGTTATGGAAAATTTACTAGAAGTGTTTTTCTCAGGTATTTGAAGAACTGTTTTCTCAAAATACAGACGGCACTTTGCCGAAATTTTTATAAAATTTGCGAAAAAATAAAAATGGATAAAAATTTTTACTAGTTTTAAGCTTTGAATAAATGATTTTAATTCCTACCAAAATGCTCACCACTTCCAAAATGTAAGAAAATAGTTTTAAAATCCCTTGTAGTGTACTTAATGAATTATCAGTAGGTGAAGTTTGATAGTTCATTAGGTATTCTACGGGATCATGTTATGCCTTATAGAGGAGTAAGGTTTGACATGTTTTAGTGGTATCAGAGCATGGTTTTGCAATAAATTTTAATTATGTGTATGAATATTTCTTTGATAAGTACAACTGCTCAAGTGTCTTTAATTGATACATATGATATATTTACATCATGAATATGCACTAATGGAGGTCAACCTCTTTGTGTTTGATCTCAGGAAGTAGAAATTTTGGGAAAACGGAATGAAAGAAGGAGATCATTCCATGGAACAATCTGTTGAGGCTGAGGTTCAAGGGAAGCCCCAACACTCCAGAACGTGAGTGGGTCAGCCACTCCAGCTCCTACTCCAAAGACCGCAGCTTTCCTCGCTCGGTTGCACAGAGATGGTCGCTTTTTCTAGCAAATGGCAGGAAATGTGCCGCCCCAAGCTTAGATGCAAGCACCTGTAGCACAACCACAGCCCTCAGCTCGGCAATATGAAAAATTGATGAAATTTGGGGCCACCGAGTTTAAAGGCACTGTGGATCCACTAGAGGCAGAACAGTGGTTAGAGCGAATGGAACGGGTTTTCAGAAAGTTGCATTGTGCAGAAGAGCTGAAGTTCGAGTATTCTGTTTCTTTGTTGCAAGGGGATGCATATGAATGGTGGAAGACCATCCCCCACAGCCTAGTAGAACCTCCAGTCCTTACTTGGTCAGACTTTTTGAGGGAGTTTCAATAGAAGTGGGTCCCCGAAGCATATGTGGATATGAAGTTACAAGAATTCCTGAGTTTAAAACAAGGGGATAGAACTATAGCAAAATATGAGAGAGACTTCTCTCGACTGAGCCACTACGCTGGAAGCTTAGTCTCCACCCCTAGAGATAGATGTAAGCGGTTTGAGGCTGGGTTAAGGCCGAATCTGAGAATGCAAGTTGTGGGTTTCCGACATCATAATTTCTCTGAGTCGATCTCACAGGCCCTAGAACTGGAAAGGATAGAATCAGAAGGAGCAGTGAAGGAGGGTACACAAGAGAAAGAGAAGATTGAAAAGACTACTGGACAAGTACCTGAGAGTAGTTCTGGGAAGAGAAAATAGTTTGGGGGATCCAATTCCGTAGAGATCCGCAGAGGCGCATTCTCCGCCAAAGACTACCTTGGTCCGGTCAATGCACCCAAAGAAGCACCCCGAGGAGCTCTATCATCCCAAGAAGGTGAAACTTGTGGTAGAACACACGGAGGGGTTTGTTTCAAGGCCACTGGTGCATGTTTTAACTATGGAGGGAGCGGACATTTCGCTAAAGATTGTACTAGTCTGCGCCGATCTAGACCTTTTGCTACATCTGAAGGATTAGCCCAAGTCTCTGCACCTAGAGGGTCACTGCCAGTTGGTAGAGGTAGAGGCAGAGATAGGGGTCCTGGTAACACTCCTGGAAGTCAAAGCACTATTAACCAGCCAGTACCCAGTGGCGCACTAGTCAAAGTGTATACCATGCGTTAAAGGGAGGAGGCTGAAACATCAGACGTAGTAGCTAGTATTTTCTCCATCCTTGACCAAGATGTACATGTGTTATTTGATCCTGGCTCCACACATTCGTATGTTAGTGCTAGTGTGATGTGTTCTACTGCTATTTAGTGTGTACCAATGGACTATGATGTGCTAGTAACTAGTCCATTAGGCCAGGAAGTTAGGGTAAATAAATTATATAGGGATTGTCCTTTTGTGATCCAAGGACACACT
Source organism: Hevea brasiliensis (assembly GCF_030052815.1). Lineage (NCBI taxonomy): Eukaryota > Viridiplantae > Streptophyta > Magnoliopsida > Malpighiales > Euphorbiaceae > Hevea > Hevea brasiliensis. The sequence continues at coordinate 46,532,329 of NC_079500.1, read as the reverse complement.
TTTTTGTCTGATTTGATTGAAATGCCCTTCAGAGATTATGACATTATCTTGGGCATGGATTGGTTAGCCAGGCATCATGTGATGATTGACTATAGACTGAAGATAGTCACTTTTGGTCTCCCTCAGTATGGTGATGTAGTAATACATGGGGAGAGGCAGTTATTGCCTTCAAACATCATTTCACCAGACCGCGTAAAAATGATTAGGAAGGGGTGCGAGGCATACTTGGCACATGTGATAGACACCCAAGTGGGTAGTCCAGCATTGAGGGACATCCCCATAGTATGTGACTTTCAGAATGTGTTTCCTGATGAATTGCCAGGATTACCTCCAGAATGAAAGGTGCAGTTTGAGATTGATGTTATACCTAGTGTGGACCCAATCTCCATAACGCCATACAGAATGGCACCAGCAGAACTAAAAGAATTGAAAGTCCAATTGCAAGAGCTACTTGAAAAGGGCTTTATCCACCCTAGTGTGTCACCTTAGGGAGCGCCAGTGTTATTTGTAAAGAAGAAAGATAGCACTCTCCGGTTATGCATTGTCTATCGACAGTTGAATAACGTGACAATAAAGAACAGATACCCATTGCCCCGCATTGATGACTTATTTGATCAGTTGAGGGGTGCAGCTGTGTTCTCCAAAATTGACCTAAGATCAGGTTATTATCAGCTGAAAGTACAAGAGCAGAGTATTTCTAAAACTACCTTTGGAACCCGCTATGGCCATTATGAGTTATTGGTTATGCCATTCGGGTTAACTAATGCTCTGGCTGCTTTTATGGATTTGATGAACACTATCTTCAGACCATACCTCGACCAGTTTGTTGTGGTATTTATAGATGATATATTGGTCTACTCGAGGAATGCAGAAGAGTATGATAGACATCTGCGCATTGTACTACAAACTTTGAGGGAGAAACAGCTATACGCCAAATTGTCGAAATGTGAATTTTCGCTGAAGGAGATATCCTTTTTGGGGCACATAGTATCAGAAGAGGGCATCAAGCTAGATCCAAGTAAGATTGAAGCTATCCTTAATTGGAGGCCTCCCAGAAATATCACAGAGATTCGTAGTTTTCTGGGTTTAGCTGGATACTACCGTAGATTTGTGAAGGGATTCTCCATGTTGGCATATCCATTGACCAAGCTACTTAGAAAAGATGTGAAATTTCAGTGGACGGGTAAATGCCAACAGAGTTTTGATGAATTGAAGAAATGTTTGACTGAAGCTCCAGTCCTGACTTTACCTACTCCGGGTAAAGAATACACAGTATATAGTGATGCTTCTCACAATGGGTTAGGCTGTGTATTGATGCAAGATCAAAATGTCATTGCCTATGCATCACGGCAGCTGAAACCGCATGAGAGGAATTATCCAACACATGATTTGGAGCTTGCAGCTATTGTGTTGGCTCTTAAGATCTAGAGACATTATTTGCCTGGGGAGAAGTGCTACATCTACACAGATCATAAGAGTTTGAAGTATTTGGGCACCCAGAAAGAGTTGAATTTAAGACAGAGGAGATGGTTAGAGTTGATAAAAGACTATGATTGTCTGATAGACTATCAGCTAGGGAAAGTTAATGTTGTGGCTGACGCCTTAAGTCGCAAGACTATGGCAAGTCTACGGGTTATTCCTTTGTGTATGGTGCATGAGTTAAGATCATTGCATGCTAGCTTAGAGATTAATGATGATGGGCAGACAGTAGTTGCATGGCATGTACAACCAGTGTTGATTGATCAGATTAGAATGGCTGCTCAGAATGATCAGAAGTATCAGAGGCTGTTGGAAGAAGTCCGGCAGGCAAGAAACCAGAATTCTCAATCAGAGATGATGGTCTACTACTACACCAGGGCAGAATATATGTTCCTAATGATGTTGATTTGAGGCAGATCATATTGAAGGAAGCACATGAGTCTCCTTTTGCCAGGCACCCTGGTGGTACAAAAATGTATAAAAGGCTAAAGGAGCATTACTGGTGGATGGGTATGAAAGGAGATGTGGCAGAGTTTGTTTCCAAATGCCTAGCTTATCAGCAAGTGAAGGCAGAACACCAAGTACCAACTGGGTTATTACATCCACTACTAGTGCCAGAATGGAAATGGGAGAGAATAACTATGGATTTTGTGATGGGACTTCCGAGGACACAGAAGAGTCATGATGCAGTATGGGTTATTGTTGACAGACTGACCAAGTCTGCTCATTTTCTGCCAGTTCAAATGGACTACAATTTAGAAATATTGGCCAAGTTGTACATTGATGAGATTGTGAGACTGCATGGAGTGCCAATATCCATCGTATCAGACAAAGATCCTAGGTTCACTTCTAGATTCTGGGGTAGTCTTTAAACAGCCCTAGGAACTAGATTGAACTTCAGTACTGCATTCCACCCGCATACAAATGGCCAATCTAAAAGGGTAATTCAGATCTTAGAGGACATGCTACGGGCTTGTGTGATTGAGTTTTAGGGCAGTTGGGACACACACTTGCCTTTGATTGAGTTTGCTTACAACAATAGCCACCAATCAAGCATTGGGATGCCTCCATATGAAGCTTTGTATGGCAGAAAATGTAGAACCCTGTTGTGTTGGGATGATGTGGGTGAAAGGAAAATGATTAGACCTGAAATTATTCAGTAAACTGAGGAGAAAATCAGGGTGATCAGAGATCGACTTAAGACTGCATCAGACCATCAGAAGTCCTATGTTGATCTGAAGAGAAGAGATATTGAGTATGCAGTGGGTAAGAATGTATTTCTCAAGGTTTCCCCTTGGAAAAGAATTATGAGATTCAGCAGAAAGGGGAAACTAAGTCCTCGATTCATTGGGCCATATGAGGTTCTGGAAAAAGTGGGTCCTTTGGCATATCGATTGGCACTACCTACAGAGTTGGAGAAGATACATAATGTCTTCCATGTGTCTATGTTGAGGACGTATCGATCAGACCCATCTCATGTACTACCAGTAGAGGAAATTGAAGTGAATCCAGACCTCACATACGAGGAAGAACCCATAGAGATTCTGGCTTATTTGGTGAAGCAGCTACGGAATAAGCAAATACCATTGGTAAAAGTGTTGTGGAACCATCATTCGGGCTAAGAAGCTACTTGGGAACGAGAGGAGGACATGAGGAGACAACACCCACAGCTGTTCAGAGATTAATACCAAGTAAAATTTCGAGACAAAATTTATTTTAAGGGGGGGAGAATTGTAACGCCCCTATTTGCATAGCCTGATATATTTCACTGTTCCAGTGATCGAAGTCGGTTCGGACAATTAAGAGGATTAGAACCATATCTAAGACAACTAGATAAGCCATAAATACAAATAATTAGTAATTGTCAATTAGTTAGGTATAAATAAGAAAAACAGAACATAAGAAGTTAAACGAGCCGAGAGTCACAACGATGGGTGACCTTCTCGGGAAGGGTTACGGAGTCAGTTTAAACTCAAATTTCGAACCGTAAAATGTGACACCGCGGTCCTTAAGACCATTACAAACACAGTGGAAAAGAGAAAATCATGAAAAAAGGTTGTTAAGCTAGTCAAATAATTAGGTCAGGGAGCCGGAAGAAATATTGAATTATTTGCAAATCGGGTTCAACCGGCAAGGGGTAATTTGGTCAATTGACCTCGAGAGCTGACTCCTAACCTAACTATCAAATAAAATAGGAGAAAAGAAAATTTCAGAGTCGGGAATTAAATTAAAGAACTAATAGAAAAATAAATAAAAAAAAGGAAAATGAAAAAGTGAAGGGAGATGACATCATGCATGACATCATGCATGATGCCATAAAGATTATAATTAATAAATTTAATTAAATTGATTTATGGTCTTCCTAAGGCATAAAAAAGAAAAGAAAAGAAAAGAAAACAAAAATGAAAGTCTTTTTCTTCTTTCCCTAAGTTGCCGCCTCACTTTCACTCTCCCTCTTCATTTCTAAAACTCCATTAAAGCTTGCTTCAAGCTTTTAAATCCCTACTAAACCCCAATTTCTCCCATAATTACTTCATAAAACCTTACCACCCTCACTTAAGAAGGAGATTTAGCAAAGAAAGAAGGAAGAAAAAGAGGAAATTGAAGAAGGGAACATCCAAATTAAGGTTAGTGATTTAAGTTTAAAAAATTCAGTTTATACTTTGTGTGTTTAGTTCAACTTAGGAATAAACTTAAAATGAAATAAAAATATTTATGGAGGACCAAACTGAAAATTCGGCCAGCTAGGGTTACTATGCATATGCTTATGTTTTGATTGAATTTAATATGTTAGGCAAGCTTGTATGAATGTGGTAGTGAGATTGAAATGCTTAGATTTGGTTAAATGCAACAATTTAGGGAGTTAGGGTTTTTGACACTAAGGGTTTAGGAGACAAAATATGCAGAAATGGTGAAATGATGTGGTTGACCTAGTTTGAGGTGAGAAATGGTCATTTTTGACCAAATGAAGTGTGTTGGAAGTGTTGGAGTTGAGGTTAAATTCGGATTCAATGTGGTCATGCTGCAGGCAGCAGGACCAAGGTCCCTTTGAGGGACTAAAAATGAAAATTTACAAGTCCAATTGGTATGAGACCAATTGGGAATGAAAATAGACACAAAATGACACAATTTTCATTTAGGAATTATGCCCAAAAAGTGACCAAAACCTAGTAAACAAATAAACCAAATCCGGAAATTCTCAGTCTGCCTTATACAAACTGACCAAATGAACAGTGTTTATTCATTTGGCCATAACTTGAGCTAGGCCGGTCTAAATGACCTGAAATTTACTAGTGGATAGTGGAGATATAGACCTAAAACTTTCATGAAGAACACAAACCCAAATTATGCCATTAACCAAGTCATTTGGCCACCCTAAGTTGGTAACCTAAAACTGCCATAACCAAAATTTGCCTAGAAATCTGTGTTAAGTCTAATCTGTCAACTATGGTTCAAATGGCTATAACTTGAGCTACAAAACTCCAATTGGAGTGATTCAAAAAGGAGAATAAACTTAAGACAATAGGGAACATTTTCTTTGAAGGAAGTTTTACCAAATTCTAACAGTAAAATGACCAATGGAGCAATGCAACTTAAGATACCAAAACTGAAAATTTGCAAATTTGCCTAAAAGACTTAGAATTTGAGTAAACAACCAAAACCAAAAAATTTAGTGACCAAAATGTGGTATGTGGGTGAAGTTTCAATTCCCATACGTATTAAGCCTTAGAAAGTTAACGAATTAACTTGAATAGTGTAGTGAATAGTAACCCCGAAACACAAATTTTAAAGAACGTCAAGTTTAGCATATATAAGCTAGATAAAAGTGAATTTGAATTTATTTTTTGATTTATGCTAAGTTATGGTACTGAAACACTGTGAAACTGTGTGTTTCAGCTAAAAAAGGCTCAGAAAGTCTAAGAGACTGAGTCAAGGCCTAGAGGCGACTCACGTCAGGTTTGTGCACAATAAACCCTATTTAAGCATTTTATCATTGAAAAATGGATTTAGTATGCATTATGAGTTTAAGAACTTTTGTGTTGCCATTTTGTGAATGAAAATGTAACTTTGGAAATTGATTTGACTTTTGTATGCAATATTTGAATAAATTGTTTTAATTTGATTTCGGATTCACACTTAGCATGACAGTACCATATCATTCCCCCATTTATGGGGTTGAGATCGATTATTTTCCTCCCTCTCTGGTTTACCAGTTGAGGTTATAGATCAGATGAGTACTCATTAGCTAGCTAGCCACCTCCCTCATTGATTTCGATTAGTGGGGTTGTAGATTGCTTTGTCGTGGTGTACAATGCGACATTGATCAGAAATTTTATGTCATGGCTTAAGTTGTTTATGATTTGGCAATACTGTGTTTACTAAATTATTTGACCAAATTGTGTTATTATGAGTTTGATAATTTGTGAAATGTGATTGAGAAATATTTAAATTATATTTTGTGGATGAATGATTTATGTATTGTATTTTAAATTTTTATTGTGCACCACTGAGTATTTCTATACTGAGCGATAGCTTATTTTGCTGTCGTAGATAAGAGCAAGGAGAAAGCACCAGAGTGAGCTGCTATTGAAATTGAGGACTACACTGGTCTTTTTGTACGGGTATTGTTTTATACCCTTGTAGTTATTTTGATGTAAATATTGTAATGTTTTATGTATCAATGTAAAGTTGAGCAGTTGTATAATAAATTGTAATAATATTATCTTTGGATTTTCTTTTTGTAAATTAAGATTTGTATTTGTGAATTTCGTACTATATGCACTGTGGATGAGGTTATGAAATATTTTAAGTTGATAAATTTTTGGTTGAATTGTGAAATGAATTGAATTGTGTTAACTTGAGATTATTTGGAGGTTGCGAGTTGTGGAAAATTTAGTGGAAGTGTTTTTCTCAGGTATTTGAAGAACTGTTTTCTCAAAATACAGACGGCACTCTGACGAAATTTTTATAAAATTTAAGGAAAAATAAAAATGGACAAAATTTTTTTACTAGTTTTAAGCTTTGAATAAATGATTTTAATTCCTACCAAAATGCTCACCACTTCCAAAATGTAAGAAAATGGTTTTAAAATCCCTTGTAGTGTACTTAATGAATTATCGGTAGGTGAAGTTTGGTAATTCATTAGGTATTCTACGAGATCATGTTATACCTTACAGAGGGGTAAGGTGTGACAATAAACAACTTAGGAACAAACATGGATACAATCTTTTTGGATAAGTCATGTTCTTATTATGAAGTATCCTCGATTGTGAACCTATTTATGATACTTTGTACTAGAAATACTGTCACTCATATTCTTAACAACTTAAGAATAGAATTTCTAACAAAATATCAATGGACCTTTTCTATTACACATAAATATATTATGTGAATAGAAAAGTGGAAATGCCTTTTATTAATAAAAACATATACAAGATACATACTAAATGATATACTCTAGGGCATACTACTAACAATAGACTCTTCAAAATGGATTGATGCTATGAAATTCGAAATTGATTCCATGTATAAGAATCAAGTTTGGGATCTTGTTGACCCACCTGAAGGTATTGTACCTATAGGGAACAAATGGGTTTTCAAGAAGAAAATTGGTTCTGATGGAAAGGTAGAGACTATAAGGCAAGGCTAGTAGGGAAAGGGTTTCGACAAAATGGATGTCAAAACAGCTTTTCTCAATGGATACATTGAAGAAAACATTTTCATGGAACAACCTAGGGATTTTGAATCTCAAGATGATTCCAAGGTATGCAAGCTAAGGCGATCCATTTATGGGTTGAAGCAAGCTTCGAGGAGTTAGAACATCCGTTTTGATGAAGCCATTAAATCATTTGGTTTTATAAAAAATGAGGATGAGCCATGTGCATATAAGAAGGTTAGTGACAGTGCTATCACTTTCTTTGTCTTATATGTGGATGATATACTGTTGATGGGTAATGACACAGGTATGTTGACAACTGTAAAGGTATGGTTGTCAAATACATTCTCCATGAAAAGACTTAGGGGAGGCAACCTATATTCTTGGGATTCGTATCTATAGAGATAGAGTGAAAACAATAATTGGTTTATCCCAAAGTCTATACTTGGAAGAGGTGTTAAAGAGGTTTAACATGCTTGATTCCAAGAGAGGATTATTACCAGTGAGACATGGTATCCATTTTTCTAAAGAGATGTCTCCAAAGACACCTGAAGAAAGAGATAAGATGGCCAGGATTCCATATGCTTCGGCTATTGAAAGTTTAATGTATGCAATGTTTTGTACTAGGTCGGATATCGCATATGTTGTTAGTTTGACTAGCAGGTATCAATCCAATCCAGGTTTAGAACACTGGATAGCTATCAATAATATCCTTAAGTACTTGAGAAGAACTAAGGATTTATTATTGATCTATGGAGGTGGAGACTTGCAATTGGATGGTTATACTGATTCTGATTTTCAATCAGATATTGATGATAGAAAGTCTACCTCTGGGTGTGTGTTCATTTGTAATGGAGGTGCAGTCAGTTGGAAGAATTCCAAACAGAGTGCAACTGCAGATTTCACTACTGAGGTTGAGTATATTGCTGCATCAGATGCTGCAAAGGAAGTTGTTTGGATATAAGAAATCCCGGTCTCACTAGAAATCCAAACACATAGAAAGGTACTACCACATTATCAGAGAAATAGTTAGGCGAGGCGATGTAGCCATGCAGAAAATAGCATCAGCTGAAAATCCAGCTGATTCATTCACTAAGCCTATGTTACAGACTCAGCTAGACCGACATCTTAAGAAGATGGGTCTAAAATATTGTAATGAATGGCTCTAGTGCTAGAGGGAGATTGTTAGTAGTATATCATAGAGCATATCATTTAGTATGTATCTTGTACATGTTTTTATTAATAAAAGGCATTTCCACTTTTCCGTTTACATAATATATTTATGTGTAATAGAAAAGGTCCATTGATATTTTGTTAGAAATTCTATTCTTAAGTTGTTAAGAATATAAGTGACAGTATTTCTAGTACAAAATATCATAAATAGGTTCACAATGGAGGATACTTCATAATAAGGACATGACTTATCCAGAAAGATTGTATTCATATTTGTTCCCAAGTTATTTATATGAGATATAAATAAGATGGAATGGTGAGTCTCATGCCATATAACAAACATGATAGGCACTTATACATGATAAGTAGGCCGAACCAGTGACACTTATGACAAGCACATGGAGTTTACTCTTGTCAATGCATTGTCATAAATCATATCAGTGCATATAATCTTTAGACCTGAGATAGCACAGTTATCTTGTATATAGGTGGTTTGAGTTTGATACTGCTTTCATACTTGTACTGTGTATGGGTATATGGGCATGTGTTGGCTCCTACTAGTTATATATGGAGGTAGGTGTTGATCAAGATGGAATCTGTTCCTCTAAGTAAATAGAGATAAAATCATATGTTCATTTAATTGTTCTTCATATTTCAAGTTCCTGGCCAAGACAGATAGATTTATTCAGAAAGAGTTTCTGATGAGAAAATCTTTTTAATCAAGAACTGGAATTAAAAGAGAACAAAATATTCATAGCAAATGGGATTTGACATAAACCATGACTCTTGCTTGAGTTGGGATTTTGTAACAGAGAGATTCTAATGCATGGTAATATATAATTATAGGTTCATTTAAGGTAAATCTTATTACTAATTGGGTGGCCATGGCATGCTATGCTAGGTGTTAACCATGGTCTATGAGGTGCATAAAATGATTTAGAGAAATCATTTATGGTAAGAAAGAGTTCTAATGATATTAAGAGTTGATAACATATCTCATTGCCAATTAGTGATGAGCCTAGTAAGTCACACACATACACAAGTTGTCACATAATTAAATATGATTTAATTAATTAATTAAAGAGTTTAATTGATTAATTAAATAGGTTTGGTTTGCAATTAGAATGCAAGGTCTCTAGCATGACTTGAAACCAAATCTAGGATATTGGATATACAATATAAGTTAAATTTATATTTAAAGTGTTTAAATATGAATTAAATATGAATTTAATTAATGAGAAATTAATTAATAAAGATTAATTAATTAATTTATATTTGATATAAATTGATTAGAAGAAGAGAAATAATTATTTTGGGTTGAGAACTCAAAATTAAGACACAGGGGCATTTTGGTCATTCACAGGGTGACATGTGGCACCATGAGATGGTGACACATGGCATTACACATAAGCTTGCCAAATGTCTTTTAATCATGTAAGATGATTAAAAGTAAGATTAAATATAGGTTCGACACTTGGCACAATGTGATTGGGTCAATTAAACCTAGAACCAATCAGAGGGTGACATGTGGCGAGGGTTTTAAGTGGTGACCTAGCTATATAAGTGTTGTTATGAAAAGAAAACAATACAACCAGCAGCTGCTCCTCTTTGTGCCACCACCCAAAGGCTCCTCTCCCTCTCTTATTCTTCTTCTCTCATCTATTCCAAGAGATTAGCAAATAATCTCTTGAATTAAAAATACTAGAAATTATTTCTAGTGTCCTGTTTACATCTTTAATCTCTTAAAAGGCAAAACTTGATTTTCTAATTAATTAAAAAAGCTTGAGAAGCTGTTCAAGGGCTGCCATAGGTAAACTTGGTGTGGACAAGATAGAGGGACAACATCTGGTGTCCTGAAGGCGCATCCGAAAAGCACAAATACACTGCAGTGCATTAAGAGGTTAGTGTATTTGTTCTTGATCTAATCTAAGGTTCTAAAATTAATCTGATTAATTTTAAAATCTTAAAAGACAAATACAGATCCAAAAAAACATATTAAAAGAGTTTTAATATGTTGTTTATCATTGAAATCAAATAGATAAAAATAAATCTTGCATGATGCATGTGGCCCTAGGTGAAAATTTTTGAATTCAATGGTATAAACTTGTATTTTTTATGCTTCTGCTCCTTCAGTCACACTATCGGTCACATATGTATTTCTCGGTGTGCAACAGAACAACTAATAAGCTGTAATAAATATTAGGCACAAGGCTAAGTATCATCACAATGTCAAAATGGCCAAATGCCATAAAATCACAGAATGGCGTAATGCCATGTGCAGTACTGCTAACTGAACTCTATTGACATGCCAACCTATCCAAACCAACCTTGCTAGATGTACTAGGGCATGTTACACTTTTAAATTGTACAATTCTTGAAATTTAAGTTTAGGTGTTACTATTCATTTCATTAGTCAGCTCTATTCATTTCATTAGTCAACTAAAATATTGACTTTTGCATAGGTAATAGGTACATTGGTTCTAATACTCCCAACATACCATATTTTGCATTCTAAAGTTGTTGGTATTGGTTGCCAATACCATTTCTAAGCTTAGTGCTAGTTATTCAAAATTTTCAGATTTCAAGCCTTGCGTTTACTGTTCTATTGGTCATTTTTACAGTAGGAATTTGACAAAGTTATCAACATGAAAGTTGTTACTTATTGTGTCTAGTTACATTTTTTTTTGAATCTCTCGACTTGGAGTTTTGTAGCTCAAGTTATGGCCTAAAATCATAACTGGTCGGATTGCAAACTTTCCAGATTTTATGGACTGACCAAATCTACAGTATTTTGTGCAGTGACTGTAGTTCACTTTTTGAACATGTTATGATCGAAATTTGGGTTAGGTTTCTTCAAGAAAGTTGTAGGTCTATATCTCAACCTTTTGTTGGTAAAATTTCAGGTCAATTGGACCATTCTACTATGAGTTATGACTAAATGAATAGACACTATTCATTTGGTAATTTTGCCCAAGTAGAATGCAAGTCAATCAGATTAGGGAAATTTTTAAGTCAACTTGGTTTGGTTTTCTAGGCAGGGTTTCTATACCAAAATTGTGCCATTATGTGTCTAGTTTCATGTCCAATTGGCCTTGCACCAATTGAACCTCTACAACTCCATTTATAACTACCCAAACCTACTGGACTCATACTTAGTTCTGCAGGTCAGCCAAGGCAGCTCACCCACATTCAAATGCCAAGCCTCAACTTACTTCATTTCCTTATCATACACATTCAAATGGTCACTAATTGACCATTACAAGGTTAATGAATCATCACATGAGCAAACCCTAATGTTGTTCAAGTGTCCACATTTTCAAGGTTCATTCATGCATCACACTTGCATTTCACTTACTCTTACATGTTCAATCACTCATCTCATGCTATGGGCAGCTCATAAACACTTTAATTCAAGTAAATTCATCAAACCTAACCATTCCTAGGTTGCCCAAATTGTAGGGATGAATATACATAAGTTTTATTTTGTTTTTCTTACACTTTTCCACTTATCTCATGCCAATAAACATGAATTAAGTAAAAGAGATAGGAGATTGGACACTAACCTCTTTGAGCAGAATTTCTAGGTAACAAAACTGCAATCCTTTCTCTTCTTTTTACTACAACTAGCTTCTCCAAGATGTGGGAATGATTTTTAGTGAAGTGAATTTAGGGTTTTGTGGGGAGGAAGCTTAGGAAAATCAAGCTTTAAAAGAGAAAATAGAGAGAGAGCTTCTTGGCTATGGTGGATGGGAAATGAGGAAGAAGAGTGCAATTTTTTTCATTTCAATTTTCTGCCCATTTAACTCATTTTAAGTGGTTTATAGACATGTGTCACAATGTGATTGGGTGAGAGTGCTTAGTGACATAAGCATGAGGTCAAAATTACAATTTTAATTCATTTTCTTTTCTTTTCTATGCTACTCATTTTCAATTCAATTTTTAATAATATTTATTTATATTTTAGATCATAATAATTATTTACTTAACTGGACAAGTCGGCCAAAAATCACCTCTAAAGGCGAAATGACCAAAATGCCCTTCGTTTGGCTTAACAGACCAAAATTGTCTGTACCGATTGAAAAATTTTTCTAAGCATTTTCTTGGCATTCTAATGCCATAGGAACCTCAATGACCCTTCTCTGAATTCCCAAAAATTATTTTATGAATTTTCCCCTAGGTCTAGGGCTCTTAGTTGCGAGAATCGCAACTTTCCACTGGGTTACCCATCGCTAGGGCATCGGCTCATTTAACTTAGTTGTATTTTATTTCTAAAATTTTTTCTAAATTTTTCTTATTAATATTTGAGTTAATTATAGTTCCTTAATTTAGTTTAAATATTTTTCCGGACGTTCTAGTTGTTCGGATCAACACTGGTCACCGAAAAAAAGAATGTACAGAGTTGCTACAGGGAGGGTGTTACAACTTTTCCTTTTTAATTTAAATTTCGTCCTCGAAATTTACCTGATGCAAACAGTTGAGGGAACTGTTGCCTCATCGTCTCTTCACTTTCCCAAGTTGTCTCCTCGATGTTGTGGTGCCTCCAAAGCACTTTCACCAGAGGAATCTGCTTATTCCTCAACTCTTTCACTTCCCGAGCCAGGATCCGTATGGGTTCTTCTTCATATGTCAAATCCGGTTGTATTTCAATTTCTTCCATAGAGATGACATGTGAAGGATCTGAGCGGTATCTTTTTAGCATAGACACATGGAACACATTGTGGATCTTGTCCAGCTCTGGTGGTAAAGCTAGCTTGTAGGCCACTGGACCCACACGTTTAATGATATCATATAGGCCAATGAACATAGGGCTTAACTTACCTTTTCTTCCAAACCTCAGTACCTTCTTCCACGGTGACACCTTGAGAAACACTTTGTCGCCAACCGTATATTCTATTTCTTTTCTCTTTAGGTCAGCATAGGATTTTTGTCTGTTTGAGGCAACCTTCATATTGGCTTTGATTAGCTTTACCTTCTCCTTAGTCTGTTTCACCAGGTTTGGCCCTACCAGTTTATCTTCACCCAATTCAGTCCAGCACACTGGAGTTCTACATTTCCTCCCATACAGTGCTTCATATGGGGCCATTTGGATGCTAGCTTGGTAGCTATTGTTGTATGTAAATTCTGCCAGTGGGAGCTATCTACCCAACCTCCCTCAAATTCAATGACACAATTTCTCAGCATATCCTCAAGGACCTGACATATATTTCATGTTATTATTATCATTTCAGTTTAATATTTGTATTAATTCAATTGGTTTCAATTGTTTACCTGGATTACTCTTTTTGATTGCCCATCCATCTGAGGATGGAAAGTTGCGCAAAAGTGGAGTTGTGTACCCAAGGATTCATGCAACTTCTTCCAAAATCTCGATCTAAACCTTGGGTCTCGATAAGATATGATGGAAAGTGGAATTCCATGCAGTCTAACTATCTCACTGATATACAATTATGCTAACTTTTCCAGTGAGTAGTCAGTCCTAACTAGCAGAAAGTGTGCTGACTTCGTCAATCTATGTACTATCACCCATACTGCATCATGCTTTTTCTAGGTGAGAGGTAGACCACTTATAAAATTCATGGTGACTCGATCCCATTTCCATTCAGGTATGCGTATAGGCTGTAGTAAACCCGACGAAACTTGATATTCTGCCTTAACTTGCTAACATGTCAAGCATTTAGTCACATAGTTTAGTCACATAGTCAGCTATGTCCTTCTTCGTACCAGGCCACCAATACTGAAGCTTTAGATCATGATACATTTTTGTACTTCCTGGGTGCATAGCATAAACAGTGGTATGTGCCTCTTTCAGAATACTAGCTTTCAATTCCCCATCATCTGGTACACATACTCTTTCTTTGTAGTACAGATACCCATCTGCTTTCACCTCATAGTCAGTTGCTTTCCCTTTTGAGATTTTACTCACAGTAGTCATTAATTTCTCATCTACCTTCTGCCCATCTAAAATCTGCTGTAGTAGGTTTGGCTTCACTTGCAACTCAGCCAAAATAGCTCCATCTCGAGCTAAGGATAGACGGGTATTCAATGATCTCAAAGTTGTGATGGATTTCTGTTCAAAGCATCAGCAACTACATTTGCCTTCCCCGGATGGTAATCAATCACACAATCATAGTCCTTCAGGAACTCAATTCATCGTCTCTATCTAAGGTTGAGCTCTTTCTGAGTTGGCAAATATTTCAGACTTTTGTGGTCTGTGTAAATATAGTACTTTTCACCATACAAGTAGTGCCTCCATATCTTCAGTGCGAAGATAATTGCTGCAAGTTCTAGATCATGGGTAGGGTAATTCTATTCATGTGGCCTTAGCTGCCTGGAAGCATAAGCGACCACCTTTCCCTCTTGCATCAATACACACCCTAACCCATTAAGAGAGGCATCACTGTAGACCACAAAGTCCTTTCCCAACACTGGCTATTTTAACACTGGTGCCTCTGTTAACATAGCCTTCAACTTCTCAAAACTGGCCTAACACTTGTCATTCTAGTTAAATCTGACATTCTTATTTAACAACTTGGTCATTAGAGCAGCTATTAAAGAAAATCCATTCACAAATCTTCTGCAATATCCAGCTAGCCCCAAAAAACTTCTGACCTCAGTTGTATTTCTGGGAGGCTTCCATTCTATCACTGCTTCTATCTTCTTGGGATCCACTCTAATCCCATCAACTGACACTATGTGTCCAAGGAATGCAATCTCATTAAACCAGAAGTCACACTTGGATAACTTAGCATACAACTTCTTTTCTCTCAGGGTTTGCAGAACAATTCTCAAATGCTTATCATGTTCTTCCCTGGACTTGGAATACACCAAAATATCATCAATAAAGACCACTATGAACCGATCTAGGTATGGATGGAAGATACGGTTCATAAGGTCCATGAATGCTGCTGGTGCGTTTGTTAGGCCAAAGGGCATCACCAAGAACTCATAATGCTCATATCGAGTCCTGAATGCAGTCTTTGGCACATCTGCATCCTTTACCCTCAACTGATGATACCCTAATCTAAGATCAATTTTGGAAAATACTCCTGTTCCCTTCAATTAATCAAACAGATCATCAATTCTAGGCAACAAATACTTATTCTTCACAGTCACTTTATTCAACTATTGGTAATCAATGCATAACCTCAAAGTCCCATCATTCTTCTTTACAAATAGCACTGGAGCTCCCCATGGTGACACACTGGGGTGTATGAACCCCTTATCCAGTAACTCCTGTAATTGGATTTTCAGTTTCTTCAATTCTGTGGGCACCATCCTATAAGGAGTAATAGAGATTGGTGTTGTACCCGGTAGTATCTCAATAGCAAATTCAACTTCACTTTCTGGTGGAAAGCTGGGCAATTCTTCAAGGAACACATCTGGGAAGTCTCTTACTGTGGGTATATCACACAAATTTGGTTTAGCTTGCCTAGTATCCACCACATGTGCTAGGTAGGCTTCACAGCCTTTTCTCATCAGTTTTCTTGCAACTTTGGCTGAGATGACATTGGATAATAAATCTGTCCTTTCCCCCACAATTGTAATCTCATTACCCTTAGGAGTTTTCAAAGAAATCCTTTTCAGTTTACAATCAACCATTGCTTGATGACGTGACAACCAGTCCATTCCCAAGATCACGTTGAACTCATGGAAAGGCAACTCAATCAGGTCTGTCAAGAATTCATACCCCTGAATCTTTAACGGGCAACCCTTGTACACTTTGTTCACCACTACACTATGGCCCAATGGATTAGTGACCAGAATGTCTTGGTCACTCTCCCCTACTAATATCCCCCTTTCTACGAGGAGGTTGATGCAAATGTATGAATGAGTGGATCCTGGATCCACCAATGCATGCACAGATGTATTGTAGAGGGAGAACATACCCCTGATGACGTTCGGGGCATCTTGCTCCTCCTGAGCGCTTATGGCATAGGCTCTAGTAGGTGCTCTGCCCTCAGGCCTCTCTGTTGGCTCAGATTCAGGCCTCTGTGATGGTCCCACTGCCTTAGATTTTCCAGATTTCCTACCCCTTTGTGGTGCAGGAGTAGGTTTGTCTGCTTTTGTTGGAGTAGCTGTAGCAGTTCTGCATGGACAGTTCCTTAACTGATGTTCTATCGACCCACACCTTAAGCAGGCACCAGTCACTCTCTAACACTCCCCCTTATGCCACTTCAGGCAATATGGACATGCAGAAGATGCTGAGGCTGGTCCCCTGAACCTCATCCCTGGAGAGCTACCCACAGATGGTGTGGACTAACCTCTCCTAGGGTTGAACTGTGGCTTGGGCCCCTGGGACTGACCCTGACCTTGTGGTTAACCTGAACTCTGTGCAGGTGGACCTTTGAACGTTTTCCCTGGTGCAAGAGATGAACTAGACTGACCCGGGCCCCTCTTCTACTGTCTCTCCCTTCCAGTTTGCTCACTTATTCTAACCTTTTCAACTTTTATTACAGCCTCCACTAACTTAGTGAAGTCTGTGATTCCCAAGGCAGTAATCATGATGTTTATGTTGTCATTTAATCCCTCTTTAAATCTCTTACACCTTTCGGCCTCATTAGGGACTATCTCCCTTCTGTAGCTGCTCAGTCTGACAAATTCCTTTTCATACTCTACCACTGTCAGCTGTCTCTGGCTCAGGTTAATGAACTCTCTTCTTCTCTCTACCAGGTATACACTACCCATATATTTCTTCTTGAATTCTGAGAGAAAGAAGTCCCAAGTTATTACTTATGGCTGCACTTCACTAAACACTGTATCCCACCATTGGTAAGCATCATCTTGCAACAGAGATGCAGCAGCTTCTAGATTTTGCTCTGGAGTGTAGTGAAGTTGTTTTAGAACACTCCCTATTCTATTTAACCCGTTTTCGGCTGTAACAAAATCATCTTCTCTCTTGCCAAAGAAATCCACTGCTCCAAATTTTCTTAGTCTTTCCAAATGTGATTTCTGCTGTGGAGGTGGTGGTGGTGGTGGTGGCATTGCCCCAGCCATTTGTCTGAAGAATTCGGCCATTTGCTGGAACATGGCCTGTGGAGGCCGAAAGGTGCTCGCTAAAGTCGTTGGAGCAGTTCTCCCCTACCCCCGCCTCACCACAGTGGGAGCATGACTCTCCACTTCCTCCTCAATTGCCCTCTGAGATGTAGGGTCCATATCCTATTCAAAATAACAAAGACAAACAGATCTGCATTAGTGTCACCTCGACTCTTACCAATGCAATGCATGGTACAGACTCGATCTAGGCCCAGAAACGCCTAAACCATGCTCTAATATACTAAATGTGAACCCCTTACCCATCTATAGTATAGCCGAGTAAGATATGCCACGCAGTGTACCGGAAAATCCTATTTTATTTCAATTATTTTTATCCTTCCTTAGTTATTTTGTTTTTCATAGTTATGAAGCATAATTTCTGAAGTATAATTCATTTGAATCATTTATTGAAATCATAAATTTTTTTTTTTGAGGTTCCGTAAATTTTATAGAAAATTCGACAGAGTACCGGCTAAAAATGGAGAAAACAGTTCTTCGGAACCTGAGAAAAACACTTTCAAAATTCTCAATCAATCCCAAACTCCATATCATCAACAAAATCTCAATATTTTTCAACAACATTTCCATTTCTCAATCATTCATTTCATAGGATATTCATGTACAAGTCATAAATAAATATTCACTTTTTCATTCATAAACATAATTTTCACTATTTACATCGATAACAAAATACATTACATGAGTCTCAATTTATTATGAGAAAATAAAAGTTAATTACAAAATACCCAAAATGAAACCTAGTGTCCTACCAATGCACTGATGTTGGTAAGGTGACACGGATACTATGCAGAGCTGCAGAAGGTTTCACCCAGTCTGTGGTTTACTGGGCTCTCAGTCGGTCTCTCCGGAACCTATGCATGGCAAAAGCAACCCGCTAAGCAATAATGTTTAGTGGTGCCAATAATAAAATAAAAAAGAAATAACAGAAAATAAATATGCAATGCAAGTTCTGATGTCTTATGCAGACAATTTTTCGATCATTATTGGTAATCTTATTTATTTTGTACTTATTATATTCATAATTTCATTAAATGTAACAACCTTATTTGTATAGCCTGGTATATTTTACTGTTCCGGTGATCGGTGTCGGTTCGGACAATTAAGGGGATTAGAATCACACTTAAGACAACTAGAGAAGCCATAAACACAAATAATTAGTAATTGTCAATTAGTTAAGTATAAATAAGAAAAACAGAACATAAGAAGTTAAACGAGCCGAGAGTCACAGCGATGGGTGACCTTCTCGGGAATGACTGCGAAGTTGATTTAAACTCAAATTTCGAACCGTAAAATGTGACGCCGCGGTCCTTAGGACCCTTACGAACATAGTGGAAAAGAGAAAATTATGAAAAAGAACCGTTAAGCCAGTCAAATAATTAGGTTAGGGAGCCAGAAAAAATATTGAATTATTTGCAAACCGAGTTGAACCGGTGAGGGGCAATTTGGTCAATTGATCCCTAGAGCTGACTCCTGACCTAACTGTCAAATACAATCGGAGAAAAGAAAATTTTGGAATCGAGAATTAAATTAAAGAACTAATAGATAAATGAAAAAAAAAAAGAAGAAAAGAAAAGAAAAAGTTAATTACATCACTTTGTGACATGAAAATGATGTCAAAAAATTGATTTTTAATTCCTACCAAATTTTGACTAAGTTAAATATCTATTAAGTAAGACAAAAATTAAACAAAAAAAAAATTACTCTCATCTTCTCTCCCAAACCAGCCGACCTCTCTCTCTCCCAAAGCTCTCTCTCTCAAACCTCCATTAGAGCTCTTAGTTCAAGCTTTATACACCCTAAATTAACCATAAATTCCTCGAAAATTCTCCACTAAACCTCATCCTTGCATCTTGAAGAGTATAGAGGATCAAGAAAAAGAAAGAAAATTGGAGAAAAGGGGAGTTAGAAGTTGCTACACAAAGGTTTGTGATTTAAGTTGCAAAATGAGTTTATTACTTGTCTTTATAACCTAATTAACTTAGAAATAAACTTAAAATGAAATAAAAAATTTGTTGAGAGACCAAACTGAATTTCGGCCAGCTAGGGTTACTATGCATATGTTTGAGTTTTGATTGAATTTAAATGGTAGGCAAGCTTATATGGATGTGCTAATGAGATTGGTATGCTTAGATGTGGTTAAGTGCAACAATTTAGGAAGTTAGGGTTTTGGGACACTTAGGGTTAGAGACAAAAATGTGAAAAATAGGTAAAAGATGTCTTGGACCTAGTTTGAAGTGAGAAATGGTCAATGGTGACCAAATGAAATTTGTTGAAAGTGTTGGAATTGAAACCAAATTTGGATTGAGTGTGGTCATGCTGCTGACAGTATAACCAAAGTCCCTTTGAGGGACCAAAAATGAAAATTTACTAGTCTAATTGATATGAGACCAATTGGGAATGAAAATAGACACTAAATGACACAATTTTCATTCATGAAGCATGCCCAAAAAGTGACCAAAACCTAGTGAACAAATTGACCAAACTTGGAAAATCTCAGTCTGCCCTGTACAAAGTGACCAAATGAACAGTGTTTGTTCATTTGGTCATAACTTGAGCTAGGCAGGTCAAAATTACCTGAAATTTTACCAGTAGACATTTGAGGTATATACCTAAAACTTTCATGAAGAACACAAATCCAAATTATGCCATTAACCAAGTCATTTGGCCACCTAAAGTTGGTGACCTAAAACTGCTAGAACCAAAAATTGCCAAGAATTTCTGGGTTGAGTCTAATCCGGCAGCCATGGTTCAAATGGCTATAACTTGAGTTACAAAAATCCAATTGGAGTGATTCAAAAAGGAGAATAAACTTAAGACAATAGGGAACATTTTCTATGAAGAAAGTTTGCCAAATTCCAACAGTAAGATGACCAATGGAACAGTGCAATCTTAGACACCAAAACTAAAAATTATCAAATTTGCTTAAAAGACTTAGAATTTGAATAAACAACCAAAACCAACAAATTTAGTGACCAAAATGTGGTATGTGGGTGAAATTGGAATTCGCATACCTATTAAGCCTTAGAAAGTCAACAATTTGACTTGAATAGTGTAGTGAATAGTAAGCCCAAAACACAAATTTCAAGAACGTCGAGATTAGCACGTTAGAGCTAGGTAAAAGTGAAGTTAAATTTATTTTTAGATTTATGCTAAGTTATGGTACTGAAACACTGTAAAATTGTGTGTTTCAGTTGAAAAGAATACCGGGAAAGAACCCGAGGAACTGAGTCAAGGCCAAGAGGCGACTCGCTTGAGGTTTGTGCACAACATCCCTATACTTTAAAATTCATTGATAAAGTGAATGAAATATGTATTCTACTTTTGCTTTGAATTGTTGAAAGTTTATTTGTGACATTATTTATGATGTTTTGATTTAAACTGTGACAATTATTATGTATATTTGAAATAGCAATGTTTAGCAAATTGTTAAGATAAGTTTTGAAACCAAAGTGTCATGACCATATATTTGAACACCTCACTAGCATGACTAGTGGGGGTAATTAGTTTCAAATTTTGATTCCTTCTCTGGAGAAGTGTTGATGCCAGTAGAAGAGGATTTGAATGGATATCCATATATTTGAGCTAGCTAGCCTTGTGATGTGACTTCTCCTTAGCCTCTGGCTATTGAGATTATATTTGTTTCGAATGGCATGATCTAACTGTGGGTTTTATGAAATGTGTTTGATACTTCGAAATGAAATTGTTTGGAATAAAATCTCATAATTCATGTTTTATGTTTAACTCGCATGCTCAGTTCAATTTTTAAATAAATGTGATTTAAATTATGCATAAAAAATATTTTAGTATGTTGTGCACCACTGAGTCCTAGTGCTCAGCGATAGCTGTTATTACTGTCGCAGATTTAGAGACTAGAGGAGCAGCAGAGTGAGCTGCTGAGAATTATCAAGCGACTCATCCTGAAGTTATATCGGGTATATTTTATACCTTGATTGTAAAAATTTATTTTGATATATGTGATGTACATAAATGTATGGACATGTAAATTCGGTCTTGAGCAGTTTGTACAAAGTTTGTATAAAGTTGTAATAAAATTTAGTTTGAATTTTCCTAATGTAGATTTTAGTATGATGTATATATAGATTATTGTCTTTAATGAATGGAAATGTTTTATTTTAATTTGAATGAGATTGATAGATATTATTTTGATGATTATTGAATTTTGGAAATTGAGAAATGTTGACTGTTAAATTTTGAGACTCGAGAAATTGTTTGAGATTGGTTGTGAAATTGAAGTAGTGGTTGAGAAAATTATTGGAAGTGCTTTTTTTCAGGTATTTCAAGAACTGTATTCTCAAAATACAGACGGAACTCTGCCAAAATTTTTATAAAATTTGCGGAAAAATAAAATGGACCAAAAATTTTAACTAGTTTTCAACTTTAATTAAATGTTTTAATACCTATTGGAAAATGCTCACCACTTATCAAAAGTAAGAAAATTGTTTTAAAATCCCTTATAGGGTACTTAATGAGTTATCGGTAGGTGAAGTTCGGTAGTTCATTAGGTATTCTACGGGATCATGTTATGCCTTACAGAAGGGTAAGGTGTGACATGTTTTAGTGGTATCAGAGCAAAATTTTTAAAGTATGTTTTGACTTGAGAATTTGTGTCTTTCTTTGTTAAGTACAACTGCTCAATGTCCATATTTGTTATATACAGTGCATTACATCATAAATATGAACTAACAGAGGGAAATCTCCATGTGTTATTTGTTCAGGAGATATCCTAACTTCAGACTGAAATGGAAGAAGGAGATCGCTCAGTTGAGCAATCTGTTGAAGCTGAGGCACAAGGGGAAGCCCCAGCTCTCAGAATGTTAGTGGATCAGTAGCACCAGTCCCACAAATGCCACAGTTTCCTGAACAGTTTGCACAGCAGATGGCTGCAATGTTTCAACAAATGGCTGGGGGTATACCTGCTGAAGCTCCACCCCAAACACCTGTGGCACAACCACAGCCTCTAGCCAAATAGTATGATAAGTTATTGAAGTATGGGGCTACTGAATTTAAGGGTACAGTGGACCCTTTAGAGGCAGAGCAATGGCTTGAAAGGATGGATAAAGTATTTAAGAAGCTGCACTGCCAAGATAAACTGAAGTTTGAATATTTTGTGTCGCTACTGCAAGGGGATGTGTATGATTGGTGGAAGACCATTCCCCACAGCTTGACTGAACCACCAGTACTGACCTGGAATGACTTCACCAGAGAGTTCAGACAGAAATACGTCCCAGACGCATATGTGGATCAGAAGTTACAAGAGTTTCTGAGTCTAAAACAAGGCAACAAAACAGTGGCAGAGTATGAGAGGGAGTTCTCCCACTTAAGTCACTATGCAGGGAGTCTCCTTTCTACTAGCAAGGCAAGATGCAAGAGATTTGAGACTGGTTTGAAGCCCAGTTTGAAAATGCGAGTAGTGGGATTCAGGCACAGCAATTATTTAGAACTCATATCTCAAGCACTTGAGTAAGAAAGGATTGAATCAGAGGCGACCCCAATAAAAGAAAAATCAGAGAAAGCTGAGAAATCAAAGAAGGACAAGGGGGAAAAGTCAGTAGAGCCGAGTTCTGGTGGTACCTCTGGAAAGAAGAAGAAATTTAGTGGACCCAGCAGGGGTCAAGGCGGAAGATTTGATAGGGGCAGATTTTCTGGACAGAGACCCCTTAGGTCTGGTCAGCAGTCGAGCAGGGGTTCACATTTTGCCCGCCCCTGTGAGACTTGCGGCAAGATTCATTGGGGGGGGGAATGTTATTGGGCCACTGGAGCCTGCTTTAACTGTGAAGGCAAAGGCCATATAGCTAAAGACTGCACTAGTGCTCCGAGATATGGTCCAGCTCCTACTACTGCCAAGGGATCTATTCAGAGTCCTACTCCCAGAGGTTCACAATCAGTTAGTAGAGGAAGAGGTAGGGTAGAGGCACTGCTTCAGGCAGTCAGGGTACGGTTGGTCAATCAGCATAAGGAAGTGCTTCAGCCAGAGTCTATACGATGAGACAGCGAGAAGAGGCTGAGACTTCCGATGTGATAGCTGGTACATTCTCTATCTCTAATCAAGAAGTATTTGTATTGTTTGATCCGGGTTCAACCCATTCATATGTTAGTGCTAGCCTAGTCTGTTCACTTGCTGTTCCATGTGTGCAAATGGGTTTTGAAGTGCTAGTAACTAGTCTGTTAGGACAAGAGGTCCGGGTCAACAAAATTTATAGGGACTATCCTTTGGTGATCCAAGGACATGTTTTTCTGTTAGATTTGATTAAAATGCCCTTCAGAGATTATGATATCATCTTAGGCATGGATTGGTTAGCCAGGCATCACGCTATGATTGACTGTAGACTGAAGACAGTCACTTTTGGTCTCCCTTTATACGGTGATGTGGTAATACATGGGGAGAGGCATTTACTGCCATCAAACATCATTTCGGCTGCACTAGCTAGAAGGATGATCAGAAGGGGGTGTGAAGCATACTTGGCATATGTGATAGACACCCAAGCGGGGAGTCCAGCACTGAGGGACATCCCTACGGTATGTGACTTTCTGGATATTTTTCCTGATGAATTACCAGGATTACCTCCAGAAAGAGAGGTGCAGTTTGAGATTGATGTTATGCCTGGTGTGGATCCAATCTCCATAACACCATATAGAATGGCACCTACAAAATTGAAAGAGTTGAAAGTGCAGTTGCAAGAGCTGCTTGACAAGGGCTTTATCCGCCCTACTGTGTCACCTTGGGGAGCGCTAGTATTGTTTATAAAGAAGAAAGATGGCACTCTCCGCTTGTGTATGATTATCGATAGTTGAATAAGGTGACAATAAATAACAGATACCCATTGCCCCGCATTGATGACTTATTTGATTAGTTGAGGGGTGCAGCTATGTTCTCCAAAATTGACCTGAGATCAGGTTATTATCAGCTGAAAGTACAAGAGCAGAGTATTCCTAAAACTGCCTTTAGAACCCGCTATGGCCATTATGAGTTCTTGGTTATGCCATTCGGGTTAACTAATGCTCTGGCTACTTTTATGGATTTGATGAATACTATCTTCAGACCATACTTTGACCAGTTTGTTATGTATTCATAGATGATATATTGGTCTATTCTAGGAGTGCACAAGAGCATGATAGACATCTGCGGATTGTACTACAGACTTTGAGGGACAAACAACTATATGCCAAATTATCGAAGTGCGAATTTTGGCTGAAAGAATATCTTTCTTAGGGCATGTAGTATCAGAAGAGGGCATCAAGGTAGATCCAAGTAAGATTGAAGCTATCTTTAATTGGAGGCCACCCAGAAATGTCACAGAAATTCATAGTTTTCTGGGTTTAGCTGGATACTACTGTAGATTTGTAAAGGGATTCTCCATGTTGGCATCTCCATTGACCAAGCTACATAGAAAAGATGTGAAATTTTAGTGGACGGATAAATGCCAACAGAGTTTTAATGAATTGAAGAAATGTTTGACTGAAGCTCCAGTCCTTACTTTACCTACTCCGAGTAAAGAATACACAGTTTACAGTGATGCTTCTCACAATGGGTTAGGTTGTGTATTGATGCAAGATCGAAATGTCATTGCCTATGCATCACAGCAGCTAAAACTGCATGAGAGGAATTATCCAACACATGATTTGGAGCTTGTAGCTATTGTGTTTGCTCTTAAGATCTGGAGACATTATTTGTATGGGGAGAAATGTTACATCTACACAGATCATAAGAGTTTGAAGTATTTGGGCACTCAAAAGGAGTTGAATTTGAGATAGAGGAGATGGTTAGAGTTGATAAAAGACTATGATTGTCTGATAGACTATTAGCCAGGGAAAGCTAATGTTGTTGCTGACGCCTTAAGTCGTAGACTATGGCAAGTCTACGGGTTACTTCTTTGTCTATGGTACATGAGTTAAGATCATTACATGCCAGCTTAGAGAATAATGATGATGGGCAGACAGCAGTTGCATGGCATGTACAACCAGTGTTGATTGATCAGATCAGTATGGCTGCTCAGAATGATGAAAGATGTCAGAAGCTGTTGGAAGAAGTCAAGCAGGGCAAGAAACCAGAATTCTCAATCAGAGATGATGGCCTACTGCTACACTAGGGCAGAATGTGTGTTCCTAATGATGTTGATTTGAGGCAGATCATTTTGAAGGAAGCACATGAGTCTCCTTTTATCATGCACCCTGGTGGCACAAAGATGTATAGGGGGCTAAAGGAGCATTTCTGGTGGATGGGTATGAAAAGAGATGTGGCAGAGCTTGTTTCCAAATGCCTAAGCAAGTTAAGGCAAAGCATCAAGTACGCGCTAGGTTGTTACATCCACTACCAGTACTAGAATGGAAATGGGAGAGAATAGTGATGGATTTTGTGATGGGACTTCCGAGGACACAGAAGAGTCATGATACAGTATGGGTCATTGTTGACAGACTAACTAAGTCTGCTCATTTTCTGCCAGTTTGGATGGACTACAGTTTAGAAAGATTGGCCAAGTTGTATATAGATGAGATTGTGAAATTGCATAGAGTGCTAGTATCCATCATATCAGACAGAGATCCTAGGTTCACTTCTAGATTCTGGGGTAGTCTTCAGAGAGCCCTAGGAACTAGATTGAACTTTAGTACTGCATTCAACCCACAGACAGATGGCCAGTCTGAAAGGGTAATTCAGATCTTGGAGGACATGCTACGGGCTTGTGTGATTGAATTTAAGGGTAGTTGGGATACACACTTGCCTTTGATTGAGTTTGCTTACAACAACAGCTACCAATCAAGCATTGGGATGCCTCCATATGAAGCTTTGTATGGCAGAAAATGTAGAACCCCATTGTGTTCGGATGACATGGGTGAAAGAAAGATGATTGAACCCGAAATTGTTCAGCAAACCGAAGAGAAAATCAGGGTGATCAGAGATCGACTTAAGACTGCATCAGACCGTCAGAAGTCCTACATTGATCTGAAGAGAAGGGATATTGAGTATGCAGTAGGTGAGAAAGTATTCCTCAAGGTTTCTCCTTTGAAGAGAATTATGAGATTCAGTAGAAAGGGGAAACTGAGTCCTCGTTTCATTAGGCCATATGAGGTTTTGGAAAGAGTGGGTCCTTTGGCATATCGATTGGCACTACCTCCAGAGTTGGAGAAGATACATAATGTCTTCTATGTGTCTATGTTGAGGAGGTATCGATCTGACCTATCTCATGTACTACCAGTAGAGGAAACTGAAGTAAATCCAGACCTCACATATGAAGAAGAACCCATAGCGATTTTAGCTTATAAGGTGAAGCAGCTACGGAACAAGCAGATACCGTTGGTGAAATTGCAGTGGAACCATCATTCGGCCCAGGAAGCTACTTGGGAACGAGAGGAGGACATGAGGAGACAGCACCCACAGCTGTTCAGAGATTGATACCAGGTAAAATTTTAAGACAAAATTGATTTAGGGGGGGTGGGGAGAATTGTAACACCCCTATTTGTATAGCCTGGTATATTTTACTGTTCCAGTGATCGGTGGCGGTCCGAACAATTAAGGGGATTAGAACCACACTTAAGACAACTAGAGAAGCCATAAACACAAATAATTAGTAATTGTCAATTAGTTAAGTATAAATAAGAAAAACAGAACATAAGAAGTAAAATGAGCCGAGAGTCACAGTGATGGGTGACCTTCTCGGGAATGACTGCGAAGTCGATTTAAACTCAAATTTCGAACCATAAACTGTGACACCGCGGTCCTTAGGACCATTATGAACATTGTGGAAAAGAGAAAATTACAAAAAAGAACTGTTAAGCCAGTCAAATAATTAGGTCAGGGAGCCAGAAGAAATATTGAATTATTTACAAACCGGGTTGAACCGGCGAGGGGCAATTTGGTCAATTGACCTCGAGAGCTGACTCCTGACTTAACTGTCAAATAAAATCAGAGAAAAGAAAATTTCAGAATCGAGAATTAAATTAAAGAACTAATAGATAAATGAAAAAAAAAGAAGAAAAGAAAAGAAAAAATTAATTACATCACTTTATGGCATCAAAATGATGTCAAAAAATTGATTTTTAATTCCTACCAAATTTGACTAAGTTAAATATCTATTAAGTAAGACAAAAATAATAATAAAAAAAAATTACTCTCATCTTCTCTCCCAAACCAGCCGGCCTCTCTCTCTCCCAAAGCTCTCTCTCTCAAACCTCCATTAGAGCTCTTAGTTCAAGCTTTATACACCCTAAATTAACCATAAATTCCCCTAAAATTCTCCACAAGGCCAAGTATCATCACAATGTCAGAATGGCTAAAAGCCATAAAATCATAGAATAGTATAATGCCATGTGCAGTACTACTAACTTAACCCTATTGGCATGCCAACCTATCCAAACCAACCTTGCTAGGTATACTAGGGCATGTTACACTTTTAGATTGTACAATTTTTGAAATTTAAGTTTAGGTGTTACTATTCATTTCATTAGTCAACTAAAATGTTGACTTTTACATAGGCAATAGGTACATTGGTTCTAATACTCCCAACATATCACATTTTGCATTCTAAAGTTGTTGGTATTGGTTGCCAATACCATTTTTAAGCTTAGTGCTAGTTGTTCAAAATTTTCGGATTTCAAGCCTTGTGTTTACTATTCCATTGGTCATTTTTACAGTAGGAGGCAAAGTTATCAGCATAAAAGTTCTTCCTTATTGTGTCTATTTACATGTCTTTTTTTGAATCACTCCATTTGGAGTTTTGTAGCTCAAGTTATGGCCTAAACACCATAATTGGCCAAATTGCAAACTTTCCAGATTTTCTGGATTGACCAAATCTATAGTGTTTTGTGCAGTAAATGCAGGTCACTTTTTGGACATGTTATGGTCAAAATTTGGGTTAGGTTTCTTCATGAAAGTTGTAGGTCTATATCTCAACTTTCGCTGGTAAAATTTCAGGTCAATTGGACCTTTCTACACTGAGTTATGACCAAATAAATAGACACTATTCATTTGATCATTTTGCCCAGGCAGAATGCAAGTCACCCGGATTAGGGCAATTTTTCGGTCAACTTGTTTTGGTTTTCTGGGCATAATTTCTATACAAAAGTTGTGCCATTATGTGTCTAGTTTCATTTCCAATTGGCTTTGCACCAATTGAACCTCTACAACTCCATTTATAATTGCCCAAACCCGTTGCACTCATGCTCAGTCCTGCAGGTCAGCTAAGGCAGCTCACCCACACTCAAATGCCAAGCCTCAACTCACTTCATTTCCTCATCATACACATTCAAATTGTCGCTAATTGACCTTTACAAGGTTAATGAACCATCTCATGAGTAAACCCTAATGTTGTTCAAGTGTCCATATTTTCAAGGTTCATTCATGCATCATACTTGCATTTCACTTACTCCTACATGTTCAATCACTCATCTCTTTTAGTAGTATGCCCTAGAGCATATTATTTAGTATGTATCTTGTACATGTTTTTATTAATAAAAGGCATTTCCACTTTTCCATTTACATAATATATTTATGTGTAATAAAAAAGGTCCATTGATATTTTGCTAGAAATTCTATTATTAAGTTGTTAAGAATATGAGTGACAGTATTTCTAGTACAAAGTATCATAAATAGGTTCATAATTGAGGATACTTCATAATAAGGACATGACTTATGCAGAAAGATTGTATTCATGCTTATTCCCAAGTTATTTATAGGAGATATAAATAAGATGGAATGGTGAGTCTCATGCCACATAACAAACATGATAGGCACTTATACATGATAAGTAGGCCGAACCATTGACACTTATGATAATCACATGGAGTTTACTCTTGTCAATGCATTGTCATAAATCATATCAGTGCATATAATCTTGAGACCATAGATAGCACAGTTATCTTGTATATAGGTGGTTTGAGTTTGATACTGCTTTCATACTTGTACTATGTATGGGTATATGGGCAGGTGTTAGCTCCTACTAGTTATATATGGAGGTAGGTGTTGATCAATGTCACACCCTACCCCTCTGTAAGGCATAACATGATCCCGTAGTATACCTAATGAATTACCAACTTCGTCTACTAATAACCCATTAAATACACTACAAGGGATTTTAAAACTTTTCTTACTTCTTTTTACAGTAGTGAGCAATATTTACAGGTGTTAAAAACTTTTTTGAACTGAAGTGAAATAGCTAACACATTTGAATTATTAGTAATTTCTGTAAAAATTTTAGCGGAGTGCCCTCTGTATTTTGAATAAAGCAGTTCTTCAAAAACCTGTAAAAAGCACTTCAAATATATTTCTCAATCTCAAACTCTAATATAATTCAACACAATATGTTTCTCAACTCAAATCCACAATAATTTTTCAAAGGCTGAGATAAAAGAAATACAGTACAAATTTTACAAACCAAAATAACTCATAATTTATTTTTACAACTTCAATGTACAATTTTAAATTACAACTGCTCAAAATCAAGAACACTATATACATACAGTGTACATACATTACAATATAAAATGCAAAATATGGTATACTCAATATACCCGGTAATCTCTCGCTGAATACACTAGCAGCCTAGTCTGCTGCCCTGTCCGTCTGTCTACCTGCGACAGCAATAAAAAGCTATCGCTGAGACAATGTCTCAGTGGTGCACAACATTACCCAAATACAACTTTAAATCACAAATCATAAATCATATAAATAGTGGATACGTAAAACCATAGTTGAATTCAAGACAATGAATGTCATAAAGAATTTAAACTCCATTTCACAATATCACAATAAATTTCAATAATCAAAGCATAGTTAAATTCAAAAGACAGTGAATGTCAATAACAATTTAAACTCCATTTCATAATCTCACAATACATAACAATAAATCACACAGCTTAATCATGTTCCAAAGTTCAATTCATCCCAAAAGCCGATGGCTAATGATGTATTCAATTCGTCCCAAAAGCTGATGGCTAATGAGAAATAACATAGCTAGCTAGCAATAATATGAGTACTCATTCTATTCATCCTCAACAGGCACACACCTCAACACTTCAGCCAGAGAGGGAATTCAATTCGTCCCACTAGATAAGCTAGCGAGGAATACAATCAATATACATGATAGCTGTGGTTTCAAACCATTTCCGATGCTTTTCAATCAATAAGTATCCATCAATATCATTCAAACAATTTTTCACAGTTTCAAACCATTTACAATGTTTTTCAAGCAGTAAGTATCCATTCAAACACATTTCCACAATTTAAAACAATAATGTACAAATAGTCATAATTCATTTCAATTGAAAAATTCAAAAGAAATAGATGTTGTGCACAAACCACTGATAATTGTCTCCTGGCCTTGACTCAGTGTTTCCTTCCCTTTCCCTGAGTCTTTGCTAACTGAGAAACACAATTTGAAGTGTTTCAGTACTCATTTAAATTGTCTCTAACGATAATGCTTGATAATTAATTCACTAAATTCTATTATTTGCTTAGTCAACCTAATATGTCGACCCTCGATGCATTCTAGGTAAATTAGGTTTTAATGTTACTAATATGTCACATTTGTAGCCTTTTAGGGTTGGTACATGCTACCCAATTCATTTCCATGTATTTTGCATTTTATTGCAATTTGCTGGATTCCAGAATACTAGTTTGACCTAGCTGAACGACCTAGTTCCCTCGGTTTTCGGGTTTTGGTCAAAATTACAAACTTGTAGATCTATGTCTTATTGCACACGGGGCAAAATTTCAGGTCATTCTGAGCTATGTAGACCAAGTTATGGTCATTTTACTATTGCTAGTCAAAATGCATCAAAATTGGTCACTTTAGGTCATTTTAGGTTCGGCCAGTTTTTGGACCCGAATTTGTGCAAGCTATTTGACTTGCTTATGGTCATTTCTGGGCTTTTGTGTCTTCATAAGACTTGTAGATATATGTCTTAAATATTCATGGTTAAAATTTCAGGTCAATTGGACTTGTTTTGAGTGAGTTATGGCCTAAACACTAACTGCTGCCCAAATGGTCAATTTTCAGGCCTTAATTGCACTAATCCGGATTTGGTCACTTTTCAAGTTACCTTACAAGCAGAATTTTGGTAAGCTTCCTTCACGAAAGTTGGCACATTTTGTGCCTGGTTTCACCTCCAATTGGTTTCATACCAATTGGATCCACACACTTAAGGTTCGAGGCCCAAAACATAAACTGCCCTATTGCATTTGTTCATTACTCATCAAAGGATACTTTTAACACTTACCAAACTATACATTCATGTCAATTCTAGTTTGTACCCTAACCTAAATACATTTTAGAACATATTTTTGGTCATTTTGGCAGCTTATAATCACGCTCAACACGCATCATATAGTGCAGAATTTTTCAAGCTCAATTACAACAATTCAATCACCTAACCTAGCTCATTTACATGTCCAACCTCACACCATCATACATATACCCAAGCTGCCATAACAACTATCATAATTCAACATCAATATTCCATAACCAAACATGAAATAACATCTTTATGGTTAACCAAACCGAGCTGCCGATTCATACATTACAGTCCATTAATTTCCAAGCTTCCAAATTCAAGTACACATTCACATATACTAAGTATACATCACCCAAATTAATTCCTACACACATAAACATTAAATCAACCCTTTAATCTACCATTTACAAGCAAGAATAAACTGTCCTCAAGGAGTTTCCATGGCTGCCAAAAATACACATCTCCCTTTAAACATCAAACCTCAAAAATCTCTCCATAATTCAAGTACCCATAACATCCTTACAAACTTTAATGAAGCAATAATCAAAAACAGAAACTTACCACTTTGGAAACTCTTCAAAATCTCTCCAAAACTTGGTCTTCTTGTTGCCTATCTACTGCCCAAGGTGTATGGACAACTTTTAATGAAGGAAAGTGGAAGGAAAGAAGCTTGAATCTCACATGCATGGAACATTCAAGGTGGACGGCAATGGTGGACTTCTTTTCACCATTTTTGGCTGAGTTTGGGAGCTTGAAGATGAAGTTGAATCTACTGTCCAAATGGTGAGTTATTGGTCCACTTTGATGGGTGAGTGGAGCACTAAGCTTAATCTAATATTAGTTTAATCTTAACTTTCATTTTCCCACATTTAACTCTCCATTTTTGCTATTTACATTATGTACCACTGATTTAACTTTTCATTATATTTTCCAAGTGTAATATCATGTATTTTTAATGGACATTTAGGTCAAAAGACAACTCAGGGTGTCAAATGACCACAATGCCCCTATTCGGGTTGCATTCCCGATTTTTCGGTAACACCGGGTTTTGTCCGTTTTTCTATTTCTCACTTTTCTTTGTACTAATTAATTAATTTTTCTTTGATATTTCTAATGGTATTTATACTTCAATAGGTGTCTATTTAAGTCCTAAAAATATTTTTCAGGGTTCCCCGCAGTCCAGGCCTAGTCAATGGTCCACGCCGTGACTTCCCAGTGCGGTCACCCATCGCTAGGGTTATCGGCTCGTTTAACTTGGTTACATTTATTTGCTATTATTTTTCCTTTGTTTTTCTTGTATTTTCTTTTCTTGTATTTCATTATTTTATGTCTCCTCACTCATATCTAAGTGTAGTTCTAGGCATCCTAGCTGTCCGGACAACACTGGTCACCGGAACAGTAGAACGCACTACCGAACATAGGGGTATTACAATCAAGATGGAATATGTTCCTCTAAGTAAATAGAGATAAAATCCTATGTTCATTTAATTGTTCTTGATGTTTCAAGTTCCTGGCCAGGACAGATAGATTTAATCAGAAAAGAGTTTCTGATAAGAAAAGCTTTTAATCAAGAACTGGAATTAAATGAGAACATAATATTCATAGCAAATGGGGTTTGACATAAACCATGACTTCAGCTTGAGTTGGGATTTTGTAACAGAGAGATTCTAGTGCATGGTAACATATGATCATAGGTTCATTTAAGGTAAACCTTATTACTGATTGGGTGGCCATGGCATGCTATGCTAGGTGTTAACTATGGTCTATGAGGTGCATAAAATGATTTAGATAAATCATATATGGTAAGAAAGAGTTCTGATGATATTAAGAGTTGATATCATGTCTCATTGCCAATTAGTGATAAGCCTAGTAAGTTACACACATACACAAGTTATCACCTAATTAAATATGGTTTAATTAATTAATTAAAGAGTTTAATTGATTAATAAAATAGTTTTGGTTTGCAATTAGATTGCAAAGTCCCTAGCATGACTTGAAACCAAATCTAGGTTATTGGAATTTCCAATGTCATTTGTACTTCAATAAACCTTTAATTTGGTCTCGAAAATTATTTCCTAGGGTTCCTCGCAGTTCTGGGGTCAGCAATTGTCTTCGCCATAACTTCCCGGTGCGGTCACCCATCGCTACGGTTCTGGATCGTTTAACTTAGTTGCATTTCCTTTCTTTAATTTTCTCTTAATTTTTCTTATATTTTCTTATCATGTATTCCATTATTTTATGCCTCCTCACTATCATTTAAATGTAGTTTCAGACATCCTGATGATCCGAATAACTATTGGTCACCAGAACAGTAGAACGTACGGACTACCTGTGTTGAGGGTGTTACAATTCTTCCCCTCTAAATAAAATTTCATCCTTGAAATTTATCCAGTATAAATAATCAAGGAATCGCTATCTCCTTTTCTTTCCGCTTTTTCGTGTTATAATACTTTACTTTCTCTTTAGTCTGCCTTGCTAGTCCTAGTTTTACAATCTTATCCTCATCTTGATTTACTATCGAAAATACGTAGCTTTACACAATACTCCCAAGTCGGTACTATAATCTGCAGCTTACAGCACAACATCGAGAACAGTGTGTAGTTACCACGGTATATCCTAATAAATCATATTTTTCCAATACTTATTCTTTTTGAATCTATGACTTTCTGTGGACCGAGATTCATACGTAACCTAAAATAACCAGAGAAAACAGATCTGCATTAGTGTCACCTCGACTCTATTTAAAGGCCCATGCATGTGATGCAAACTATTTCATTTTATCTATCTAGGTCTAGAATTGCCTAAACCTCTGCTTTGATACCAATAAATATAACAGCCCTCACCCGTCTACAGTGTAGCCGAGCAAGAAGTGCACATTTGGTGCTGGAGCACCCTATCTTATCATGTCGTGTCCATTGTTAATTTTTAAACTTTGTAGAAAACATGTGGTAATATTTTTTTTTATCACAATTTATATCTGTGGAAACCCAGGCAGAGCCTCCTCTATTTTATTGGCATCTGGCGGTTTAAATAATTATTTGTCAAAAACAATTTCATATCATATATGTTCTATTCATCTTGTCATATAACATATCATATCAAATCTGTTCATTCAATTTCAAGAAAATAATATTTTTCATTCATTCATTCATATGGAAATTATACACAAAAGTTCATAAGCTTATTTTACTGTCTCAAAAATATCAATACAATTTATTACATCATCAACTATAATTACATAAACCAAAATATTAATCTATACATGGGCCCTACCAAAATATTATAACTGATGAAGTGACTCTGGACTCTGGACTATAGTAGATCTGGACAACTGTAATCAGATTATTACTGTAGCGGCTGCTACTATGGTGGCTGTTGTGTCTAGTCTCCAGTACCTATGCGATGAAAAATCTAACGCGCTAAGCAAATTGCTTAGTGGTGCATAATCTTAAAGAAATTCAAATAAATAATTGTAAATAATAATTCTGTGTAAACTTTTGCAATTCTAGGTCATTTGCATATTTTACTGCACTTTAGTAATAAATTAATTAGCATTATCTTTTCTGTGTATTTATTTCATTCTCTGTCTTTTGAAACTCATGTCAGAGTCTTTAAAATTGCTTCAGTGTCTTTCATGTTATATCAGTATATTTCATGTCATATCAGTGTATTTCATGCAATATCAGTGTATTTGTGCCCAAGTAACCTATAACAGACTATAATGCTAGATACACGGGAGTATACGGGTTAAACAGCCATATGTCTATCCTGTATACATTTATCATGTCAGGCACAAGGCCAGTGGACAGGCTATTAATGGCAGAAATACAATCATGCACAATGGCATCTGTCATGTCATCTGTCATATTAGGCACAAGGCTAGTGAACAGGCATATAATATCCTGTATACAATTGTCTATTAGGCACAAGGCCAGTATGCAGGAATCATGTCAGACTTATTTTATCAATCAATGATTATTCATGTAGTGTAACACCCCTCACCCGACTACAGTGTAACCGAGCGAAATGTGCTACATTCGGTGGCGAAGCACCCTATTTTGTCTTACTTTATTATTTTAATAATTTGATCTTGTTATATTTTAATATCAATTATTTTTCTAAGGAGAAACTAGCGGAGTTTCCCCTATTTTATTATCAGTTGACATATTTCACTATTCACCTGCTTGAAATTTTCAATAATATTTTAAAATAAAAATCTCATCAATTATTCTCATAATCATCTCATAATTCACATCTCATTCATATATCTCAATTTCATATTCATTCCCATGCATTTCCATTCATGCACAATTTATATATATAAGTTCTCAAGTTTCATTAATTTACATGATTTACAGACTGATTACATAAATTCATAATTTACATGATCTACAAATTAATTACAGTTTCATAATCTATATTTCAACATACAATTCATAGTTTACATTACAAATAATAACTAATTATAATGTACAAAATACATAATATGATCTATATAGGCCCTATCTACATGCATTGCTGAGGAGGTGACAACCTGGAACACTCTGCAGATCAGAACTTCAAAATCTCTGTTTGGTATTCGCTGGGCTTTAACTTTAGTACCTGCGCGAGGAAACAAATCCATCGCGCTAAGCATTGCTACTTAGTAGTGCAATAATATAACAAGGAAATAATATAACAAGTAAAAATAATTGGAGCATATTTTCTATGCTCAAGAATTTTACTAGGTTCATATGAAATTTTTCATACAATATATCTTTTGTCATTTATGTTGCTCTCTAGAATCACTTCTTTCATAAGTTTACAATAATCATTTATATAATGTACAAATAAATCTAAAATTTATACTTATACTTATATTCTTATGAAAGTCACATTTGGAATGTTATTTAAGTTATAATTCTTCTACTAGTCTTTTTATCACTTCCTTGATACTTTCTAAGTTGTTTACAATCATTTCGTAATATTTAAAATTTTTAGAACTAGTTTAATTTACTTCAAATCATTCTAAGGAACAAATTTTTGGAGCTAATCTAATTTATTTCAGAACTTCTTCTCATTTATTTACTTTCTAGTATTTTTAATTGCTAATATTCATAACTTATTTTAATAAATTAAACTACCCAAGTAACCTATGATAGGCTAACTAAACTGGATAATGGTTCATTGGCACTGGACACCGCAGTGCCTCGGGCCGTCATACCATGGGACGCAAAACGTCAACCACGTATGCAGTCAGTATGGCTAAAAAGCCATGATAACACATAATCGGGCATAAAAGCCATGAGTGTGGGCATAAAGCCATGAATACAGGCATAAAGCCATGAGTGCGGGCATAAAGCCTTTCGCTTTATACATTCATCATAATATTCATACATTCCTTACATCATTTATATTAATCACAATTCACAATAATGGTGTTCATGTACCATTGTACTCAAAACATTCTTTCTTTTTCTTATAAGGAAAACTAATGTTCCATTCATATTTTCATGTGATTCATTTATTCATTACAATATTTATATGAATTCATAACTCATACAAGGTGTTATTATTTTATTTGTAATGGAAACATAAATCCTAATGTAAACCTCATCCCATTTATACTCAATAATCCATCTAGGTTAATTTCATTTCATATTCAAGTTGTATTACTAATGTTTTATTAGACCTACTAGTAATGAGAATACAAATCTTAATTATATATTCACATAACTTAAAGGTACATTAAGTCATTTAGGTAAATTACTATTTCTATTCTAAGTAATCCATGAATATTTCATGGATTCCAAATTTCATACCTTAATTTCCTCTACCAATTTAGTTATTACACTTTGTGTCTTTGTATTACTATTTACATTACTATTCACTCAAATTATTGACTTTTTAATACATAATAAATTTATTGAACCTAAGTTCTCCAAGATACCACATTTTGCATTTTATTTTTGTTGGTATTGATTTCCAATACCATTTCAAAGCTTATCTTATGTTATTTAAAATTTTCATATTTCATATCCTAGTTTTACTGTTCCATTGGTCATTTGTATAGTAAGAATTTAACAAAATTGTCTTCATGAAAGTTGTTCCTTATTGTGTCTAGTTACATTTTTTTTTGAATCACTCTATTTGGAGTTTTGTAGCTCAAGTTATAGTCATTTACCATAACTGGCCGGATTGACCTGTACCCAAAATTTTTGGGGAATTTGGTTCTGCCAGATTTGGTGACCTAAGTTTGATTGGCAATTTGACTATGTTATGATCAGAATTTGGATTTGTGTTCTTCATAAAAGTTGTAGGGCTATGTCTCATCTTTCAGCTGGTAAAATTTTAGATCAATTGAACTTTTCTATGCTGAGTTATGACCATTTGAACAAATACTATTTATTTGGTCATTTTCCGAGGACAACATGTTGGTCACTCAGATTATGGTAATTTTTAGGTTAGCTTGGTTTGGTTTTTTGGGCAGGGTTTCTTCACCAAAGTTGTGCCATTATGTGTCTAGTTTCATGTCCAATTGGCTTTGCACCAATTAAACCTATACAATTGCATTTATAGCTGCCCAAACCTACTGGACTCACAACTAGTCCTGCAGGTCACCAAGGGCAGCATGCCTAAGCTCAACTCTAACATCCTTACTCACTTCAATTCCTCCTCACACACATTCAAATGGCCACTAATTGACCATTACAAGGTTAATATACCATTTCATAAGCAAAACTCCAATTTTTTCATAAACACTAATTCCCAAGTGTCCATTTCATGCTTTTCATGTCATCTAACACATCCAACACACATAGTTCAACATCTAACTCAAGTTATCTCATCACAAACCACTTCAAAACAATTCATGTCATACAAATCAATAAATCTCATCCTTATCCCATTGCTGTAAATTTTCATACACACTTCAATATAATTATTTTGTTCAATTTTACAATAAATTCTCATTTAATTTGTCTTCCTAACAAAGATTAAAAGATATGGAAGTGAGTATAGGCACTAACCTTGTTGAGCACTCTCTAGGCTTATTAAAACCTTAGAATGTTCTTCACTTTATAACAATCAAAATGTTACTCTTGATGTGGGGATTAATTTTTGCGAAGGGAGTATTGTCACACCCTACCCCTCTGTAAGGCATAACATGATCCCGTAGTATACCTAATGAATTACCAACTCCATCTACTGATAACCCATTAAATACACTACAAGGGATTTTAAAAACTTTTCTTACTTCTTTTATAGTGGTGAACACTATTTACAGGTGTTAAAAATCTTTTTGAATTGAAGTGATAGAACTAACACATTTAAATTATTTGGAATTTCTGTAAAAATTTTGGCAGAGTGCCATCTGTATTTTGGATAAAACAGTTCTTCAGAAAACCTGTAAAAAGCACTTCAATATGTATTTGCAAATCTCAACTCCAACATATTTCTCAACACAACATTTTTCTCAACTCAAATCCGCAGTGATTTTTCAAAGACTGAGATACAAGAATTATAATACCAAACTATTAAAGTAAATGAAATCTCAAATTTACATTTACAATAATTTACATTTAATTACATACCAAAATATTTTACAAGAGTTTCTATACAACTGCTCAAATAATTTACATACATATTATTACATGCATACATCAAAACCTATGTACATGGGTATACCTATGATATACCTGGGGCTGATCTGAATATGTATCTTCAAAGAAATTTACTCACTGCTCTACGCTCTTCTTACCTGCGACAGCATACAAAGCTATCGCTGAGTGGTGAACTCAGTGGTGCACAACTATAATTTAAAACATAGTACAATATACATTGACAAAATTCTGATAAATAATTTGGAAATCTGAATACTCATCAAATTCCAAAACTCATAATATTCATTGCCAATAATGTAAATCATTTGTATAAATGACTTTGATCACAAAATTTAATTTATCAAATCATGACTAACCATTTAAGTAATTCCAACAAAATCAATTATACATAAACCATAATTGAAATCACAATTCCTTACCATTCAAAAGCCATTATGTATCTCAAAAATCATTATGTATCTCAAAAACCATGTTGTATCTCAAAAATCAATCTTTATCTCACTATCTATGCAAGACTAATCCGAAAGGGCCATATTCGATGTGATTCTAACTCCCTATGGTCGGGGAGGTCGAATCAGATTCTAACTCCCTATGGTCGGGGAGGTCGAATCATCGTGCACAGTACCATCACAATAATGAATCTTCCGCAAGGGCCATAACGATAAATTAAACTTAGATCTAACCTCAAATCAAAGGAAAATCTAAACCTGTGCACGTACCATGGTAATCAAAACACAACTAACTCCATTGTCTTCTCAACAAATGAGAGAGACGGGTAATAACCTAGTCAAGCATCTATAGTGAGATATAAAACAATATCACAATCCTTTTAGTGAGCATAAATCACAATACAATTCGATTCAAAGTCAATTTCAATATCTAATAAAGTTTTATGCTCATCACAATTCAAATCATACAATTGCATTTTTCCATGAAAATTGCCATCACAATTCAAAACATGTTCTATGACAATTTTTCAAAACATAATTTATTCAATCCATAACAATGCTTAATACTTGTAACAATGCTTAATACTTGTAGAAATACCATTTTACAAAGCTAAATTCATACATACTATAACAATTTTCAATAATCATTGAATTAAATTCAATGCTTGTTAAACATAATACATAAGAAAAGTATGTCATTTAATCAAATGAAATATTCAAACAAAATCAGTTAAAAACTAGTTGTGCACAAACACAACTTAAAACAATAACATACAATTAATCATATGAAATATTATTCAGACCAAAATCAGTTGAAAACTAGTTGTGCACAAACCTCGATGTTGTCT
Organism: Hevea brasiliensis; assembly: GCF_030052815.1. Taxonomy (NCBI): domain Eukaryota; kingdom Viridiplantae; phylum Streptophyta; class Magnoliopsida; order Malpighiales; family Euphorbiaceae; genus Hevea; species Hevea brasiliensis. Next base: position 46,491,825 of record NC_079500.1, on the reverse strand, counting down.
CTGGTCGGGACTCGATGTTTCCTTCCCTTTTCCTGAGTCTTTAGTAACTGAGAAACACAATTTGAAGTGTTTCAGTGCTAAATTAAATTGTCTCTAACGATAATGTTCGATAAGTAATTCACTGAATTCAATTATTCACTGAAAACCTTTATTTGCTTAATCACCTAATATATCGACCCTCGATGCGTTCTAGGTAAATTAGGTTTTAACGTTATTAATATGTCCTATTCGATAGTATTTTAGGGTTGGTACGTTTTACCAAACTCGTTTCCTTGTTTAGTGCATTTTAATGCAACTTGCTGGATTCCGGGATACTAGTTTGACCTAGCCGGACGACCTAGTTCCCTCAGTTTTTGGGTTTCGGTCAAAACTACAAACTTGTAGATCTATGTCTTATTGCATGCGGGGCAAAATTTCAGGTCATTCCAAGTTAAGTAGACCAAGTTATGGTCATTTTACTATTGCTGGTCAAATGGCATCAAATTAGGTCAATTTTAGGTCAATTTGGTCAACTCTGGTTCGGCCAGTTTTTGGACCCGAACTTGTGCAAGCTTTTTGACTTGCTTTTGTCATTTCTAGGCTTTGGTGTCTTCATAAGACTTGTAGGTATGGGTCTTAACTATTCATGGTTAAAATTTCAGGTCAATTGGACCTGTTTTGAGTGAGTTATGGCCTAAACACTCACTGCTGCCCAATTGGTCATTTTTCAGGTCCTAATTGTACCTAATCCGAATTGGTCATTTTCTTAGGTCACCTTGCAAGCAGAATTTTGGTAAGTTTTCTCAATGAAAGTTGGCACATTTTGTGCCTAGTTCCACCTCCAATTGGTCTCATACCAATTGAGGTTACACATTTAAACTTATTGGCTAAAATATACACTGCCCTTGGTTACTTTGCTCAACACACATCAATCACACACATTTACCTTGCAATATGTTTACTTCCCTACCAAATCTGTTTTGGTACATTACCAAAACCACATCCCACTTTACATTATCCTCACTTTGGGCAGATTACAATTATCTTCAATACACCAATTAAAGTTCACATTTACAAAGTCTAAATACAATCACATACACACCTAAACATCACTAATTCTCACATACACTTTACAAAATAATTTCATACACATATCCATCAATCCTTCTATGTCAACATTCTGCCAACACTTCCATGAATACATACATTTATTCAAGTGTCCCCAAGCTGCCGAAAATTGTCCTTCAACACCAAGTGTCCTACAATTCATTAAATCTCATTCAAGTGCAAAGATCACCTTATACATGTGAAGTAATTCACTAGGTCATTAAATCATCATGATCAACATCATTCTCATCAATTATATGTACAAATACTTCATCAAATACATGACTCCATGGCTCTCCAAAATGAACACAACAATAACTCTTCAAACTCAAAAATTTTCTTCACAAACCCAACACCCATAACATGTACACAAAACTTAACAAAGCTATCTTCAAAAATATGAACTTACCTTATGTTTGGAGCTTGTTAAACCTTGCTTAAACTTCTCAAATTTAGTATCAAACTCTTCCTTGTGATGAGTAGACAAAGTTTCATGAAGGAACCTAAGTGATTGGAGTTGAAATGGAGGGTGTTAAGTGAGCTTGAAGAAAATGGCCATGGAGTTTTCCTTTTCCTTCAATTCGGCATGGATGGAGCATTTGGAGAAGATGAAGTTTCTGATTGCATTTTAGGTGTACACATGTCCCACTTAACTCTTAGTTTATTCCTTTAGTGGCCCACTCACTCACTTAATCATATAATATGTTAAACTTTCACTTAATCCCACATTAAACCCTTAATTCTCACTATTTACTTTAGGTACCACTAAATTAATTTTTCATTTTATTTTCTAAGTGTAATATTATTTATTTTTAATGGACATTTAGGTCAAAAGACAATTCGGGATGTCAAATGACCATAATGCCTGTTAAGTTGCATTCCCGATTTTTCGGTAACACCGGGTTTTGTCTGTTTTTCGATTTCTCACTTTTCTTTTTACTAATTATTTAATTTTTATTTGATCTTTCTAATGATATTTATTCTTCTATAAGGGTCTATTTAAGTCCTAAAAATGTTTTCCAGGGTTCCCCGCAGTCCAGGGCTAGTCAACGGTCCACGCCATGACTTCCCAGTGCGGTCACCCATCGTTAGGTTTCCCGGCTCGTTTAACTTGATCACATTTCTTTGCTATTATTTTTCCTTTGTTTTTCTTGTATTTTCTTTTCTTGTATTTCATTATTTTATGTCTCCTCCCTCATGTCAAAGTGTAGTTCTAGGCATCCTAGCTGTCCGGACAACACTGGTCACCGGAACAGTAGAACGCACTACCGAACTTTGGGGTGTTACAATTCTCCCCCCCTTAAATAAATTTCGTCTCGAAATTTTACCTGGCATTAGTCTCTGAACAGCTGTGCGTGCTGTCTCGTCATAACCTCTTCACGTTCCCAAGTAGCTTCCTGGCCTGAATGATGGTTCCACAGCACTTTAACCAGGTGTATCTATTTGTTCCTCAGCTGTTTCACCTCATAAGCCAGAATTTTTATGGGTTCTTCCTCATATGAGAGGTCTGGATTTACTTCAATCTCTTCAACTGGTAGTACATGAGATGGGTCTGATCTGTACCTCCTTAACATGGATACATGGAAGACACTGTGTATCTTTGCTAGCTCTGGAGGTAATGCCAACCGATATGCCAAAGGACCCACTCTTTCCAGAACCTCATATGGTCCGATGAAACGAGGACTCAGTTTCCCCTTTCTGCCAAATCTCATAATCCTCTTCCAAGGAGAACTTTGAGGAGTACCTTATCACCTACTGCATTTCAATATCTTTTCTTCAGATCAATATAGGACTTCTGACGGTCTGATGCAGCCTTGAGTCTATCTCTGATCAATCTGATCTTTTCCTCTGTCTGCTGAACAATTTCTGGCCCAATCATCTTTCTTTCACCAACTTCATCCCAACATAGGGGAATTCTGCACTTTCTGCCATACAAAGCTTCATATAGAGGTATCCCAATGCTTGATTAGTAGCTGTTGTTATAAGCAAACTCAATCAAAGGCAAGTGTGTATCCCAACTACCTTCAAATTCAATCACACAAGCCCGTAGCATCTCCTCCAATACCTGAATAACCCTCTCAGACTGGCCATCTATCTGTGGGTGGAATGCTGTGCTAGAGTTCAATCTAGTTCCTAGGGCTCTCTGAAGACTACCCCAGAATCTAGAAGTGAACCTAGGATCTCTGTCAGACACAATTGATACTGGCACTCCATGCAGTTTTACAATCTCATATATGTACAATCTGGCCAATCTTTCCAGGCTATAGTCCATCCGAACTGGCAAAAAGTGATTAGACTTGGTTAGTCTGTCAACTATAACCCATACTGCATCATAACTATTCTGTATCTTCGAAAGTCTCATCACAAAATCCATAGTTATCAATTCCCTTACAGTGTTTCATAGGGTGCCGTTTGTATGCTAGCTTGATACTTATTATTGTATACAAATTCTATTAGTGGGATGTATCTGTCCCATCTCCTCTCGGATTCAATGACACAAGTTCTCAATATATTCTTGAGGGCTTATCACATTTTACAGGTTATTTTTATCATTTCATTTCATTATTTATAGGAATTCAATGAGTTTCTGAATTTACCTGAATTACTTGTTTCAATTGTCCATGCATGCGAGGATGATACGTTGTCTTGATATCTTTAAGCTTATAGCAATTCTTGTGGTCTTGGTAGTTCACATTATTGTAACCGATTCTTGACTCGGCTACCTTACAAGTGTAGTCTTTCAATGTGCTAGTTACGAAGTTTTAAATTTCGACTAAAATTTTCACATTTATTTCGATAATAGTACCCTATTCGTGCAATCTGTATCAATTTATAGATTACTTACAAATATTCTTACTTATTGTACCACGAGGAAACACGTAGCTCTACACAATAATCCGATTGTCGATCAGTAATCTGCAGCTTACAATACAAACATCGAGAATATTATATAGTCACTACGTTATAACCTCATGGACTAGGTTTTCTAACATCTTATCTTTCTCGAATCCACTAATATCCCAAACCGATTTTGATTACAATTTCCTTTGACAATTACTAACAGTAACATCTTTGCCCTCATCTAGAGCAATTCTATTACTGTAACTTACTTTTAGGTCCTCTTGCCTTACATTAAGTAGGCTCGCCATTTAGCTTTATAATTTATGGTATGTTAGAAAATACTTTTAGCTAACAATTCTTCCAAAAGAAATGTCAATCATACTTGTTATTATAGTTATTATCCTAAAGGACTAGTCACTAATACATCAAAATCCGTTCCCATGTATAGGAATGACAACAGAACATATAGTTCTGACATTAACACACAACTAAGTAGTGCTGGGATCAAATAATAACTAATTGTTTCTTTCAAAAATTAAAAACTTACCAGCAGCTACATCTGAAGTTTCTGCTCCTTTTACTTGGCGCATAGTGGACACTCCGACTGGTGCGCTACTATATTCGGGTTGATTCACTGTGTTATAGTGGTGAGGAGTACCAACTCTATTTCTATCTTGACTCTGACTGACGGTCTGTGAACTCCGGAGAGCAAATCGAGGTGGTTTAGCACAATCTTTAGCAAAGTGTCCAAGTTTTCCACAATTGTAACAGGCTCCAGAGGCCTTACGACAAATACCTCCATGATATCTTCTACAAGTTTCACATTGGCGGGAAGGGTAGGAACTTCTAATTGTTCGACGACTGGACCTTGGTGGTCTCTGTCTTAATGATCCACCTCTATCATATTTCTGAGTTCGGGGTTCCTCAAATTCTTTTCTCTTCCCCAAATTACTGTTCGAACTCTGACCCATAGGTTTCTCCCTCTTTTCCATTTCACACTGCCCTAGTGGGGTTGGGTGCATACTTGGGCTTGGGCTAGCAGTTATCGACCATTTGTTGGAAGAAAGTGGCCATTTGTTGGGCCATTTGTGCGAATTTGTACTTGGTAAAGCTGCACATCGGGCCTTCGACACTTGGTGGAGTTGGGGCCTCAACTTGTACTTCTGCCATCACGGACTGTTCTATTGTCTCATTCTTCTCTTCCATTCTTTTCACAGAATTTTCTATTGCTGTACAACCAACATAAGGAGATTCCTCTCCATTAGTTCATATTTATGATGTAAATGTACTATATGTATCAAACATTTGAGCAGTTGTAGTTACCGACAAAAAGATTTCAAATTCACAGTTCGAAATTTACTTTAAAACCATTGCTCTGATACCACTAAACATGTCACACCCTACCCCTCTGTAAGGCATAACATGATCCCGTAGTATACCTAATGAATTACCAACTCCGTCTACTGATAACCCATTAAATACACTACAAGGGATTTTAAAAACTTTTCTTACTTCTTTTATAGTGGTGAGCACTGTTTACAGGTGTTAAAAATCTTTTTGAATTGAAGTGATAGAACTAACACATTTAAATTATTTGGAATTTCTGTAAAAATTTTGGCAGAGTGCCATCTGTATTTTGGATAAAACAGTTCTTCAGAAAACCTGTAAAAAGCACTTCAATATGTATTTGCAAATCTCAACTCCAACATATTTCTCAACACAACATTTTTCTCAACTCAAATCCGCAGTGATTTTTCAAAGACTGAGATACAAGAATTATAATACCAAACTATTAAAGTAAATGAAATCTCAAATTTACATTTAAAATAATTTACATTTAATTACATACCAAAATATTTTACAAGAGTTTCTATACAACTGCTCAAATAATTTACATACATATTATTACATGCATACATCAAAACCTATGTACATGGGTATACCTATGATATACCTGGGGCTGATCTGAATATGTATCTTCAAAGAAATTTACTCACTGCTCTACGCTCTTCTTACCTGCGACAGCATACAAAGCTATCGCTGAGTGGTGAACTTAGTGGTGCACAACTATAATTTAAAACATAGTACAATATACATTGACAAAATTTACAGTAAATAATTTGGAAATCTGAATACTCATCAAATTCCAAAACTCATAATATTCATTGCCAATAATGTAAATCATTTGTATAAATGACTTTGATCACAAAATTTAATTTATCAAATCATGACTAACCATTTAAGTAATTCCAACAAAATCAATTATACATAAACCATAATTGAAATCACAATTCCTTACCATTCAAAAGCCATTATGTATCTCAAAAATCATTATGTATCTCAAAAACCATGTTGTATCTCAAAAATCAATCTTTATCTCACTAACTATGCAAGACTAATCCGAAAGGGCCATATTCGATGTGATTCTAACTCCCTATGGTCGGGGAGGTCGAATCATCGTGCACAGTACCATCACAATAATGAATCTTCCGCAAGGGCCATAACGATAAATTAAACTTAGATCTAACCTCAAATCAGAGGAAAATCTAAGCCTGTGCACGTACCATGGTAATCAAAACACAACTAACTCCATTGTCTTCTCAACAAATGAGAGAGACGGGTAATAACCTAGTCAAGCATCTATAGTGAGATATAAAACAATATCACAATCCTTTTAGTGAGCATAAATCACAATACAATTCGATTCAAAGTCAATTTCAATATCCAATAAAGTTTTATGCTCATCACAATTCAAATCATACAATTGCATTTTTCCATGAAAATTGCCATCACAATTCAAAACATGTTCTATGACAATTTTTCAAAACATAATTTATTCAATCCATAACAATGCTTAATACTTGTAACAATGCTTAATACTTGTAGAAATACCATTTTACAAAGCTAAATTCATACATACTATAACAATTTTCAATAATCATTGAATTAAATTCAATGCTTGTTAAACATAATACATAAGAAAAGTATGTCATTTAATCAAATGAAATATTCAAACAAAATCAGTTAAAAACTAGTTGTGCACAAACACAACTTAAAACAATAACATACAATTAATCATATGAAATATTATTCAGAGCAAAATCAGTTGAAAACTAGTTGTGCACAAACCTCTGATGACTGTCTCCTGGTCGAGACTCAGTGTTTCCTTCCCTTTTCCTGAGTCTTTAGTAACTGAGAAACACAATTTGAAGTGTTTCAGTGCTAAATTAAATTGTCTCTAACGATAATGTTCGATAAGTAATTCACTGAATTCAATTATTCACTGAAAACCTTTATTTGCTTAATCACCTAATATATCGACCCTCGATGCGTTCTAGGTAAATTAGGTTTTAACGTTATTAATATGTCCTATTCGATAGTATTTTAGGGTTGGTACGTTTTACCAAACTCGTTTCCTTGTTTAGTGCATTTTAATGCAACTTGTTGGATTCCGGGATACTAGTTTGACCTAGCCGGACGACCTAGTTCCCTCAGTTTTTAGGTTTCGGTCAAAACTACAAACTTGTAGATCTATTTCTTATTGCATTCAGAGCAAAATTTCAGGTCATTCCGAGTTAAGTAGACCAAGTTATGGTCATTTTACTATTGCTGGTCAAATGGCATCAAATTAGGTCAATTTTAGGTCAATTTGGTCAACTCTGGTTCGGCCAGTTTTTGGACCCGAACTTGTGCAAGCTTTTTGACTTGCTTCTGGTCATTTCTGGGCTTTGGTGTCTTCATAAGACTTGTAGGTATGGGTCTTAACTATTCATGGTTAAAATTTCAGGTCAATTGGACCTGTTTTGAGTGAGTTATGGCCTAAACACTCACTGCTGCCCAATTGGTCATTTTTCAAGTCCTAATTGTACCTAATCCGAATCGGTCATTTTCTTAGGTCACCTTGCAAGAAGAATTTTGGTAAGTTTTCTCAATGAAAGTTGGCACATTTTGTGCCTAGTTCCACCTCCAATTGGTCTCATACCAATTGAGGTTACACATTTAAACTTATTGGCTAAAATATACACTGCCCTTGGTTACTTTGCTCAACACACATCAATCACACACATTTACCTTGCAATATGTTTACTTCCCTACCAAATCTGTTTTGGTACATTACCAAAGCCACATCTCACTTTACATTATCCTCACTTTGGGCAGATTACAATTATCTTCAATACACCAATTAAAGTTCACATTTACAAAGTCTAAATACAATCACATACACACTTAAACATCACTAATTCTCACATACACTTTACAAAATAATTTCATACACATATCCATCAATCCTTCTATGTCAACATTCTGCCAACACTTCCATGAATACATACATTTATTCAAGTGTCCCAAAGCTGTCGAAAATTGTCCTTCAACACCAAGTGTCCTACAATTCATTAAATCTCATTCAAGTGCAAAGATCACCTTATACATGTGAAGTAATTCACTAGGTCATTAAATCATCATGATCAACATCATTCTCATCAATTATATGTACAAATACTTCATCAAATACATGACTCCATGGCTGTCCAAAATGAACACAACAATAACTCTTCAAACTCAAAAATTTTCTTCACAAACCCAACACCCATAACATGTACACAAAACTTAACAAAGCTATCTTCAAAAATATGAACTTACCTTATGTTTGGAGCTTGTTAAACCTTGCTTAAACTTCTCAAATTTAGTATCAAACTCTTCCTTGTGATGAGTAGACAAAGTTTCATGAAGGAACCTAAGTGATTGGAGTTGAAATGGAGGGTGTTAAGTGAGCTTGAAGAAAATGGCCATGGAGTTTTCCTTTTCCTTCAATTCGGCATGGATGGAGCATTTGGAGAAGATGAAGTTTCTGATTGCATTTTAGGTGTACACATGTCCCACTTAACTCTTAGTTTATTCCTTTAGTGGCCCACTCACTCACTTAATCATATAATATGTTAAACTTTCACTTAATCCCACATTAAACCCTTAATTCTCACTATTTACTTTAGGTACCACTAAATTAATTTTTCATTTTATTTTCTAAGTGTAATATTATTTATTTTTAATGGACATTTAGGTCAAAAGACAATTCGGGATGTCAAATGACCATAATGCCCCTGTTCGGGTTGCATTCCCGATTTTTCGGTAACACCGGGTTTTGTCTGTTTTTCGATTTCTCACTTTTCTTTTTACTAATTATTTAATTTTTCTTTGATCTTTCTAATGATATTTATTCTTCTATAAGGGTCTATTTAAGTCCTAAAAATGTTTTCCAGGGTTCCCCGCAGTCCAGGGCTAGTCAACGGTCCACGCCATGACTTCCCAGTGCGGTCACCCATCGTTAGGTTTCCCGGCTCGTTTAACTTGATCACATTTCTTTGCTATTATTTTTCCTTTGTTTTTCTTGTATTTTCTTTTCTTGTATTTCATTATTTTATGTCTCCTCCCTCATGTCAAAGTGTAGTTCTAGGCATCCTAGCTGTCCGGACAACACTGGTCACCGGAACAGTAGAACGCACTACCGAACTTTGGGGTGTTACAAGTATAGGGTTTTGAGGTGGTTTTGGGGTAGAACACAAGCTTGAAGTGTGCTCCATTGGAAGTTTCTCTCTTTTCTCTTTCTCTTTTTCTCTTGTTGCGGCTGCCCATGGTGAAGATGCAAATTGGTTTGTCAATTTATCTACTTTTTAATTGGTTTTTAATGGCTTCTTGCAAGGTGATTGGGTGAGACCTAACTAATGACATCATGTGATGTCATATTTCCCATTTAATTCATTTTCTTTTTCTTTTCTTTTCTACTCATTTTCAATTTAATTTTTAGCAATATTTATTCATATTTTATGTCATAATAATTATTTACTTAACTGGACAAGTCGATTAAAAATCATCTCTGAAGACGAAATGACCAAAATGCCCTCCATTTGGCTTATTGAGCCAAAATTGTCTGTATCAATCTAAAAATTTTTCTAAGCATTTTCTTAGCATTCTAATGCCATAGAAACCTCAATGACTCTTCTCTGGAGTGTCAAAAATTATTTCATAAATTTTCCCTCGGGTCTGGGGTCAGTAACTGTCTTTACCGATACTTCCCCGTACGGTCACCCATCGCTAGGGCACCGTCTCATTTAACTTGGTTGTATTTTATTTCTAAAATTTTTCCTAAATTTTTCTTATTATTATTTGAGTTATTTATGACTCCTTCCTCTAGTCTAAATATTTTCCAGGCATTCTAGCTATCCAGACCGACACCGGTCATCGAAACAGTAAAATGTACAGAATTACTACAGTGAAGGTGTTACATGTAGGCAATGCTACTATCTGTAGTCCCTAATTGGTATACAAATCGATCCAACTATATATATAAGTCTAGATATACTTTGGATAAATTAGTATTATTAAGCTTATAGTTTTATTATTTTATGCTATGTACTATTAAGGATTTATAACATATTGTTATTTCACTTTATGTACTATCTATGCTTTATATCATTTTCATGTCATTATAATGGGAACATAGGTCCCAAGTACATATTCATATAACTTATGTATTTATCAGTCTCATTATTTTATGTCATGTACTATACATATTTATAGTATTGTTATTTCATGCATGATGGAAACATAGGTTCTAAGTGTGTTTTTCTATGACTTATGTGTTTAGCAAACTATTTAGGTAATTTTACATTTTATGTATCAACTAATTTTATGTCACTTTGTAGTGAGAAAGTGGGAAAAGTGGGACCCACATACTTGTTTCATGTAATTTCACATGTAGTGACTTATTAGGGATAAGTCAATAAATTATTTCAAGAACCTTTCTTTAGATTCAGCTTTACTATCTTGATTTTGCATATCAAATTGAGTAATTTGTGGCTACTGTTTGGCCACACTTCCTCAATGGAAATTGTTCCTCTATGTCTTTTCTTTATTTTCCTTTTTGAATCATGTCATTTGGATTTGTATAACTAAAGTTATGATCAAATAACCATAACTAGGTCAATTCTGAATTTTGGTTCCCTTACTAGGCAGTTTTGATATTATACTTTGCAAATTTTAGTTGAGTGGGTTGCTGCCGTATTTAGGTCTGATATTCTTCATAAGATATGTTTCCCTATGTCTTATGGTCAATCCAAAATATTGATTGTGATTTTTCAAGTCTTATAGAATTATTCAGAGTCAAATTATTGACCTGGACTCAAGTGTCTTGTAGTAACAAGATTTCAATTAGGTCAGTAGATTTGGCCCAATATTTAAGCTTCTTACATTCATAAGTTGAGGAAAATGTCTGCAAAAAAGTTGAAGGTCTGTTTCTTAGCTTTCCAGAATGGTATGGCTCATTTTAATTAAAGATTTCTAGTGGGAGATATGCTTAAAACACTATTCTAGAGTTTATGGTCATTTATACCATTTCCAGATTTGGTATGCCCAATTCATCAAGTTAATTGATCTAGTTTCCTTAATTTCTGGGTTTCGGTCAAAATACCAATATTGTATGCCTATGTCTTATTGAAATTTTGGCACTGGTTTCAAGGCATTTGGAGTTCTACGGGCCAAGTTATGGCTTCTTTGCCAAAATTGGTCAAGTAGTCTTTATTTAGCAATTCTGGGTAGTGTCAATTCTGAACAGTTTTGGTGTCCCAAGTTGTGCAAGCAATTTGACTTGGTTAATTGCATTTCTGGGCTTTGTGTTCTTCACAAAAGTTGTAGCCCTATGTCTAAGCTTTCCAATGGTATAAATTTTAGGTCATTTGGACCTGTCTAGAGTGAGTTATGGCCAAATGAATAAACACTATTCATTTGGTCAATTTCCGGGTTCACTAAATGGAAATCCAAATTAGGGTGAACTTTTGGTCACTTTTTAGGCAGATTTTGGACATGGTTTCTACATAAAAGTTGGTGCATTTTAGGTCTAGTTTTACCTCCAATTAGCCTCATACCAATTGGGGTCACATAATTTCACTTACGACTTAAAACATACACTGCCATCAATAAGTACTCAACCTGCAAGGAAATTACACTCACAATATTCATTTCTCTATCTCCCAACCTTCAAATAGCATACTTGGCACTTCTAAATATCATCAATGATCTCAATACAATCAATTTCCAGTAGTATACACAAGTCTATAATAGTCAGTTCAAAACCCTACTTCAATTGGTCAAAATCAACACGACACACATGAAAACAATATGCTAGTATATGTAACTTCAACTATCAACATCTAATTCACTTCCACATATCCATGAACACCATTAATCACCATTTAATTCATGAAATTACCCATCTCCTTAGTTCCTCAAGGCTGCCAAATTGGGCAGTTCCACAAGTCTCTCATAATTTGTTCAAAGCCCTAGTTCAAATGGTCAAAGTCAATAATATATATGCAAATAAATTTTAATACTCTTAATCACCTTACTCAACATCACTAACCACCCTTTTTCATGTACAATTTAATCAATATCCATGCTTATCAAGGCTGCCCAAAATTCAATAATTACACAAGCCTTACCAAATTCAAGCAATTACACACAAAGTATCCAAATTAAAATCAAAACCCTAACTCAATTTGTCAAACCTCAAACTTACAATGCAATTAATTTGTAAAATATATAATTACTTTAATTGACATCACAAATCATCACTTATATACATGAATTAACCAAATTCTCATGGAAATCAAGGCTGCCCAAAATGAGGCAATTAAACAAGTCTTCAATAATTATTTCATTCAAATTAGTCAACCTCAAACTTACACATACCATTAAATTCTAATACATGTAACTACTTAATGAACCTCACTAATTATCAATTACATGTAAGAATCTATCAAACTCCTAAACTTTTCATGGCTGTTGAATTCATAGCTCCCCAAATACTCATCAATTTCCTCAATTTTTCTTAGCAAATCAACTCATCCAAAGCTCCAAACAAGAATTAATGAAGGAAAATGGGAAGATTAAGCACTAATCTTTTCTTGAGCTTGTTAAAACCTTGGAATTTCTTCTCCCTTTTACTGCCTATAGTCTTCCCAAGAGGTAATGTCACACCCTACCCCTTTGTAAAGCATAACATGATCCCGTAGTATACCTAATAAATTACCCACTTCGTCTACTGATAACCCATTAAATACACTACCAGGGATTTTAAAACTTTTCTTACTTCTTTTTACAGTGGTGAGCACTATTTACAGGTGTTAAAAAAAAAATTTTGAACTTTAGTGAAAGAGCTAACACATTTGAATTATTAGGAATTTCTGTAAAAAGTTTTGGTGGAGTGCCCTCTGTATTTTGAATAAAACAGTTCTTCAAAAACCTGTAAAAAGCACTTCAAACATATTTCTCAATCTCAACTCCAACAGTTAAATAACACAATATATTTCTCAACTCAAATCCACAATAATTTTTCAAAGTCTGAGATAAAAGAAATACAGTACAAATTCTTCAAGCCAAAATCACTCATAATTTATTTTACAACTTCAATGTACAATTTTAAATTTACAACTGCTCAAAACCAAGAACAATATATACATACAGTGAACATATATTACAGTACAAAATGCAAAATGTGGTATACTCAATATGCCCGATGATCTCTCGCTGAATATACTAGCAGCCTAGTCACGCCTCGTCTGTCTGTTCACTGATAAAGAATGAAAGCTATTCTTTGAGACAATATCTCAGTGGTGCACAACATTAACCAAATACAACTTTAAATCACAAATCATAAGTCATATAAATAGTGGATACTTGAACCATAGTTAAATTCAAGACAATGAATGTCATAAAGAATTTGAACTTCATTTCACAATATCACAATAAATCTCAATAAGTCAAAACATGGTTAGATTCAAAAGACAGTGAATGTCAATAAGAATTTAAACTCCATTTTACAAATTATCAAAGCTCATAATAACAAAATTTGGTCAAATAATTTAAGAACATAGTGTTGCCAATTCATACACAACTTAAGCCATGACACAAATTTCCGATTAATGACATGTTGTACACCACGACAAAGCAATCTACAACCCCACTAATCAAAATCAATGAGGAAGGTGGCTAGCTAGCTAATGAGTACTCATCCAATCTACAACCTCAACTGGTAAACCAGAGAGGGAGAAAAATAAACGATCTCAACCCCATAAATGGAGGAGGAATAATGTGATATTGTCATGCTAAGTGTGAACACAAAATCAATTCCAAACATTTTATTCAAATGATTCATGAGAAATCCAATAAATTTCCAAAGTCATAATATCATTCACAAGATGGCAACACAATTCTTAATTAACTTCAAATTTCCATAAATCACACTAAATCAGTTTTTCAATGACAAAAGGCTCAAATAAGGTTTATTATGGACAAACCTCTGATAACTGTCTCCTGGCCTTGACTCAGTGTTTTCTTCCCTTTCCCTGAGTCTTTGCTAACTGAAAAACACAATTTGAAGTGTTTCAGTATTCATTTAAACTGTCTCTAACGATAATGCTTGATAATTAATTCACTGAATTCTATTATTTGCTTAGTCAATCTAATATGTTGACCCTCGATGCATTCTAGGTAAATTAGGTTTTAATGTTACAAATATGTCACATTTGTAGCCTTTTAGGGTTGGTACATGTTACCCAATTCATTTCCATGTATATTGCATTTTATTACAATTTGCTGGATTCCGGAATACTAGTTTGACCTAGCCGGACGACCTAGTTCCCTCGATTTTCGGGTTTCGGTCGAAACTACAAACTTGTAGATCTATGTCTTATTGCACCGGGGCAAAATTTCAGGTCATTCTGAGTTATGTAGACCAAGTTATGGTCATTTTACTATTGCTGGTCAAAATGCATCAAAATTGATCACTTTAGGTCATTTTAGGTCATTTTAGGTTTGGCCAGTTTTTGGACCCGAACTTGTGCAAGCTATTTGACTTGCTTATGGTCATTTCTGGGCTTTGGTGTCTTCATAATAGATATAGGTCTTAACTATTCATGGTCAAAATTTTAGGTCAATTGGACCTGTTCTGAGTGAGTTATGGCCAAAACACTAATTGCTGCCCAAATGGTCAATTTTCAGGCCTTAATTGCACTAATCCAGATTTGGTCATTTTTCAAGTTACCTTACAAGCAGAATTTCAGTAAGCTTCCTTCAAGAAAGTTGGCACATTTTGTGCTTAGTTTCACTTCCAATTGGTCTCATACCAATTGGAGCCACACACTTAAGGTTCTAGGGCCAAAACATAAACTGCCCTATTGCATTTTGTTCATTACTCATCAAAGAACACTTTTAACACTTACCAAACTACACATTCATGCCAATTCTGGTTTGTACCATAACCTAAACACATTTCACAACATATTGTTGGTCATTTTGGCAGCTTATAATCACATTCAACATGCACTATATAGTACAGAATTTTTCAAGCTCAAATTACAACAATTCCATCACCTAACCATAACATATAACCTCTCCACTATCATGACATATAACTTCACCACTAACTTACATACGCATTTGGCAAATTTTAGGACCACAATTCATTAAACAACTTCATGAATTTCAGCATTCTTCAAGAAGTTAACAAGCTGCCGAATTGTAAAGCCTCCCATAATTGCTTTCAAGCTCAAATTTTCACTTGGTTCACCATCACATATACATGAAGTTAACTTACTAAAATCTTAAATCACATTAGTCAACATTAATTCTCCACACAATACATGTAAGAATAGTTTATTTAGTATACAATTCCATGGCTGTCCATTTAGGCAATTATGCATAAAATTTCAAACTCAACATAAATTTCCAACTCAAGTGCTCAACTTTAACATACACCAATAATTAACCTACTAGAACTTTTATTTACTTTAATCAACATCAATACCCATCAATTTCATGTGAAAAAAATTCAAGCTCTTTAATCATCATGTCTGCTTAAATTAATACATAATAATAACTCACCAAAACCTCAAAATTTCTTCATCAATTTATTTATCTCAAGCTTTCCATAAACTTTACTTAAGAAAGAAAGCAATTTAAACACTTACCTATTACTGGAGCTTGTTAAATCTTCACCAAAATCTCTTGAATTTAGTATTAATTTCTTCCTTGTGATGTGGGGATCAAAATTAATGAAGTGACTTTGGTGTTTGAGTTGGAAATGTTGGAGGTTTAGGAAGCTTTCACAATTTCAACTATGGAGGTTTTGAAGGATTTCATTTCGGCATGGAGGAGGTGAAGGTTGAAGATGAAATGCTTAGTGGACATACACATGTCCCTTAGTGCTTTTATACCTCCACTCATTCTTAGTTTAATTAATTAAATAATCAAGTTTTAATATTTCCACTTAGCACCTCTAATTTTTCCTAATTACATTTTTATACATAATTTCATTTTTCATGTGATCTTCAAATTTTAATATTACTTATTTTTCATGGACATTGAGGTCAAAAGTTAACTCGGGGTGTCAAATGACCATAATGCCCCTGTTCGGGTTGCATTCCCGATTTTTTGGTAACACCGGGTTTGTCCATTTTTTTATTTCTTACTTTTCTTTGTACTAACTAATTAATTTTTCTTTGATATTTCTAATGGTATTTATACTTAAATAGGTGTCTATTTAAGTCCTAAAAATATTTTCCAGGGTTCCCCGCAGTCCAGGGCTAGTCAACGGTCCACGCCGTGACTTCCCGGTGCGGTCACCCATTGCTAGGGTTCTCGGCTCGTTTAACTTGGTTATATTTCTTTGCTATTATTTTTCCTTTGTTTTTCTTGTATTTTCTTTTCTTGTATTTCATTATTTTATGTCTCCTCACTCATATCGAAGTGTAGTTCTAGGCATCCTAGCTGTCCGGACAACACTAGTCACAGGAACAGTAGAAAGCACTACCGAACTTAGGGGCATTACAATTCTCCCCCCCTTAAAATAAATTTCGTCTCGAAATTTTACTTGACATTGGTCTCTGAATAGCTATGGGTGCTGTCTCCTCATACCCTCTTCACGTTCCTAAGTAGCTTCCTGGCCTGAATGATGGTTCCACAGCACTTTAACCAGGTGTATCTATTTGTTCCTCACCTGCTTCACCTCATATGCCAGAATTTCTATGGGTTCTTCCTCATATGAGAGGTCTGGATTTACCTCAATCTCTTCAACTGATAGTACATGAGATGGGTCAGATCTATACCTCCTTAACATAGACACATGAAAGACACTGTGTATCTTTTCTAACTCTGGAGGTAATGCCAACCAATATGCCAAAGGACCCACTCTTTCCAGAACCTCATATGGTCCGATGAAACGAGGACTTAGTTTCCCCTTTTTGCCAAATCTCATAATCCTCTTCCAAGGAGAAACTTTGAGGAACACCTTATCACCCACTGCATATTCAATATCTCTTCTCTTTAGATCAACATAGGACTTATGATGGTCTGATGCAGCCTTGAGTCTATCTCTGATCAATCTGATCTTTTCCTCTGTCTGCTGAACAATTTTTGGCCCAATCATCTTCCCTTCACCTACTTCATCACAACATAAGGGAGTTCTGCACTTTCTGCCATACAAAGCTTCATATGGAGGCATCCCAATGCTTGATTGGTAGCTGTTGTTGTAAGCAAACTCAATCAAAGGCAAGTGTGTACCCCAACTACCTTCAAACTCAGTCACACATGCCCGTAGCATATCCTCCAATATCTGAATTACCCTTTCAGACTGGCCATCTGTCTGTGGGTGGAATGCTATGCTGAAGTTCAATCTAATTCCTAGGGCTCTCTGAAGACTACCTCAGAATCTAGAAGGGAACCTAGGATCTCTGTCAGACACAATTGATACTGGCACTCCATGCAATTTCACAATCTCATATATGTACAATCTGGCCAATCTTTCCAGGCTATAGTCCATTCGAACTGGCAAAAAGTGAGTAGACTTGGTCAGTCTTTCAACTATAACTCAAACTGCATCGTGACTATTCTGTGTCCTTGGAAGTCCCATAACAAAATCCATAGTTATCCGTTTCCCATTTCCACTCTGGTACTGGCAAAGGATGTAACAAAGCAGCTGGAACTTGATGTTCTACCTTTACTTGCTGACAAGTTAGGCAATTGGAAACAAATTCAGCTATATCTCTCTTCATACCCATCCACCAGTAATGCTCTTTCAGCCCTCTGTACATTTTTAGTTCCACCAGGGTGCATAGCAAAAGGAGACTCCTGTGCTTCCTTCATAATGATTTATCTCAAGTCAACATCATTAGGAAGGCACATTCTGCCCTGATGTAGCAATAAACCATCATCTCTCATAGAGAATTCAGGTTTCTTGCCTTGCTGGACTTCTTTCAGTAGCTTCTGATATTTATCATCACTCTGAGCAGCCATTCTGATCTGATCAATCAACACTGGCTATACATGCCATGCAACTACTGTCTGTCCCTCATCATTAATCTCTAAACTGGCATGCTGTGCTTTCAATTCATATACCATGGACAAAGGAGAAACTCTGAGACTTGCCACAGTCTTGCGACTTAAGGCGTCAGCCACCACATTTGCTTTCCCTAGCTGATAGTCTATTAAGCAATCATAATCTTTAATGAGTTCTAACCATCTCCTCTGCCTCAAATTCAATTCCTTCTGGGTGCCTAACTACTTCAAGCTCTTGTAATCTGTGTAAATGTAGCATTTCTCCCCATACAAATTGTATCTCCAGATCTTCAGAGCAAAAACAATAGCTGCTAGCTCCAAATCATGTGTTGGGTAGTTCCTCTCATGCGGTTTCAGCTGGCGTGATGCATAAGCAATGACATTCCGATCTTGCATCAGTACACAGCCCAACCCACTGTGAGATGCATCACTATAAACTGTGTATTCTTTGCCCAAAGTAGGTAAAGTGAGGACTGGAGCTTCAGTTAAACACCTCTTCAACTCATCAAAACTCTGCTAACATTTATCAGTCCACTGAAATTTTACATCTTTCTGAAGCAGCTTGGTCAGTGAAGAAGATAACATAGAAAACCCTTTCACAAACCGACAGTAATATCTAGCTAAACCTAGAAAACTGCGAATTTCTGTGATATTCCTCGGCAGCTTCCAAATAAGGATAGCTTCTACCTTGCTGGAATCTACCTTGATCCCTTCAGCTGACACAACATGTCCCAAAAGGAGATTTCTTTCAGCCCAAATTCACACTTTGACAATTTGGCGTATAGCTATTTCTCCCTTAAAGTCTGCAGTACAATCTGCAGATGTCTGTCATGCTCCTCTGCATTCCTTGAATATATCAAAATGTCATCAATAAACCCCACCACAAATTGATCGAGATATGGTCTGAAGATAGTGTTCATCAGATCCATAAAAGCAGCTGGAGCATTTGTTAACCTGAATGGCATTACTAGAAATTCATAGTGGCCATACCGAGTTCTAAAAGCAGTTTTTGGAGCACTCTGCTCTTGCACCTTCAACTGATAATAACCAGATTGCAAATCAATTTTGGAGAATACAGCTGCACCCTTCAACTGATCAAACAGATCATCAATGCGTGGCAATGGATATCTGTTCTTTATTGTCACCTTATTCAACTACCGGTAGTCAATACATAAGTGAAGAGTGCCATCTTTCTTCTTAACAAATAATACTGGCGCTCCCCAAGGTGACACACTAGGGCGGATAAAGCCCTTTTCAAGTAGTTCTTGCAATTGTACCTTCAACTCCTTCAACTCTGCTGGTGCCATTCTATATGGTGTTATGGAGATTGGATCCACACCAGGCATAACATTAATTTCAAATTGCACTTCTCTTTCCGGAGGTAATCCTGGCAATTCATTAGGGAACACATCTAGAAAGTCATATACTATAAGGATGTCCCTCAATGCTGGACTCCCCACTTGGGTGTCTACCACATGTGCCAAGTATGCTTCACACCCCTTTCTAATCACTTTTCTAGCTAGTGCAGCTAAAATGATGTTTGATGGTAATAACTGCCTCTCCCCATGTGTTACCACATCACTGTACTGAGGGAGACCAAAAGTGATTGTCTTCAGCCTACAGTCAATCATGCCATGATGCCTGGCTAACCAATCCATGCCCAAGATGATATCATAATCTCTGAAGGGCATTTCAATGAAATCAGATAGAAAAGTGTGTCCTTGGATCACCAAAGGACAATCTCTATACATTCTATTAACCCTGACCTCCTGTCCTAACGGACTTATTACTAGCACCTCAAAGTCCATTTTTGTACATGGAACAGTAGTGCAATCAATGATGCTAGCACTCACATAAGAATGGGGGATCAAATAACACAAACACATCTTGGTTAAAAGTTGAGAAGGTACCAGCTACAACATCAGATGTCTCGGCCTCTTCTCTCTGTCTCATTGCATAGACTTTGACTGGAGCACTGTCTTGCTCTAATTATTTCACTGTGCCTTAGCTACCTGCTGGGCTACCTCTACCCCTGCCTCTACCTCTGTTGGGTGGTTGTGAACTTCTGGTGACAGGGCTCTGAACTGACCCTTCTGCAGTAGTAGGAGGTGGTCCAACTCTGTGAGTACTGGTGCAGTCCTTGGCAAAGTGTCCTGTGCCTCCATAGTTATAACAGGCTCCAATAGCCTTGTAGCATATCCCACCATGATATCTTCCACAAGTTTCACATTGGCGGGGAGGGTAGGAACCTCTGGTACTCTGCTGACCAGATAGAGGAGGTTTCTGTCCTGAATGTCTTCCCCTACCAGACTTCTTGCCACCTCTGCTGTGTCCCCCATGGTTCTTCTTCTTTCCAATAGAACCACTGGAACTCTGTTCTTTTCCTTCTTTCTCTGTCTTCTCTGATTTCTTTTTCTCAAGAGTAGCTTCAGACTCAATTCTTTCTAACTCTAGGGCTTGAGAAACAAGTTTAAAGAAGTCAGTGTGTTTGAATCCAACTACTTGTAATCTGATACTGGGCTTCAAGCCGGTTTCAAACCTCTTGCATCTCTCCCTGCTGGTAGCAAGTAGACTTGCTGTATAATGGCTCAGGCGGGAAAATTCCCTTTCATATTCAGCCACTGATCTATTCCCCCGTTTCAGACTTAGGAACTCTTGCAATTTCTGGTCTACATAAGCATCAGGGACATATTTTTGTTTGAATTCCCTGAGAAAGTCATTCCATGTTAGCACTGCAGGTTCTACCAGACTGTGGGGAATGATTTTCCACTAGTCATAAGCATCCCCCTGTAGCAAAGATACTAAATATTCAAATCTAAGCTCCTCTGTGCAGTACAGTTTCTTGAATACCCTATCCATCCTCTCTAACCACTGTTCTGCCTCTAGAGGATCTACTGTCCCCTTTAACTCTATAGCCCCATACTTCATCAAATTGTCATACTGTCTTGCAAAAGACTGTGGTTGTACCACTGGTGTCTATATTGGCACTTATGTAGGCACATTACTAGCCATTTGTTGGAACATTGCGACCATCTCTTTGGCGGCGAAGCAGAAAGCTGCGATGCTGCAGGTGGTGCCTGAACCATTGACATTGTGTAAGGCTGGGGCATCCCCTTGCACCTCAGCCTCTATAGATTGATCGACTGAACGATCATCCTCTTCCATAGTCAATGCGAGGATCTTAGACCTCCTGAACAAATAACACAAGGAGATTTCCTCCTGTTAGTGCATATTTATAATGTAATGTACTGTATGTATCAAACAATGATATTGAGCAGTTGTACTATGAAGAAAGAATATTCAAGTAACAGGTGAAAACAGAATTTAAAAACTAGCTCTGATACCACTAAAACATGTCACACCCTACCATCCTGTAAGGCATAACATGATCCCGTAGTATACCTAATGAATTACCCACTTCGTCTACTGATAACCCATTAAATACACTACCATGAATTTTAAAACTTTTCTTACTTCTTTTTACAGTGGTGAGCACTATTTACAGGTGTTAAAAAAAATTTTTTGAACTTTAGTGAAAGAGCTAACACATTTGAATTATTAGGAATTTCTGTAAAAATTTTAGCGGAGTGCCCTCTGTATTTTGAATAAAATAGTTCTTCAAAAACCTGTAAAAAGCACTTCAAACATATTTCTCAATCTCAACTCCAACAGTTAAACAACACAATATATTTCTCAACTCAAATCCACAATAATTTTTGAAGTCTGAGATAAAAAAAAATACAATATAAATTTTATAAGCCAAAATAACTCATAATTTATTTTACAACTTCAATGTACAAATTTTAATTTACAACTGCTCAAAACCAAGAACAATATATACATACAGTGAACATACATTACAGTACAAAATGCAAAATGTGGTATACTCAATATACCTGATGATCTCTCACTGAATGTACTAGCAGCCTAGTTTGCTGCCCTGTCCGTCTGTCTACCTGCGACAGCAATGAAAAGCTATCGCTGAGACAATGTCTCAGTGGTGCACAACATTAACCAATTACAGCTTTAAATCACAAATCATAAGTCATATAAATAGTGGATACTTAAACCATAGTTAAATTCAAGACAATGAATGTCATAAAGAATTTGAACTTCATTTCACAATATCACAATAAATCTCAATAAGTCAAAACATGGTTAAATTCAAAAGGCAGTGAATGTCAATAAGAATTTAAACTCCATTTTACAAATTATCAAAGCTCATAATAACACAATTTAGTCAAATAATTTAAGAACACAGTGTTGCCAATTCATACACAACTTAAGCCATGACACAAATTTCTGACCAATGCCGCGTTGTACACCACGACAAGGCAATCGACAACCCCATTAATCGAAATCAATGAGGGAGATGGCTAGCTAGCTAATGAGTACTCATCTGATCTACAACCTCAAATGCTAAACCAGAGAGAGAGGAAAATAAACGATCTTAACCCCATAAATGGAGGAGGAATAATGTGATACTGTCATGCTAAGTGTGAACACAAAATCAATTCCAAACATTTTATTCAAATGATTCGTGAGAAATCCAATAAATTTCCAAAGTTATAATTTCATTCACAAGATGGCAACACAATTCTTAATTAACTTCAAATTTCCATAAATCACACTAAATCAATTTTTCAAAGACAAAAGGCTCAAATAAGGTTTATTGTGCACAAACCTCTAATAACTGTCTCCTGGCCTTGACTCAGTGTTTCCTTCCCTTTCCCTGAGTCTTTGCTAACTGAAAAACACAATTTGAAGTGTTTTAGTATTCATTTAAACTGTCTCTAATGATAATGCTTGATAATTAATTCACTGAATTCTATTATTTACTTAGTAAACCTAATATGTCGACCCTCGATGCATTCTAGGTAAATTAGGTTTTAATATTACTAATATGTCACATTTTTAGCCTTTTAGGGTTAGTACATGTTACCCAATTCATTTTCATATATATTGCATTTTATTGCAATTTCCTGGATTCTGGGATGCTAGTTTGACCTAGCCAGATGACCTAGTTCCCTCAGTTTTTGGGTTTTGGTGGAAACTACAAACTTGTAGATCTATGTCTTATTGCACGCGGGGCAAATTATCATGTCATTCTGAGTTATGTAAACCAAGTTATTGTCATTTTACTATTGCTGGTCAAAATGCATCAAAATTGGTCACTTTAGGTCATTTTAGGTCATTTTAGGTTTGGCCAGTTTTTGGACCTGAAATTGTGCATGCTATTTGACTTATTTATGGTCATTTATGGGCTTTGGTGTCTTCATAAGACTTGTAGATATAGGTCTTAACTATTCATGGTCAAAATTTCAGATCAATTGGACTATTTTGAGTGAGTTATGGCCAAAATACTAACTGCTGCCCAAATGGTCAATTTTCAGGCCTTAATTGCACTAATCCGGATTTGGTCATTTTTCAAGTTACCTTACAAGCAGAATTTTGGTAAGCTTCCTTCATGAAAGTTGGCACATTTTGTGCCTAGTTTCACCTCCAATTGGTCTCATACCATTTGGAGCCACGCACTTAAGGTTCAAGGCCCAAAACGTAAACTGCCCTATTACATTTTGTTCATTACTCATCAAAGAACACTTTTAACACTTACCAAACTACAAATTCATGCCAATTCTGGTTTGTACCATAACCTAAACACATTTCACAACATATTGTTGGTCATTTTGGCAGCTTATAATCACACTCAACATGCACCATATAGTACAGAATTTTTCAAGCTCATATTACAACAATTCCATCACCTAACCATAACATATAACTTCTCCACTATCATAACATATAACTTCCCCACTAACTTACATACACATTTGGCAAACTTTAGGACCACAATTCATCAAACAACTTCATGAATGTAACACCCTCCCCGTAGCAACTCCGTACATTCTACTGTTCCGGTGATCGGTGTCGGTCCGGACAGCTAGAACGTCTGGAAAAATATTTAAACTAAAGTCGGGAATCATAATTAACTCAAATATTAATAAGAAAAATTTAGTAAAAATTTTTGAAATAAAATACAACCAAGTTAAATGAGCCAGTGCCCTAGCGATGGGTAACCAGAGGGAAGTTGCGGTTCTCGCAACGAGGAGCCCTAGACCCGGGGGAAAAATTATAAAATAATTTTTGGAACTCCAGAGAAGGGTCATTGAGGTTCCTATGGCATTAGAATGCCAAGAAAATACCTAGAAAAAATTTTCAATCGGTACAGACAATTTTGACCCGTTAAGCCGAACGGAGGGCATTTTGGTCATTTCGCCTTCAGAGGTGATTTTTGGCCGACTTGTCCAGTTGAGTAAATAATTAATATGACATAAAATATGAAGAAACATTGCTAGAAATTAAATTGAAACTTGATAGAAAAGAAAAGAAAGAAAAATGAGCTTAATTGGGAATTATGATGTCATGCTTAGGTAATTAAAAGTGTATTGGCCAATCAAATTTAAGCAAGTCCATTAAAATGAAATAAAAATGGGTAATGAGGCAGAATTCTAGAGACCCAAAACCAGCTCCCTCTCTTCTTCTTCACGCCACTCACTCACTCTTACCCATTCCACCATTAACAACCTTTCATCCTTCATCTTTCTTAGCTTTCTTCCACTAAAAACCCTAACTACCAACACAAAAATTCATTCTATCATCTTGGTGATTATTGTGGGAGCAAAAAGAAAAGGAAATCAAGACTTTGAGGAAGGGAAAAATTCTGCCACTTGAGGTTAGTGCATTTATATCTTAAAAACTCATTATTTTCATGGTTTGGGACTTGAAACTAGTAAGGATTGTGATTTAAATTAACAAAACTTATGTGTATAACATCTTGAATTTTGGCTGCCCTAGCTATGGAATAGGGGGAAGTGTTTTGATGAGCTTAGAGTGGAATAGAAACCATGTTGAAGTGATAAACATATGAGCAATGCATTGGTAGCTACTAAGATACATGGCATAAACCATGAATTTGAATTAGGGTTTGGAAAGGTGAAAATGTGACTTGGCTTAGGAAATTATTAGAGAGCATTTTAATGGTCAATTAGTGACCATTTTAGGTAATTTGACCAACAACTGGACAGAAAAATGAGATTGCAAAGTGAGGATTGCAGGCTGCCCTAGGACAGCATCATAGGGACTGAAAATTCAGTCCCTTTGCACTGCCATAACTTGGGCTGTGTTAGTCCAATTGGTGTTTGGCCAATTGGACATGAAACTAGGCTTATAATGGCACATTTTTACTGAAGAAACCATGCCCAAAAGACCAAAGCAAGAGGACCAAAACTTGGCCCCAAATCCGGATACCCTGCAATGATTCTGCAGAATTTGCCAAATGAACAGTAACTGTTCATTTGGCCATAACTCACTGTAGATTTGGTCAATTGACCTGAAATGTTTACAGCAACAAGTTAAGACATAGACAAACAACTTTCATGAAGAAACCTACCCCAAATTATGACCAGAACCTAACCCAAATGGCAGTCACAAGCATCGTTCAAACTCGCAACTCTGCAGATTTTGATTTGAGCAGTAATGTTTGGATGGCTATAACTCTCTCTAGAAAACTCGGATTTAGGCGATTCTTGAACCGATGGAAACCTAAGGCATAGTAGAACATTTCATATGAAGAAAGTTAGACCAAATTATGAACTTAACTTGGTCAAATTACTGACCAAACTTGGACCAAAAATCTGCACTCCAAAATCTCAAAGCATGAATGCATGTGAACAAGAAACTTATTTTGGCCATAACTTGAGCTACAAAACTCCAAATGGAGTGATTCAAAAAAGGAAATTCAACTAGACAAAATAAGGAACAACTTTCATGTTTACCATTTCCTCAAATTCCCACTGTAAAAATAACAAATGGAACAGTAAAGATGAAGCATGAAAACTAAAATTTTGCTCAATTAGCATTAAGCTTAAAAATGGTATTGGCAACCAATACCAACAAGTTTGAAATACAAAATGTGGTATGTTTGAGGTGTTAAGACCAATACACCTATTTTCTATCCAAAAGTCAACATTTTTGTTGACCAATGAGGTGAATAGTGACACCAAAACCAAAAATTTGCAATTTTGCCAAAATGACCTAAGCTTTGAGAAAGTGACCAAAA
Source organism: Hevea brasiliensis (assembly GCF_030052815.1). Lineage (NCBI taxonomy): Eukaryota > Viridiplantae > Streptophyta > Magnoliopsida > Malpighiales > Euphorbiaceae > Hevea > Hevea brasiliensis. The sequence goes on along the minus strand of NC_079500.1, from coordinate 46,465,394 downwards.
CCAACAAGTTTTAAATGCAAAATGTGGTACATTGGGAGTGTTAAAACCAATGCACCTATGATCTATGCAAAAGTCAACTTTTTGTTGAATATTGAAGTGAATAGTGACATAAAAACTTGAAATTCAAAAATTGAAGAATTCAAAAGTATCAAATGCCCTAGTAGGCCTAATGTGATTGGTTTGGATAGGTTGGCATGCCAATAGGATTCTGATAGCGATCGCGTATGATGTATGGCTTCATTGCCATTCTGTGATGTGATAGCCTATGGCTATACTGATTATGATGTTTTACTTGGCTTTATGCCTTATTGCATATATGGCTTATTAGCCATTCTGTTTGCACACCGGGAGACACATTGTGACCGATGGTGTGACGGCCCGAGGTACCTGGTACCGTGCTAGTTTACCCGTTTATCCATCCGCCAATTTGTATAGGTTACTTGGGCATGGAAAAGTATAACTGTAATTGAACTGATTGTTAAAGAAAATACGAAAATTAAATATCAGAAATGATTACGATAGAATACAAAGAAACTCAAGATCATGAAGAAAATAAATAAACAAAATGCATGAAGAAGTTAATATCATAAAACGTAATTAGCCCTTGACTAAACATTAAGTTGGTAATTATTCAGTTCTTATGAACACAATGGCTAAGAAATTATGATTTTTATTTGCATATTATTTCTTTCTATTTTATTATTTGCACCACTAAGCTTTATGCTTAGCTCGTCGCTTTTGCAACGCGTAGGTACTGAAGATACTGATCGAGATCCAGTAGACCACAGATTGGGTAAGTCCATCCTGCAGTTCTGCATAGTGTCCGTGTCACCTCACAAAGCTCTGATTGCATTGGTAGGACACTAGGTGTCATTTTGGTATTTTGTAATTGATCTTATTTTCTCATGTGTAAATGAACTTATGAAATGTAATTTGATGCTCATGTAAATAATGAGAATTGTGTTTGTAAATGAAAAAGTGAATGTTTATCTGTGATATATATATGATTATCACATGAAATGAATGATTGAGAAATGAATGTGAACTGAAAAGTATTGAGATTTTGATAAATGGAGTTGAGATGAATGAATAAGAATATAGGAAGTGTTTTTCACAGGTTCCGAAGAACGGTTTTCTCCATTTTTAGCCGGTATTCTGCCGGATTTTCTTTAAAATTTTCGGAACCTCAAATAAATTACAAATTCAATAAATGAATTATATTTCACAAATTATTTTCAAAACTACGATAAAAATGAATTAAGATAAAATAGAGTGCTCCGGCACACTGAGTGGCATAACTTGCTCGGCTACACTGTAGTCGGGTAAGGGGTGTCACAATGAATTCCAGCATTCTTCAAGAAGTTAACAAGCTGCCGTATTATAAAGCCTCCCATAATTGCTTTCAAGCTCAAATTTTCACTTGGTCCACCATCACATATACATGAAGTTAACTTACTAAAATCTTAAATCACATTAGTCAACATTAATTCTCCACAATACATGTAAGAATAGTTTATTTAGTATACAATTCCATGGCTGTCCATTTAGGCAATTACGCATAAAATTTCAAACTCAACATAAATTTCCAACTCAAGTGCTCAACTTTAACATACACCAATAATTAACCTACTAGAACTTTTATTTACTTTAATCAACATCAATACCCATCAATTTCATGTGAAAAAAATTCAAGCTCTTTAATCATCATCGCTGCCTAAATTAGTACATAATAATAACTCACCAAAACCTCAAAATTTCTTCATCAATTTATTTATCTCAAGCTTCCCATAAACTTTACTTAAGAAAGAAAGCAATTTAAACACTTACCTATTATTGGACCTTGTTAAATCTTCACCAAAATCTCTTGAATTTAGTATCAATTTCTTCCTTGTGATGTAGGGATCAAAATTAATGAAGTGACTTTGGTGTTTGAGTTGGAAATGTTGGAGGTTTAGGAAGCTTTCACAATTTCAGCTATGGAGGTTTTGAAGGATTTCATTTCGGCGTGGAGGAGGTGAAGGTTGAAGATGAAATGCTTAGTGGAAATACACATGTCCCTTAGTGCTTTTATACCTCCACTCATTCTTAGTTTAATTAATTAAATATTCAAGTTTTAATATTTCCACTTGGCACTTCTAATTTTTCCTAATTACATTTTTATACATAATTTCATTTTTCATGTGATCTTCAAATTTTAATATTACTTATTTTTCATGGACATTGAGGTCAAAAGTCAACTCGGGGTGTCAAATGACCACAATGCTCCTGTTTAGGTTGCATTCTCGATTTTTCGATAACACTGGGTTTGTCCTTTTTTCGATTTCTCACTTTTCTTTGTACTAATTAATTAATTTTTCTTTCATATTCTAATGGTATTTATACTTAAATAGGTTTCTATTTAAGTCCTAAAAATATTTTCCAGGGTTCCCCGCAGTCCAGGGCTAGTCAACGGTCCACGCCGTGACTTCCCGGTGCGGTCACCCATCGCTAAGGTTCTCGGCTCGTTTAACTTGGTTACATTTCTTTCCTATTATTTTTCCTTTGTTTTTCTTGTATTTTCTTTTCTTGTATTTTATTATTTTATGTCTCCTCACTCATATCGAAGTGTAGTTCTAGGCATCCTAACTGTTCGGACAACATTGGTCACAGGAACAGTAGAATGCACTATCAAACTTAGGGGCGTTACAATTTTCCCCCCCTTAAAATAAATTTTGTCTCGAAATTTTACCTAGCATTGGTCTCTGAACAGCTGTGGGTGCTGTCTCCTCATATCCTTTTCACGTTCCCAAGTAGCTTCCTGGCTTGAATGATGGTTCCACAGCACTTTAACCAGGTGTATCTGTTTGTTCCTCACCTACTTCACCTCATATGCCAGAATTTCTATGGGTTCTTCCTCATATGAGAGGTCTGGCTTTACCTCAATCTCTTCAACTGATAGTACATGAGATGGGTCAGATCTGTACCTCCTTAACATGGACACATGAAAGACGCTGTATATCCTTTCTAACTCTGGAGGTAATGCCAACCAATATGCCAAAGGACCCACTCTTTCTAGAACCTCATATGGTCCGATGAAACGAGGACTCAGTTTCTCCTTTCTGCCAAATCTCATAATCCTCTTCCAAGGAGAAACTTTGAGGAACACCTTATCACCCACTGCATATTCAATATCTCTTCTCTTTAGATCAACATAGGACTTTTGACGGTCTGATGCAGCCTTGAGTCCATCTCTGATCAATCTGATTTTTTCCTCTGTCTACTGAATAATTTCTGGCCCAATCATCTTCCTTTCACCTACTTGATCCCAACATAAGGGAGTTCTGCACTTTTTGCCATACAAAGCTTCATATGGAGGCATCCCAATGCTTGATTGGTAGCTGTTGTTGTAAGCAAACTCAATCAAAGGCAAGTGTGTATCCCAACTACCTTCAAACTCAATCACACAAACCCGTAGCATATCCTCCAATATCTGAATTACCCTTTCAGACTGGCCATCTGTCTGTGGGTGGAATGCTGTGCTGAAGTTCAATCTAGTTCCTAGGGCTCTCTGAAGACTACCTCAGAATCTAGAAGTGAACCTAGGATCTCTGTCAGACACAATTGATACTGGCACTCCATGCAATTTCATAATCTCATATATGTACAATCTGGCCAATCTTTCCAGGCTATAGTCCATTCGAACTCGCAAAAAGTGAGCAGACTTGGTTAGTCTGTCAACTATAACTCATACTGCATCGTGACTATTCTGTGTCCTTGGAAGTCCCGTAACAAAATCCATAGTTATCCATTCCCATTTCCACTCTGGTACTGGCAAATGATGTAACAAACCAGTTGGAACTTGATGTTCTGCCTTTACTTGCTGACAAGTTAGGCATTTGGAAACAAATTCAGCTATATCTCTCTTCATACCCATCCACCAGTAATGCTTTTTCGGTTCTCTGTACATTTTAGTTCCACCAGGGTGCATAGCAAAAGGAGACTCATGTGCTTCCTTCATAATGATTTGTCTCAAGTCAACATCATTCGGAACGCACATTCTGCCCTGATGTAGCAATAAACCATCATCTCTCATAGAGAATTCAGGTTTCATGCCTTGCTGGACTTCTTTCAGTAGCTTCTGATATTTATCATCACTCTGAGCAGCCATTCTGATATGATAAATCAACACTGGCTGTACATGCCATGCAACTACTGTCTGTCCCTCATTATCAATCTCTAAACTGACATGCTGTGCTTTCAATTCATATACCATGGACAAAGGAGAAACTCTGAGACTTGCCATAGTCTTGCGACTTAAGGCGTCAGCCACCACATTTGATTTCCCTAGCTGATAGTCTGTTAAGCAATCATAATCTTTAATGAGTTATAACCATCTCCTCTGCCTCAAATTCAATTCCTTTTGGGTGCCTAAGCACTTCAAGCTCTTGTGATCTGTGTAAATGTAGCATTTCTCCCCATACAAAGAGTGTCTCCAGATCTTCAGAGCAAAAACAATAGCTGCTAGCTCCAAATCATATGTTGGGTAGTTCCTCTCATGCTGTTTCAGCTGGCGTGATGCATAAGCAATGACATTCCGATCTTGCATCAGTACATAGCCCAACCCATTGTGAGAAGCATCACTATAAATTGTGTATTCTTTACCCGGAGTAGGTAAAGTGAGGACAAGAGCTTCAGTCAAACACCTCTTCAACTCATCAAAACTCTGCTAACATTTATCAGTCCACTGAAATTTTACATCTTTCTGAAGCAGCTTGGTTAGTGGAGAAGATAACATAGAAAACCCATTCACAAACCGATGGTAATATCTAGCTAAACCCAGAAAACTATGAATTTCTGTGATATTCCTGGGCAGTTTCCAATTAAGGATAGCTTCTACCTTGCTGGAATCTACCTTGATCCCTTCAGCTGACACAACATGTCCCAAAAAGGAGATTTCTTTCAGCCAAAATTCACACTTCGATAATTTGGCGTATAGCTGTTTCTCCCTTAAAGTCTGCAGTACAATCCGAAGATGTTTGTCATGCTCCTCTGCATTCCTCGAATATATTAAAATGTCATCAATAAACACCACCACAAATTGATCGAGATATGGTCTGAAGATAGTATTCATCAGATCCATAAAAGCAGCTGGAGCATTTGTTAACCTGAATGGCATTACTAGAAATTCATAGTGGCCATACTGAGTTCTGAAAGCAGTTTTTGGAACACTCTGCTTTTGCACCTTTAACTGATAATAACTAGATCGCAAATCAATTTTGGAGAATACAGCTGCACCCTTCAACTGATCAAACAGATAATCAATGCGTGGCAATGGATATCTGTTCTTTATTGTCACCTTATTCAACTACAGGTAGTTAATATATAAGCGAAGAGTGCCATCCTTCTTTTTAACAAACAATACTGGCGCTCCCCAAGGTGACACACTAGGGCAGATAAAGCCCTTTTCAAGTAGTTCTTGCAATTGTACCTTTAACTCCTTCAACTCTGCTAGTGCCATTCTGTATGGTGTTATGGAGATTGGATCCACACCAGGCATAACATTAATTTCAAACTGCACTTCTCTTTCCGGAGGTAATCCTGGCAATTCATCAGGAAATACATCTAGAAAGTCATATACTATAGGGATGTTCCTCAATGCTGGACTACCCATGTGGGTGTCTACCACATGTGCCAAGTATGCTTCACACCCCTTTCTAGTCATTTTTCTGGCTAGTGCAGCCAAAATAATGTTTGATGGTAATAGTTGCCTCTCCCCATGTATTACCACATCATTGTACTGAGGGAGACCAAAAGTGACTGTCTTCAGCCTACAATCAATCATGGCATGATGCCTGGCTAACCAATCCATGCCCAAGATGATATCATAATCTCTGAAGGGCATTTCAATGAAATCAGATGGAAAAGTGTGTCCTTGGATCACCAAAGGACAATCTCTATACATTATATTAACCCTGACCTCCTGTCCTAACGGACTTGTTACTAGCACCTCAAAGTCCATTTTTGTACATGGAACAACAATGCAATCAATGATGCTAGCACTCACATAAGAATGGGCGGATCAAATAACACAAATACATCTTGGTTAAAAGTTGAGAAGGTACCAGCCACAACATTAGATGTCTCGGCCTCTTCTCTCTGTCTCATTGCATAGACTTTGACTGGAGCACTGCCTTGCTCTGATTGTTTCACTGTGCCTTGGCTGCTTGCTGGGCTACCTCTACCCCTGCCTCTACCTCTGCTGGGTGGTTGTGAACTTCTGGTGACAGGGCTCTGAACTGACCCTTCTGCAGTAGTAGAAGGTGGTCCAACTCTGTGAGTACTGGTGCAGTCCTTGGCAAAGTGCCCTGTGCCTTCACAGTTAAAACAGGCTCCAATAGCCTTGTAGCATATCCCACCATGATATCTTCCATAAGTTTCACATTGGCGGGGAGGGTAAGAAACTCTGGTACTCTGCTGACCAGATAGAGGAGGTTTCTGTCCTGAATGTCTTCCCCTACCAGACTTCTTGCCACCTCTGCTGTGTCCCCCATGGTTCTTCTTCTTTCCAGTAGAACCACTGGAACTCTGTTCTACTGATTTTCCCTCTTTCTCTGTCTTCTCTGATTTCTTTTTCTTAGGAGCAGCTTCAGACTCAATTCTTTCTAACTCTAGGGCTTGAGAAACAAGTTCGAAGAAGTTAGTGTGTTTGAATCCGACTACTTGTAATCTGATACTGGGCTTCAAGCTGGTTTTAAACCTCTTGCATCTCTCCCTTGTAGTAGCAAGTAGACTTACTGGATAATGGCTCAGGCGGGAAAATTCCCTTTTATATTCAGCCACTGATCTATTCTCCTGTTTCAGACTTAGGAACTCTTGCAACTTCTGGTCTACATAAGCATCAGGGACATATTTTTGTTTGAATTCCCTGAGAAAGTCATTGCATGTTAGCACTGCAGGTTCTACCAGACTATGGGGAATGATTTTCCACCAGTTATAAGTATCCCTCTGTAGCAAAGATACTGAATATTCAAATCTGAGCTCCTCTGTGCAGTGCAGTTTCTTGAATACCCTATCCATCCTCTCTAACCAGCATTACGCCTCTAGAGGATCTCTGTCCCCTTGAACTCAGAGCCCTATATTTCATCAATTTGTCATCTTGTCTAGTAGAAGATTGTGGTTGTACCAATCGTGTCCAGATTGGGACTTGAGTAGGCACATTACGACCATTTGTTGGAACATTGCGACCATCTGTGGCGATCGAGCAGAAATTGCAAGATCTGCGGTGGTCTTCTTGAACCATTGACATTGTGTAGGGCTGGGGCATCCCCTTGCACCTCAGCCGCTATAGATTGATCGACTGAACAATCACCCCCTTCCATAATCAGTGTGAGGATCTTAGACCTCCTGAACAAATAACACAAGGAGATTTCCTCCCGTTAGTGCATATTTATAATGTAATGTACTGTATGTATCAAACAATGATATTGAGCAGTTGTACTATGAAGAAAGAATATTCAAGTAACAGGTGAAAACGAAATTTTAAAACTATCTCTGATACCACTAAAACATGTCACACCCTGCCTCTCTGTAAGGCATAACATGATCCCATAGTATACCTAATGAATTACCCACTTCGTCTACTGATAACCCATTAAATACACTACCATGGATTTTAAAACTTTTCTTACTTTTTTTTACAGTGGTGAGCACTATTTACAGGTGTTAAAATTTTTTTTTTGAACTTTAGTGAAAGAGCTAACACATTTGAATTATTAGGAATTTTTGTAAAAATTTTGGCTGAGTGCACTCTGTATTTTGAATAAAACAGTTCTTCAAAAACCTGTAAAAAGCACTTCAAACATATTTCTTAATCTCAACTCCAACAGTTAAACAACACAATATATTTCTCAACTCAAATCCACAATAATTTTTCAAAGTATGAGATAAAAGAAATACAGCATAAATTTTACAAGCCGAAATAACTCATAATTTATTTTACAACTTCAATGTACAATTTTAAATTTACAACTGCTCAAAACTAAGAACAATATATACATACAGTGAACATACATTATAATACAAAATGCAAAATGTGGTATACTCAATATACCCAATGATCTCTCGTTGAATGTACTAGCAGCCTAGTCTACTGCCCTGTCCGTCTGTCTACCTGCGACAGCAATGAAAAGCTATCACTGAGGCAATGTCTCAGTGGTGTACAACATTAACCAATTACAACTTTAAATCACAAATCATAAGTTATATAAATAGTGGATACTTAAACCATAGTTAAATTCAAGACAATGAATGTCATAATGAATTTGAACTTCATTTCACAATATCACAATAAATCTCAATAAGTCAAAACATGGTTAAATTCAAAAGACAGTGAATGTCAATAAGAATTTAAACTCCATTTTACAAATTATCAACGCTCATAATAACACAATTTAGTCAAATAATTTAAGAACATAGTGTTGCCAATTCATACAAAACTTAAGCCATGACACAAATTTCTGATAAATCCCGTGTTGTACACCACGACAAAGCAATCTACATCCCCACTAATCGAAATCAATGAGGGAAGTGGCTAGCTAGCTAATGAGTACTCATCTGATCTACAACCTCAACTGGTAAACCAGAGAAGGAGGAAAATAAACGATCTTAACCCCATAAATGGAGGAGGAATAATGTGATACTGTCATGCTAAGTGTGAACACAAAATCAATTCCAAACATTTTATTCAAATGATTCGTGAGAAATCCAATAAATTTCCAAAGTCATAATTTCATTCACAAGATGGCAACACAATTCTTAATTAACTTCAAATTTTCATAAATCGCACTAAATCAATTTTTCAATGACAAAAGGCTCAAATAAGGTTTATTGTGTACAAACCTCTAATAACTGTCTCCTGGCCTTGACTTAGTGTTTCCTTCCCTTTTCTTGAGTCTGTGCTAACTGAAAAACACAATTTGAATTGTTTCAGTATTCATTTAAACTGTCTCTGATGATAATGCTTGATAATTAATTCACTGAATTCTATTATTTGCTTAGTCAACCTAATATGTCGACCCTCGATGCATTCTAGGTAAATTAGGTTTTAGTATTACTAATATGTCACATTTGTAGCCTTTTAGGGTTGGTACATGTTACCCAATTCATTTTCATGTATATTGTATTTTATTGCAATTTGCTGGATTCTGGGATACTAGTTTGACCTAGCCAGACGACCTAGTTCCCTCAGTTTTTGGGTTTTGGTGGAAACTACAAACTTGTAGATCTATGTCTTATTGCACGCGGGGCAAAATATCAGGTCATTCTGAGTTATGTAGACCAAGTTATTGTCATTTTACTATTGCTGGTCAAAATGCATCAAAATTAGTCACTTTAGGTCATTTTAGGTTCGGCCAGTTTTTGGACCCGAAATTGTGCACTCTATTTGACTTGTTTATGGTCATTTCTGGGCTTTGGTGTCTTCATAAGACTTGTAGATATAGGTCTTAACTATTCATGGTCAAAATTTTAGATATTGGACCTGTTTTGAGTGATTTATGGTCAAAACACTAACTGCTGCCCAAATGGTCAATTTTCAGGCCTTAATTGCACTAATCCGGATTTGGTCATTTTTCAAGTTACCTTACAAGCAGAATTTTGGTAAGCTTCCTTCATGAAAGTTGGCACATTTTGTGCCTAGTTTCACCTCCAATTGGTCTCATACCATTTGGAGCCACACACTTAAGGTTCTAGGCCCAAAACGTAAACTGCCCTATTGCATTTTGTTCATTACTCATCAAAGAACACTTTTAACACTTACCAAACTACACATTCATGCAAATTCTGGTTTGTACCATAACCTAAACACATTTCACAACATATTGTTGGTCATTTTGGCAGCTTATAATCATACTCAACATGCATCATATAGTACAGAATTTTTCAAGCTCAAATTACAATAATTCCATCACCTAACCATAACATATAACTTCTCCACTATCATAACATATAACTTCGCCACTAACTTACATACACATTTGGCAAACTTTAGGACCACAATTCATCAAACAACTTCATAAATTCCAGCATTCTTCAAGAAGTTAACAAGCTGCCCTATTGTAAAGCCTCCCATAATTGCTTTCAAGCTCAAATTTTCACTTGGTCCGCCATATACGTGAAGTTAACTTACTAAAATCTTAAATCACATTAGTCAACATTAATTCTCCACAATACATGTAAGAATAGTTTATTTAGTATACAATTCCATGGCTGTCCATTTAGGCAATTACGCATAAAATTTCAAACTCAACATAAATTTCCAATTCAAGTGCTCAACTTTAACATACACCAATAATTAACCTACTAGAACTTTTATTTACTTTAATCAACATCAATACCCATCAATTTCATGTGAAAAAAATTCAAGCTCTTTAATCATCATGGCTGCCTAAATTAGTACATAATAATAACTCACAAAAACCTCAAAATCTCTTCATCAATTTTGTAACATCCTCCCGGTAGCAATTCCGCACAGTCTACTGTTCCGGTGACCGGTGTCAGTCCGGACAGCTAGAACGTCCGGAAAAATATTCAAATCAAAGTGAGGGACCATAATTAACTCAAATATTAATGAGAAAAATTTAGTAAAAATTTTAGAAATAAAATACAGTTAAGTTAAAAGAGCCGGTGCCCAAGCGATGGGTAACCAGAGGTAAGTTGCGGTTCTCGCAACGAGGAGCCCTAGACCCGGGGGAAAAATCATAAAATAATTTTTGGGACTCCAGGGAAGGGTTATTGAGGTTCCTATGGCATTAGAATGCCAAGAAATTATTTAGAAAAATTTTTCAATCGGTACAGCCAATTTTGACCCGTTAAGCCAAACGGAGGGCATTTTGGTCATTTCGCCTTCAGAGGTGATTTTTGGCCGACTTGTCCAGTTAAGTAAATAATTATTATGACTCAAAATATGAATAAACATTACTAGAAATTAAATTAAAAATGAGTAGTGGAGGAAAGAAAAGAAAATGAAGAAAAAGGCTTAATAATGACATAAGGTGATGTCAATAAAAAGCCACCACCAATCACCATTAAGCTACCATTTGACTAAACCATTAAAAGACATAAAATGAAGACCAAATGGACCAAAAACCAGCAACCAAAAATGTCACACCCTACCCCTCTGTAAGGCATAACATGATCCCGTAGTATACCTAATGAATTACCAACTTCGTCTACTGATAACCCATTAAATACACTACAAGGGATTTTAAGAACTTTTCTTACTTCTTTTGCAGTAGTGAGCACTATTTACAGGTGTTAAAGACTTTGGTGAACTGAAGTGAAATAACTAACTCATTTGGTTTATTTGGAATTTCTATAAAAATTTTGGCAGAGTGCCATCTGTATTTTGGATAAAACATTTCTTCAGAAAACCTGTAAAAAAACACTTCTATAATTTTCCAAATCTCAACTTCAATACATTTCTCAACACAACATATTTATCAATTCAAATCCATAGAAATTTTTCAAAGATTGAAATACAGGAATTATAATACAATTTGTACAAGCCAAAACAACTCATAATTATTTTACAAGTCAAATGTACAATTTGGATTTACAACTGCTCAAAACCAAAAACAATATGTACATACAGTGTCATACATTATAGTACAAAATGCAAAATATTGGTATACTCATTATACCAGGAAATCCCTCGCTGGATGTATATGCAGCCTAGTCTGCTGCCCTGTCTCTACTGCGGCAAAGAATAAAAAGCTATCGCTGAGACAATGTCTCAGTGGTGCACAACATTAACCAAATACAATTTCAAATCACAATTCATAAGTCATGTTAATAGTGGATACTTAAAATCATAGTTAAATTCAAGACAATAAATGTCAACAAGAATTTAAACTCCATTTGTCATTATCACAATAATTTTCAATAAGTCAGATCATGGTTGAATTCAATAGACAGTATATGTCAACAAGAGTTTAAATCAATTTCACAATCTCACAATACATAATAACACAATTTAGTCGAATAATTTAAGAATACAGTGTTGCCAATTCATTCACAAATTAAGCCATGACACAATTTTCCGATCAATGCCGCGTTGTACACCACGACAAAGCAATCACAACCTCACTAATCGAAATCAATGAGGAAGGGGAGCTAGCTATATAATGAGTACTCATCCGATCACCTCAACTGGTAAACCAGAGAGGGAAAAATAAACGATCACGACTCCATAAATGGAGAAGGAAAATAAACGATCACAACCCCATAATTGGAGAAGGAATGATACGATACTGTCATGCAAAGTGTGAACACAAAATCAATTCCAAACATTTTATTCAAATGATTCGTGAGAATCCAATAAATTTCCAAAGTCATAATTTCATTCACAAAATGGCAACACAATTCATAATTAACTTCGATTTTCACAAATCACACTAAACTAATTTTCCCACAATTTCAAACCATTTACAATGCTTTTAAGCAATAAGTATCCATCAATATCATTCAAACAATTTCTCACAGTTTCAAATCATTTACAATGCTTTTGAAGCAATAAATACCCATTCAAACACATTTCCACAATTTAAAATAATAATGTACAAATAGTCAATATTTATTTCAATTGAAAAATTCAAAAGAAATAGTTGTTGTGCACAAACACAATTTAAAACAATATCATACAAATAATCAATATTTATTTCTATTAAAAAAAATCAGAAGAAATAGCTGTTGTGCACAAACCTCGATGTTGTCCCACAGTGCGGACTCGGTGTTTCCTTCCTTCACTTGAGTCCTTGTTAACTGAGAAACACAATTTGAAGTGTTTCAGTGCTAAATTAAACTGTCTCTATCGATGGTGTTTGGTAAATAATGCACTGAACTCAATTATTCACTTAATCACCGAATATACCGACCCTCGTTGCATTTTAGGTAAATTAGGTTTTAGTGTCGTTAATATGTCACATTCGATAGGGTTTTAGGTTTGGTATGTTTTACCAAAGTCATTTCCTTGCTTAGTGCACTTTAATGCAAATTGCTGGATTCCGGGACACTGGTTTGACCTAGCCGGACGGCCTAGTTCCCTCGGTTTTCGGGCTTCGGTCAAAACTACAAACTTGTAGATCTAGGTCTTATGGACCGCGGTGCAAAATTTCAGGTCAATCCGAGTTAAGTAGACCGAGTTATGGTCATTATACTATTGCTGGTCAAATGGTACCATTTTAGGTCAATTTTAGGTCAATTTGGTCAACTCTGGTTCGGCCAGTTTTTGGACCCGAACTTGTGCAAGTTGTTTGACTTGCTTATGGTCATTTCTGGGCTTTGGTGTCTTCATAAGACTTGTAGGTATGGGTCTTAACTATTCTTGGTCAAAATTGCAGGTCAATTGGACCTGGTTTGAGTGAGTTATGGCCTAATTACTCACTGCTGCCCAATTGGTCATTTTTCAGGTCCTAATTGCACCTAATCCGAATTGGTCATTTTCTTAGGTCACCTTGCAAGCAGATTTTTGGTATGGTTTCTCAATGAAAGTTGGCACATTTTGTTCCTAGTTTCACCTCAAATTGGTCTCATACCAATTGAGGTTACACATTTAAGGTTATAGGCTAAAATGTACACTGCCCTCACTATGCCTTTCACACCCCACTTCAAACACATATTTACCTTGCAAAGTTTACTTCCATACCTCTACCAATCTGTTTTGGTACATTACCAAAAGCATTTTCTACATTACATTAACATTATTTTGGGCAGATTACCATTACCCTCAACACACCAAGTATAATTCACAATTACAATTTCTAATTACCATTACAAATACACCTAACCATTACAAATTTTACATACACTTTACAATATCAATCTACATACATCTCATCAACCTTCTAGGTCAATATTCTGCCCACACTTCTTTCAATATATACCATTACTCAAGTGTCCCCAAGCTGCCGCAAACCATTCTTCAACATCAAAGTGCCATCCAATTTACCAATTCCCATCCAAGTGCATAAATCACCATATAAACATGAAATAATTCACTAGGTTACTAATTCATCATGATCAACACCATTTCTCATCAATTATATGCACAAATATCTCATCAAAAACGTGACTCATGGCTGTCCAAAATGAAAACAACAATAACCCTTCAAACTCAAAATTTTCCTTCACCAAACCAACACCCATAACATGAACATAAACTTTAACAAAGAAATTCTCAAAAATGCAAACTTACCTTTAATTGTAACTTGCTAAACCTTCACCAAACTTCTCAAATTTGGTATCAATATCTTCCTTGTGATGTGTAGACCATTTTTCATAAAGCTACTTAAGTATTTAGAGATGAAAAGAGGGAGTGGATGAAGCTTTCATGCAAACGCCCATGGAGTTTCTATTTGGTTCTTCAATTCGGCAATGTTGAATGCAAATGAGGAAGATGGATTATTCAGCTGCATTTTAAGTGTACACATGTCCCACTATGTATTTAATTAATCCCCTTAGTGGTCCACTTAGTCACTTAATCATATAATAAGCTAAATTCCCACTTATTCCACATTTAACCTTTAATTTCTACTATTTACTTTAGGTACCACCAAATTAATTTTTCATTTCATTTTTTAAGTGTAATATTATTTATTTTTAATGGATATTTAGGTCAAAAGACACTTCGGGATGTCAAATGACCATAATGCCCCTGTTCGGGTGGCATTCCCGATTTTTCGGTATTACCGGGTTTTGTCTGTTTTTCGATTTCTCACTTTTCTTTGTACTAATTATTTAATTTTTCTTTGATCTTTCTAATGATATTTATTCTTCAATAAGGTTCTATTTATGTCCTAAAAATGTTTTCCAGGGTTCCCCGCAGTCCAGGGCTAGTCAACGGTCCACGCCGTGACTTCCCGGTGCGGTCACCCATCGCTAGGTTTCCTGGCTCACTTACTCGGTTACATTTCTTTGCTATGATTTTTCCTTTTTTTTTCTTGTATTTTCTTTTCTTGTATTTCAATATTTATGTCTCCTCTCTCATATCAAGGTACGGTTCTAGGCATCCTAGCTGTCCGGACAACACTGGTCACTGGAGCAGTAGAACGCACTACTGAACTTAGGGGTGTTACAAAAAACGTAGAGACAGGAAGGAGAGGGTTTCCACCATAGCCACCTCCATGAAAGCTCTTTCAACCTTTAAATTCCATGCTTCCTCACCCTAAAACCCTAGAAGCTCTTCACTAAAATTTGTCCTAGCACCTTGCTAAAGCTTTTGGCAGCCAAGAAGGACAAAGAAAGTGAGGTTTAGGGGCTTGGAAAATTCTGCCACTTGAGGTTAGTGCACATAAATACTCAAATCACCTTTATTCCATGTTAAAGCCTTTAAGTGAGCAAGAATTGGTAACTTAAGTGAATGAAATTTATACTTATGCATGCCTTCAATTTCGGCAGCCCTAAGGGAGGAAGAATAAGGGAGTGTTTTGATGGTTTTAATGGACTTAACATGAATTGGAGATTATGTTTAAGCTATATATCTACATAGATGTTGAACTAGTGTGTTAAATTGAGGTTTATGGATAAATTGATTTGAACCTTAGGGTTTGGAAAGGTGAAAGTGTGAATTGGCTTAGGAAATTGTTAGGGCACATTGTAATGGTCAATTAGTGACCATTTTAGATGTGTTGACCATAAATGGGACTGAAAAATACTATGGCAAGGTGAGGTTGCAGGCTGCCCTATGGACAGCAGCATAGGGACTGAAATTTCAGTCCCTTTGCATTGCCATAACTTGGGCTGTGTTAGTCCAATTGATGTTTGGCCAATTGGAAATGAAACTAGGCTTATAATGGCACATTTTTGCTGAAGAAACCATGCCCAAAAGACAAAAGCAAGAGGACCAAAACTTGGCCCCAATCCGGAACCCTGAAACTGATTCTGCAGAATGGACCAAATGAACAGTAACTGTTCATTTGGCCATAACTCTCTGTAGATTTGGTCAATTGACCTGAAATTTTTACAGCAACAAGTTAAGACATAGACAAACAACTTTCATGAAGGAACCTACCCCAAATTATGGCCAGAACCCATCCAACCAAGTGACTCTAGTTACTGTTCATGCACTGTAGATATGGTAAATCTGCAGATTTGGCAATCCGGCCAGCTTGGGTTTTTGGACCATATCTGGAGCTACAAAACTCCAAATGGAGTGATTCAAAAAAAGAAATTCAACTAGACAAAATAAGGAACAACTTTCATGTTTTACATTTCTTCAAATTCCAACAGTAATAGTGTCCAATGGAACAGTGAAGTTGACCCACCAAAACTGAAAATTATGCTAGTATTGAGTTACACTTTGGAATGGTATTAACACTTAATGCCAACAAGTTTTAAACACCAAATGTGGTATGTTTGGAGTGCCAAAGTCAATGTACATATTTTCTATCCAAAAGTCAACATTTTTGTTGACCAATGAGGTGAATAGTGACACCAAAACCAAAAATTGGCAATTTTACCAAAATGACCTAAGCTTTGAGAAAGTGACCAAAACTAACAAGTTTTGAATACAAAATGTGGTATGTTGGGAGTATTAAAACCAATGTACCTATTGTTTATGCAAAAGTCAATATTTTAGTTGACTAATGAAATGAATAGTGACATGAAAACTTGAAATTCAAAAATTGTGAAACTTAAAAATGCAAAATGCCCTAGTAGGCCTAATGTGATTGGTTTGGATAGTTTGGCATGCCAATAGGGTATTGTTTTAGTAGTACTGCGAAAGGAAAGGCTTTTATGCCTGTATTCATGGCTTTATGCCCGTATCCATGGCTTTTATGCCCGTATTCATGGCTTTTATGCCGATTATGTGATATCATGGCTTTTTAGCCATACTTTTATCTGTGATTGGCGTTCTGCGTCCCATGGTATGACGGCCCGAGGCACCGCGGTGTCCAGTGCCAACGACCCGTTATCCAGTCCAGTCGTTCAGTATAGGTTACTTGGGCATGGAAAAGTATAACTGTAAATGAACTGATTGTCAAAGAAAATATAAAAATTAAATATCAGGAATGATTACGATAGAATACAAAGAAACTCAAGATCATGAAGAAAATAATTAACAAAATGCATGAAGAAGTTAATATCATAAAACGTAATTAGCCCTCGACTAAACACTAAGTTGGTAATTATTCAGTTCTTATGAACAAAATGGCTAAGAAATTATGATTTTTATATTGCATATTATTTCTTTCTATTTTATTATTTGCACCACTAAGCTTTATGCTTAGCGCGTCGCTTTTGCAACGCGTAGGTACTGAAGATTGGACAGAGCGCCAGTAGACCACAGATTCGGTAAGGCAATTCACAGTTCTGCATAGTGTCTGTGTCACCTCACTGTCAGCAGTGCATTGGTACGACGCTAGATGTCATTTTGGTATTTTGTAATTGATTTTATTTTCTCATATGTATTTGAAACTTATGTAATGTATTTTGATATTCATGTAAATAATGAAAAGTGTGGTTGTAAATGGAAAAGTGAATGTTTATCTATGATTTATGCATGGTATCATATGAGATGGATGAATGAGAACTGAGATTGAACATTGTTGAGAATTTGATAAATGGAGTTGAGATGATGGAAAATGAATATAGGAAGTGTTTTTCACAGTTCAAGAACTGCTTTTCTCCATTTTTAGCCAAGACTCATGATTTTCTTTAAAATTTTCGGAACCTCAAATAAATAGTAATTTCGATAAATGGCTTAAAATGAATTATATTTCACCAGTTATATTCAAAACTATGATAAAAATAAATTAAGATAAAATAGAGTGCTCCGGCACACTGAGTGGCATAATTTGCTCGGCTACACTGTAGTCGGGTAAGGGGTGTCACAAATTTATTTATCTCAAGCTTCCCATAAACTTTACTAAGAAAGAAAGCAATTTAAACACTTACCTATTATTGGAGCTTATTAAATCTTCACCAAAATCTCTTGAATTTAGTATCAATTTCTTCCTTGTGATGTGGGGATCAAAATTAATGAAGTGACTTTGGTGTTTGAGTTGGAAATGTTAGAGGTTTAGGAAGCTTTCACAATTTCAGCTATGGAGGTTTTGAAGGATTTCATTTCGACATGGAGGAGGTGAAGGTTGAAGATGAAATGCTTAGTGGACATACACATGTCCCTTAGTGCTTTTATACCTCCACTCATTCTTAGTTTAATTAATTAAATAATCAAGTTTTAATATTTCCACTTAGCACCTCTAATTTTTCCTAATTACATTTTTATACATAATTTCATTTTTCATGTGAACTTCAAATTTTAATATTACTTATTTTTCATGGACATTGAGGTCAAAAGTCAACTCGGGGTGTCAAATGACCACAATGCCCCTGTTCGGGTTGCATTCTCGATTTTTCGGTAACATCGGGTTTGTCCGTTTTTCGATTTCTCACTTTTCTTTGTACTAATTAATTAATTTTTCTTTGATACTTCTAATGGTATTTGTACTTAAATAGGTGTCTATTTAAGTCCTAAAAATATTTTCCAGGGTTTCCCGCAGTCCAGGTGTAACACCTTATCCCTCTGTAAGGCATAACATGATCCCGTAGAATACTTAATGAACTACCAAACTTCACACACCGATAACTCATTAAGCACCCTACAAGGGATTTTAAAACAATTTCTTACTTTTGGTAAGTGGTGAGCATTTCTAATAAGTATTTAAAACATGTACTTAAGTGAAAAGCTAGTTGGAAATTTTGGCCCATTTTATTTTTCCGCAAATTTTATAAAAATTTTTACGGAGTTTCCTCTGTATTTTGAGAAAACCGTTCTTCAAATACATGTAAAAAGCACTTCTAAAAATTTTTCTCAACCACAACTTCAATTTCACAATCAAACTCTATCAAATTCAACAATTCCACAATCATTTCATTTGAGACAAAACAATTTATATCCATCCTTACAAAATTCACATCAAAAGAAATACAAACTAAATTTTATTACAAATTTCATACAAATTTTGTACAAGCTGCTCAAGACCCATTTACATGTCCATACCTTTATATGCAATACATACATCAAAATAAATATTTACAGGCAGGGTATAAATTATACCTGAAGACTTCAAGATGATAGCTCCTCACACCTCAAGCAGCCTCATCACGCTTCTTTAGTCTCTCAGATCTGACAAAGAATAGAAGTTATCGCTGAGTACTAGGACTCAGTGGTACACAACATACTAAAATAATCTTTATGCAAAAATAAAATCACATTTATTAAAAAATTTGACTAAACATAAGCATTAAACACAAAACATGAATTATGAGATTTTAATGCAAACCAAGTTCATTTCAAAGTATCAAAACACATTTCATAAAACCCACAGTTAGATCATGCCATTCGAAACAAATAGAATCTCAATAGCCAGAGGCTAAAGAGAAATCATATCACAAGGCTAGCTAGCTCAAATATATGGATATCCATTCACATCCTCTTCTACTGGCACACCTCAACACTTCTCCAAAGAAGGAATCAAAATTCGAAACTAATTACCCCCACTAGTCGTGCTAGTGAGGTGTTCAAATATATGGTTATGACACTGTGGTTTCAAAACTTATCTTAACAATTTGCTAAACATTGCTATTTCAAATATACACAATAACTTTCACAGTTTAATCAAAACAACATAAATAATGTCACAAATAAACTTTCAACAATTCCAAATCACAAGTAAAATACATATTTCGTTCACTTTATCAATGAATTTTAAAGCATGAAGATGTTGTGCACAAACATCAAATGAGTCGCCTTTTGGCCTTAACTCGACTCCTCGGGTTCTGTCCCGGTATTATTTTCCACTGAAACACACAATTTTAGTACCATAATTTAACATAAATCCAAAAATAAATTTAACTTCACTTATACCTAGCTCTAACGTGCTAATTTCGACGTCCTTGAAATTTTGTGTTTCGGGTTACTATTCACTGCACTATTCAAGTCAAATAGTTGACTTTCTAAGGCTTAATAGGTATGGGAACTCCAACTTCACCCACATACCACATTTTAGTCATTAAACTTGTTGGTTTTGGTCGTTTTCTCAAAGCTTAGGTCATTTTGGCAAAATTGCCAATTTTCGGTTTTGGAGTTCTAAGTTGCACTATTCCATTGGTCAATCTACTCTTGGAATTTGACAAAACTTCCTTCATAGAAAATGTTCCTTATTGTCTTAAGTGTATTCTCATTTTTGGATCACCTCAATCGGAGTTTTGTAGCTCAAGTTATGGTAAAAATAAAATTACTGTTCACGTGCACTGTTCATGCTGAGATATTGGGTTCTGGCAGATTTTGATCCAAATTTGGTCAGTAATTTGATTAAGTTAAGTTCATAATCTGGTCTAAATTTCTTCATATGAAATCTTCTACTATGTCTTAGCTTTCCATCGGTTCAAGAATCGCCTAAATCGGAGTTTTGTAGAGAGAGTTATAACCCTTCAAACATTACTGCTCAATAGAAATTCTGCAGAGTTACAGGTTTGCTAACTCAACTTTGCTCAATAATTTGAATGGGTTAATGGCACAATTTGGGGTGGTGTTCTTCATAACAGTTTTAGATCTATACCTTATCTAATCGCTGGTAAAATTTCAGGTCAATTTGACCTTCCTAGCTCGAGTTATGACCAAATGAACAGTTACTATTCATTTGGTCAGTTTGGTGCAGTGGCAGCCTGCTCTCATTTCACTTTGGTCAATTTGTTCACCCAGTTTTGGTCAGTTTTTGGGCATGGTTCCTTAATGAAAATTGTGCTCTTTTATGTTTATTTTCATCCCCAATTTGTGGCATATCAATTGGACTTGTAAAATTTGAGTTTTGGTCCTTCAAAGTGGGTTTTGTCATGCTGCCAGCAGCATGACCATTGGACCTACGAATTTGGTTTTCATTCCAACAATTCCCACACATTTCCTTTGGTCATTATTGACCATTTTTCAGTTCATAAGTGGTCAAAGATATCATTTATGCATTTCTTCAAAAATTTGGTTCACAAACCCTAAGTCCCAAAATCCTAACTTACTAAATTATTGTATTTAACTACATTTATGCATCTCTATCCTACTACCATACTCATACAAACTTACTACACCTTTAATTCATTCAAAATACATCAAACTTTCCTACATCCATGGCTGGCCGAAATTTCAATTTGTCCTTCCCCATATTTTTATTTCATTTTAACACATTACAAGCTAATTCAACAACTAATGATGCATTAAAAATGGAAAGTAACAAGTTAACATGCTCACCTCTCTTAAATCCTCAAAACCCTATCTTTAGCTCCTCTTTCTTCTTGAAATTCTCTTCTCAAGTTGCAACTACAAGCTTTAATGAAGTTCTTATGAGAGTTATTAAGGTTGGGTAATGAAAAATTAAGCTTAAAGGTAAGCTTAAATGAAAAGCTTTCATGGAGGATTTATGGAAGAGGGGAGGCGGCAACAAGAGAGAAGAAGAAGGGTTTTTCTATTTTTTTTTTTTTTTGTTTCCTTTATTTATTTAGGCTTAGGGAAGACCATAAAAAATTTAATTTAATAAATATTTAATTAATTCTTTTATGACATCATTCATGATGTCATCACCTTTGACTTTTCTAACTTCTTTCTTTTTTTTCTATTTATTTTTTTCTATTAGTTCTTTAATTTAATTCTCGATTCTGAAATTTTCTTTTCTCCATTTTTATTTGACAGTTAGGTCAGGAGTCAGCTCTCGGGGTCAATTGACCAAATTGCCCCTCGCCGGTTCATCCCGGTTTGCAAATAATTCCATATTTCTTTCGGCTCCCTGACCTAATTATTTGACTGGCTTAACAGTTCTTTTTCGTGATTTTCTCTTTTCCACTGTGTCCATAAGGGTCTTAAGGACCGCAGCGTCACTTTTTACGGTTCGAAATTTGAGTTTAAAATGACTTCGCAGTCGTTCCCGAGGAGGTCACTCATCGCTGTGACTCTCAGCTCGTTAACTTCTTATGTTCTGTTTTTCTTATTTATAGTTAACTAATTAAACATTACTAATTATTTGTGTTTATGGCTTCTCAAGTTGTCTTAAGTGTGGCTCTAATCTCCTTAATTGTCCGGACCGACACCGGTCACCGGAACAGTGAAATCTACCAGGCTATGCAAACGGGGGTGTTACAATTCTCCCCCCCTTAAATAAATTTCGTCCCGAAATTTTACCTGGTACTAATCTTTGAATAGCTGTGGGTGCTGTCTCCTCATGTCCTCTTCTCGTTCCCAAGTAGCCTCCTGGCCCGAATGATGGTTCCACAGCACTTTTACCAATGGTATCTGCTTGTTCCGTAGCTGCTTCACCTCATAAGCCAGAATCTCTATGGGTTCTTCTTCATATGTGAGGTCTGGATTCACTTCAATTTCCTCTACTGGTAATACATGAGATGGGTCTGATCGGTACCTCCTCAACATAGACACATGGAAGACATTATGTATCTTTTCCAACTCTGGAGGTAGTGCCAACCGATATGCCAAAGGACCCACTCTTTCTAGAACCTCATATGGCCCAATGAAACAGGGACTCAGTTTCCCCTTTCTGCCGAATCTCATAATTCTCTTCCAAGGAGAAACCTTGAGGAAAACTTTCTCACCCACTGCATACTGAATATCCCTTCTTTTCAAATCAATGTAGGACTTCTGATGGTCTGATGCAGTCTTAAGTCGACCTCTAATCACCCTGATTTTCTCTTCAGTTTGCTGAACGATTTCGCGTCCAATCATCTTTCTTTCACCCACGTCATCCCAACACAACGGGGTTCTACATTTTCTACCATACAAAGCTTCATATGGAGGCATTCCAATGCTTGATTGGTAGTTGTTGTTGTAAGCAAACTCAATCAAAGGCAAGTGTGTATTCCAACTGCCCTCAAACTCAATCACACAAGCCCGTAGCATGTCCTCCAAGATCTGAATTACCCTCTCAGACTGGCCATCTGTCTGTGGGTGGAATGCAGTATTGAAGTTCAATCTAGTTCCTAGGGCTCTCTGAAGACTACCCCAGAATCTAGAAGTAAACCTAGGATCTCTGTCTGACACGATGGATACTGGCACTCCATGCAGTCTCACAATCTCATCGATGTATACCTTGGCCAATCTTTCCAAACTATAATCCATCCGGACTGGCAGAAAATGAGCAAATTTAGTTAGTTTGTCGACAATGACCCATACTACATCATGACTCTTCTGTGTCCTCAGAAGTCCTATCACAAAATCCATCGTTATTCTTTCCCATTTCCATTCGGGCACTAGTAGTGGATGTAACAACCCAGTGGGTACTTGATGCTCTGCCTTTACTTGTTGACAAGTTAGGCATTTGGATACAAACTCTGCCACATCTCGTTTCATACCCATCCACCAGTAATGCTCCTTTAGCCCCCTATACTTTTTTGTGCCACCAGGGTGCATGGCAAAAGGAGACTCATGTGCTTCCTTCAAAATGATCTTCCTCAATTCAACATCATTGGGAACACATATTCTGCCCTGGTGTAGTAGTAGACTGCCATCTCTGATTGAGAATTCTGGTTTCTTGCCCTACCTGATTTCTTCCATCAACTTCTGATACTTCTGATCATTCTGAGTAGCCATTCTAATATGATCAATCAACACTGGCTGTACATGCCATGCAACTGCTGTCTGCCCATCATCATTAATCTCTAAGCTGGCATGCAATGATCTTAACTCATCTAACAAAGACAAAGGAGTAACCCATAGACTTGCCATAGTCTTGCGACTTAGGGCATCAGCCACAACATTAGCTTTCCCTGGCTGATAGTCTATCACACAATCGTAGTCTTTTATCAACTCTAACCATCTCCTCTGTCTCAAATTCAGCTCTTTCTGGGTGCCCAAATACTTCAAAATTTATGATCTGTATAGATGTAGCACTTCTCCCCATACAAATAATGTCTCCAGATCTTAAGAGTAAACACTATAGCTGCAAGCTCCAAGTCATGTGTCGGATAATTCCTCTCATGCGGTTTTAGCTGGCGGGATGCATAGGCAATGACATTTCGATCTTGCATCAATACACAGCCTAACCCATTGTGAGAAGCATCACTATGTACTGTATATTCTTTACCCGGAGTAGGTAAAGTCAGGACTGGAGCTTCAGTCAAACATCTTTTCAATTCATCAAAACTCTGTTGGCATTTATCCGTCCACTGAAATTTCACATCTTTTCTAAGCAGCTTGGTCAATGGAGATGCCAACAAGGAGTATCCCTTCACAAATCTACGGTAGTATCTAGCTAAACCCAGAAAACTACGAATTTCTGTGACATTTCTAGGTGGCCTCCAATTAAGGACAGCTTCAATCTTACTTGGATCTACCTTGATGCCCTCTTCTGATACTACATGCCCCAAGAAAGATATTTCTTTCAGCAAAAATTCACACTTCAACAATTTGGCATATAGCTGTTTCTCCCTCAAAGTCTGCAGTATAATCTGCAGATGTCAATCATGCTCTTCTGTATTCCTTGAATAGACCAATATATCATCTATGAATACCACAACAAACTGGTCGAGGTATGGTCTGAAGATAGTGTTCATCAGATCCATAAAAGCAGCCGGAGCATTAGTTAACCCGAATGGCATGGCTAGGAATTCATAATGGCCATAGCGGGTTCTGAAGGCAGTTTTAGGAATACTCTGCTCTTGTACTTTCAGCTGATAATAACCTGATCTCAGGTCAATTTTGGAGAACACAGCTGCACCCCTCAACTGATTTAACAAGTCATCAATGCGGGGTAATGGATATCTATTCTTTATTGTCACCTTATTCAACTGCCGATAATAAATGCATAACCGGAGAGTGCCATCCTTCTTCTTTACAAACAATACTGGCGCTCCCCAAGGTGACACACTAGGGCGGATAAAGCCCTTGTCAAGCAACTCTTGCAATTGTATTTTCAACTCTTTTAATTCTGCAGGTGCCATTCTATATGGCGTTATAGAGATTGGGTCCACTCCAGGCATAACATCAATTTCAAACTGCACCTCTCTTTCTGGAGGTAATCCTGGCAATTCATTAGGAAATACATCAGGAAAATCACATACAGTAGGGATGTCCCTTAGTGCTGGACTCCCCACTTGGGTGTCTATCACATGTGCCAAGTATGCTTCACACCCCTTTCTGATCATCCTTCTTGCTAATGCAGCTGAAATGATGTTTGATGGCAGTAAATGCCTCTCCCCATGTATTACCACATCACCGTATAAAGGGAGACCAAAAGTGGTATCTTGATCTCGATCAATCATCGCATGATGCCTGGCTAACCAATCCATGCCCAAGATGATATCATACTCTCTGAAGGGCATTTCAATCAAGTCTGACAGGAAAACATGTCCTTGGATCACCAAAGGACAGTCTCTATAAATTCTGTTGACCCGGACCTCTTGTCTTAACGGACTAGTTACTAGCACTTCAAAATCCATTTGCACACATGGAATAGCAAGTGAACTAACTATGCTAGCACTAACATATGAATGGGTTGAACCCGGATCAAACAACACAAATACTTCTTGATCAGAGATAGAGAATGTACCAGCTACCACATCAGAAGTCTCAGCCTCTTCTCGCTGTCTCATTGTGTAGATTCTGGTTGAAGCACTTCCTTGTCTGGCCCGACCAATCGTGCTCGATTGCACAGTAGTGCCTCTACCTCTACCTCTTCCTCACCTTGGCCCATTTGTGAACCTCGAGCGAGGACTCTAAATAGATCCCTCGGCAGTAGTAGGAGCTGGACTATATCTCGGAGCACTAGTACAGTCTTTAGCTATATGGCCTTTGCCTTCGCAGTTAAAGCAGGCTCCAGTGGCCCAGTAGCACTCCCCCCCATGAATCTTGCCACAAGTCTCACAGGGGCGGGCAGAATGTGAACCCCTGCTCGACTGCTGACCAGACCTAGGGGGTCTCTATCCGGAAAATCTGCCCCTACCAAATCTTCCACCTCGACCCCTGCTGGGTCCACTAAACTTCTTTCTCTTTCCAGCGGTAGCACCAGAACTCTGTTCAATTGATTTTTCCCCCTTGTCCTTTTCTGATTTCTCAGCTTTTTCTGATTTTTCTTTCACTGGGGTTGCTTCTTATTCAATTCTCTCTAGTTTAAGTGCTTAAGACATAAGCTCTGAGAAGTTACTCTGTCGAAATCCCACAACTTGCATCCTTATGCTGGGCTTCAAAGCCGTCTCAAATCTCTTGCACCTTGCTTTGCTGGTAGTAAGGAGACTCCCCGCATAGTGACTCAGGCAGGAGAACTCCCTCTCATACTCTGCCACTGATCGGTTCCCTTGTTTCAGACTCAAAAATTCTTGCAATTTCTGGTCAACATATGCATCTGGGATGTATTTTTGTCTGAATTCTCTGATGAAGTCATCCCAGGTCAACACTGGTGGTTCAGCCAAGCTGTGGGGGGATGGTCTTCCACCAATCATAAGCATCCCCTTGCAGTAGCGACACAGAGTACTCAAACTTCAGTTCATCTTGGCAATGTAGCTTCTTAAATACTCTGTCCATTCTTTCAAGTCATTGCTCTGCCTCTAAAGGGTCCACTGTACCCTTAAATTCTGCAGCCCCATACTTCAATAACTTGTCATCTTATGCAGTGGAGGCAATGGTTGTGCCACAGGTGGTTGTGGTGGAGCTTGAGCAGGCATACCCCCAGCCATTTGCTGAAACATTGCAGCCATCTGCTGTGCGAATTGTGCAGGGAACTGCGGTATTTGTGGGGCTGGTGCTGCTGACCCACTGACATTCGGTAAAGCTGGGGCTTCCCCTTATACCTCAGCTTCAACAGACTGCTCAACTGAGCGATCCCCTTCTTCCATTTCAGGTTGAAGTTAGGGTATCTCCTGAACAAGTAACACAAGGAGATTTCCCTCCATTAGTTCATATTTATGATGTAATGCACTGTATGTAACAATTATGGACATTGAGCAGTTGTACTTAACAAGGAAAAACACAAATTCACAAGTTAAAACATACTTCAAAAATTTACTTTGATACCACTAAAACATGTCACACCTTACCCCTCTGTAAGGCATAACATGATCCCGTAGAATACTTAATGAACTACCGAACTTCACACACCGATAACTCATTAAGCACCCTACAAGGGATTTTAAAACAATTTCTTACTTTTGGTAAGTGGTGAGCATTTCTAATAAGTATTTAAAACATGTACTTAAGTGAAAAGCTAGCTGGAAATTTTGGCCCATTTTATTTTTCTGCAAATTTTATAAAAATTTTGACGGAGTTTCCTCTGTATTTTGAGAAAACCGTTCTTCAAATACCTGTAAAAAGCACTTCTAAAAATTTTTCTCAACCACAACTTCAATTTCACAATCAAACTCTATCAAATTCAACAATTCCACAATCATTTCATTTGAGACAAAACAATTTATATACATCCTTACAAAATTCACATCAAAAGAAATACAAACTAAATTTTGTTACAAACTTCATACAAATTTTGTACAAGCTGCTCAAGACCCATTTACATGTCCATACCTTTATATGCAATACATACATCAAAATAAATATTTACAGGCAGGATATAAATTATACCCGAAGACTTCAAGATGATAGCTCCTCACACCTCAGCAGCTCAGTCTGCTGCTCTTTTAGTCTCTGTATCTGCGATAGCATTAGAAGCTATCGCTGAGTACTAGAACTCAGTGGTACACAACATACTAAAATAATCTTTATGCAAAAATAAAATCACATTTATTCAAAAATTTGACTAAACATAAGCATTAAACACAAAACATGAATTATGAGATTTTAATGCAAACCAAGTTCATTTCAAAGTATCAAAACACATTTCATAAAACCCACAGTTAGATCATGCCATTCGAAACAAATAGAATCTTAATAGCCAGAGGCTAAAGAGAAATCATATCACAAGGCTAGCTAGCTCAAATATATGGATATCCATTCACATCCTCTTCTACTGGCACACCTCAACACTTCTCCAGAGAAGGAATCAAAATTCGAAACTAATTACCCCCATTAGTCGTGCTAGTGAGGTGTTCAAATATATGGTCATGACACTGTGGTTTCAAAACTTATCTTAACAATTTGCTAAACATTGCTATTTCAAATATACACAATAACTTTCACAGTTTAATCAAAACATCATAAATAATGTCACAAATAAACTTTCAACAATTCCAAATCACAAGTAAAATACATATTTCGTTCACTTTATCAATGAATTTTAAAGCATGAAGATGTTGTGCAAAAACCTCAAATGAGTCGCCTTTTGGCCTTAACTCGACTCCTCGGGTTTTGTCCCGGTATTATTTTCCACTGAAACACACAATTTTATAGTATTTCAGTACCATAATTTAACATAAATCCAAAAATAAATTTAACTTCACTTATACCTAGCTCTAACGTGCTAATTTCGACGTCCTTGAAATTTTGTGTTTCGGGTTAATATTCACTGTACTATTCAAGTCAAATAGTTGACTTTCTAAGGCTTAAAAGGTATGGGAACTCCAACTTCACCCACATACCACATTTTGGTCATTAAACTTGTTGGTTTTGGTCGTTTAGGTCATTTTGGCAAAATTGCCAATTTTCGGTTTTGGAGTTCTAAGTTGCACTATTCTATTGGTCAATCTACTGTTGGAATTTGACAAAACTTCCTTCATAGAAAATTTTCCTTATTGTCTTAAGTGTATTCTCATTTTTGGATTACCTCAATCGGAGTTTTGTAGCTCATGTTATGGCAAAAATAAAATTACTGTTCACGTGCACTGTTCATGCTGAGATTTTAGGTTCTGGCAGATTTTGATCCAACTTTGGTCAGTAATTTGATTAAGTTAAGTTCATAATTTGGTCTAAATTTCTTCATATGAAATGTTCTACTATGTCTTAGGTTTCCATCGGTTCAAGAATCGCTTAAATCGGAGTTTTGTAGAGAGAGTTATAACCCTTCAAACATTACTGCTCAATAGAAATTCTGCAGAGTTGCAGGTTTGGTAACTCAACTTTGCTCAATAATTTGAATGGGTTAATGGCACAATTTGGGGTGGTGTTCTTCATAACAGTTTTAGATCTATACCTATCTAATTGCTGGTAAAATTTCAGGTCAATTTGACCTTCCTAGCTCGAGTTATGACCAAATGAACGAGCATCGTTCATTTGGTCGATTTGGTGCAAGTGCACCGCTCTCATATCACTTTGGTCAATTTGTTCACCCAGTTTTGGTCAGTTTTTGGGCATGGTTCCTCAATGAAAATTGTGCTCTTTTATGTCTATTTTCATCCCCAATTTGTGGCATATCAATTGGACTTGTAAAATTTGAGTTTTGGTCCTTCAGTGGTTTGGTCATGTCACAAAGAAGCATGACCATTGGACCTACGAATTTGGTTTTCATTCCAACAATTCCCACACATTTCCTTTGGTCATTATTGACCATTTTTCAGTTCATAAGTGGTCAAAGATATCATTTATGCATTTCTTCAAAAATTTGGTTCACAAACCGTAAGTCCCAAAACCCTAACTTACTAAATTATTGTATTTAACTACATTTATGCATCTCTATCCTACTACCATACTCATACAAACTTACTACACCTTTAATTCATTCAAAATACATCAAACTTTCCTACATCCATGGCTGGCCGAAATTTCAGTTTGTCCTTCCCCATATTTTTATTTCATTTTAACACATTACAAGCTAATTCAACAACTAATGATGCATTAAAAATGGAAAGTAACAAGTTAACATGCTCACCTCTCTTAAATCCTCAAAACCCTATCTTTAGCTCCTCTTTCTTCTTGAAATTCTCTTCTCAAGTTGCAACTACAAGCTTTAATGAAGTTCTTATGAGAGTTATTAAGGTTGGGTAATGAAAAATTAAGCTTAAAGGTAAGCTTAAATGAAAAGCTTTCATGGAGGATTTATGGAAGAGGGGAGGCGGCAACAAGAGAGAAGAAGAAGGGTTTTTCTATTTTTTTTTTCTTTTGTTTCCTTTATTTATTTAGGCTTAGGGAAGACCATAAAAAATTTAATTTAATAAATAATTAATTAATTCTTTTATGACATCATTCATGATGTCATCACCTTTGACTTTTCTAACTTCTTTCTTTTTTTTTTTTCTATTTATTTTTTTCTACTAGTTCTTTAATTTAATTCTCAATTCTGAAATTTTCTTTTCTCCGTTTTTATTTGACAGTTAGGTCAGGAGTCAGCTCTCGGGGTCAATTGACCAAATTGCCCCTCGCCGGTTCATCCCGGTTTGCAAATAATTCTATATTTCTTCTGGCTCCTTGACCTAATTATTTGACTAGCTTAATAGTTCTTTTTCGTGATTTTCTCTTTTCCACTGTGTCCATAAGGGTCTTAAGAACCGCAGCGTCACTTTTTACGGTTCGAAATTTGAGTTTACAACTGCTTCGTAGTCGTTCCCGAGGAGGTCACTCATCGCTGTGACTCTCGGCTCGTTTAACTTCTTATGTTCTGTTTTTCTTATTTATAGTTAACTAATTAAACATTACTAATTATTTGTGTTTATGGCTTCTCAAGTTGTCTTAAGTGTGGTTCTAATCTCCTTAATTGTCCGGATCAATACCGATCACCGGAACAGTGAAATCTACTAGGTTATGCAAACGGGGGTGTTACACCAGGCCTAGTCAATGGTCCACGCCGTGACTTCCCAGTGTGGTCACCCATCGCTAGGGTTCTCGGCTCGTTTAACGTGGTTACATTTCTTTGCTATTATTTTTCCTTTGTTTTTCTTGTATTTTCTTTTCTTGTGTTTCATTATTTTATGTCTCCTCACTCATATCGAAGTGTAATTCTAGGCATCCTAGCTATCCGGACAACACTGGTCACAGGAACAGTAGAATGCACTACCGAACTTAGGGGTGTCACAGGTAAGGATCACTTTTAATGAAAGAAGTTGCAAGAAATATGGCACGAAATGGAGAAATGAAGCTTTGCATGGTGGTCGGCCATGGTGGATTTGGGGAGGATTTGAATTCGGCCAAGAGAGAATTATAAGGAAGAAGAAGATACTTAGTGGAGCATTTGTCTTATAATGGCCTTATATAGTCCCACTAAATGTAATTAATTAGTATAATAATCAAACTTTTAATTATCCCAAATTATACCCCTAATTTTTCCTTAATTGCATTTCCTATGTAATTTCATTTTTCATGTGATTTTCAAAATTTAATACCACTTATTTTTAATGGATATTTAGGTCAAAAGTCAACTCTAAGTATCAAATGACCAAAATGTCCCTCTTCGGGTTGTATTTCAACATTTTCGATAATATCGATTTAATCCCTAATTCATAGGTTCCTTTAATTTTCATTTTTATCTGTACCGATTCACTAAATTTTCTTTGACATTTCCAATGTCATTTGTACTTCAATAAACCTTTAATTCAGTCTCGAAAATTATTTCGTAGGGTTCCCTGTGGTCTTAGGGTCGGCAATTATTTTCACTGTAACTTCTCGGTGCGGTCACCCATCACTACGAATTTGGCTCATTTAACCTAGTTACATTTTCTTTCTTTTATTTTCTCTTAATTTTTCTTGTATTTTCTTATTATGTATTCCATCATTTTATGCCTCCTCACTATCATTTAAGTGTAGTTTCAGACGTCCTGATCGTCTAGACAGCCATTGGTCACCGGAACAGTAAAACGTATGGATTATCTACGATAAGTACATAAGTAAATGTTGTAAATCATTTTAAGATATGAAATTAAATTTTTGGATTATATATAATTTGTAAATTACTGTATGTAAATTTTATATGAATAAAATGAAGTATTTTATTTACTTGAAATGATTATGAACAATGACGTGATGAGAATTATGATGGCATGATGTGACTTATGGAAATGTGAAATGGATATGAGTTTTTAACAGGTAAATAAGGAAACCCGCCATGCACTAATAAAACAGAGGAGACTCTGTCTGGATCTCTATAAAAATGAAATGGGATAAAAAAAAATATATTCTACACGTAAGATAATACAATTAAATAGACATTAAGTTAATATTATACACGACAAGACATGATAGGGTGCTCCGGTACCAAATGTGTGACGTACCATGCTGGGTTACACTGTAGACGGGTGAGGGGTGTCACATTTATTGGTATCAGAGCAAAGGTTTAGGCATTTTTAGGCATAGGTACATAGAAAGATATAGTGTGCATAATATACATGAGCCTTTATATAGCAGTCGAGGTGACATTAATGCAGATCTGTTTTCTCTGGTTATTTTAGGTTAAGGTATAGATCTCGATCCATAGCAAGTCATAGATTCGAAAAGGATAAGTATAGAAAAAATCTGATCTATTGGGATATACCGTAGTAACTACGTAATATTCTCGATATTTGTGTTGTAAGCTGCAGATTATAATACCGACGTGGGACTATTATGTAGAGCTATGTATTTCCGATAGTACACCGAGATGAGGATATTTGCATATGGTCTTTGCTTTAGTATATTTATGCCAGAACAGAGCTCTATAACTAGAAATGAGTTTGAAAATACGATGGAAAATTCGTAGAACAGAGGGAGCAAAGGGAAAAGGTTGAAGATAAATATGTAGAGCCAGATTAAGTAAAATAGATTAAGGAGAAAGTGAGTATTATAACATGAAAACGTGGAGAAAAGAGGAAATAGAAGTTCTTCGACTATTTACACCAAGTAAATTTCAAGGATGAAATTTTTTATTAGAGGTGGAGAATTATAACGCCCTCACTTTAGGTAGTCTGTACATTCTACTGTTCCGACGACTAACGTCTGTTTGGACAGTCAGGATGTCTTGAACTACACTCAAACTAGAGTGAGGGAGCATAAATTAACTGAATAAAGACTAAGAAAAATTAAAAAAAAAAGTAAAAGAAGCGAAGTACAACTCGGTTAAACGAGCCGGGGTCACGGTGATGGGTGACCTAACGGGAAGTGACTGTAAAGGCAGTTAGCAACCCTATAACCGTGGGGAAACCCTGCGAAATAATTTTTGAGACTCTAGAGAAGAGTTATTAAGCTTTAGATGGTATTAGAATACCAAGAAAATGTTCAGAGAATTTTATAAATTGGTACAGACAATTTTAGCTCGTTAAGCTAAATTAAGGGCATTTTGGTCGTTTCACCTTCAGAGTTGATTTTTGACAAACTTGTCCATTCAAGTAAGTGAGATATATGACATAAAATGTAAATAAATAGTGATAAAAAAATTAATTAAAAAAATGAGTAAAAGAAAGAAGAAAGAAAGATAAACCGAAAACTCGGTAAGAGTAAAATTTGCTTAATAAAATTTGAGGGTTACACATTGACCAAAAATGGAATTTATTAAATTAATAAAGAAATACTAGTTTAATTAATTGAAATTATAAAAAAAATTAAATATAATTATATTAATAGTCAAACCAAATTAATTAGGAAATTCAAGGTAATTACAAAAATGTCATTTCTCTTTAATTACAAGTATGCCATTATGTTATTAAATATTATAAATATCATTTAAAAGGCTAAAAACAAATAAGAAATTTGGTCTTCTTAACCAGCAATCTGCCGTCCTCCCTCTCTCTCAATTCTCTCTCAAAATACTCCATTAAAGCACATACCAAAAGCTTGAAACTTAGGTCTTTCACCATGATTTCTTTGGGAAATCATTAGAAAACCCTAGATGGAAGCTTGAATTGCATGAAGGACTCAAGAAAACAAAAGAAATTGAAGGAAAAGTGAAGTTTAAAGCTTGGAAAAATTATACTCACAATGTTAGTGCACTAAATAAGTTCTTTTCCTTCTTTAATCTTTGTAAGCATGCTAAATCAAGTAGAAATTGCATGAAATCAAAAGAAAACCATAAATAAATAGAACCTTTAAATTTTGGCAGCCATGAGAAAGTTTGAGAATTGTTAGTTTTTGATGAAATTAAGTGGTTTAATTATGTTATTGATGAGTATAGATAATGGATAAAGTGATTAGTGTGAGTTTGGTATGTGTATGCCAAGAATTGGAAAATTGAAGTTAGGGTTTTGGTGAAAATTTGGGAATTTTGTGTATGGATTGAAATTGATGATGTTGAGATAGATTTTTGACTATTAGAAGTACTATGAATGTGAAATGAAGTTTGGGAGTTGGGAGGATTTGAAATTGGGAGTGCTAATTTTTCTATGCAGGAAATTGAACCTTAAGTTCAGTGTGGTTCTTAAGCCATAAGTTGAATTGTGTTGCTCTAATTAGTATGAGGCTAATTGGAGATGAAACCTAGGACAATTTTCCACATTTTTCATGAAGAAATCATGCCCAAAAACGGTCTCTAACCTGGCCTAAAATTGGCTTGAATCCAGGTAACCCTAATCTGGACCTGGAAAAATGACCAAATGAATAATAAATGTTCAAATGGCCATAAATCACACTAGGAAGGTTAGAATGACCTGATTCTTGAACCATTAGAAAGAGTAAACATAGGAGCACATTTTTCATGAAGAACATAGAACCCAGATCTGCTTCTAACCAAGTCAAATTGTTAGCATAAGTTAGATCAATAAAACTGTCCAGAACCAATCTGCCCAGAATTTGTTGGACATAGGTTTACCCGATCAGTTTTGGAAGGCCATAACTTGGTCTACAAAATTGCAAAAGCAATGAAACCGTGACAAAATTTTAATAAGACATAGATCTACAATATTGATGTTTTGACGAAAACCCAGAACCCAAGAGAACTAGGCCAAATTGCTAGAAAAATTCAACACATCAAAACCTGAAATTTGACTAAACCACCATTTGACCCCAGAATAATATTTATAGCATATCTCCCACTAGGAATTCCCAAATGGGATTATCCAAACTGTTATGGAAACCTAAGAGATAGGGCTTCAACTTTTATTTAGAAACTTTTCTCAAAATTTGGGTGTAAAAACCCTAAAATTGGAGTCAAAGCCACTGACCTGAACCTAGAATCCTGTAGACATAGGGTACCGAGTCTAGGCCAGTTAATTTGCTATAATTAATTACACAAGACCTAAAAAATTGTAATTCAAAGTTCTAAGTAATCATAAGACATAGACTAACAACTTCTATGAAGAACATTAGACTTAAAAGTGGCTGTAACATGTCTAATCAATTAGACAATGATGGACTCTAGAATCTTCCTGAATCTATACCTAGAAAGAGACCGGGAACCAGTTGTGGTTATTTGACCATAACTTGAGTTCTAAAACTTTAAATGACATGAATCAAAAAAGAAAAAAAAGACAAGACATAGAAGAACAACTTCCATGAAGAAAGTGTAGCCAAACAGTGGCCACATCTTGGCCAATTTGTTAGATAAAATTAAGGCACTAGTTCTGAACCTATCTTTCCATCATATATGAAATAACAATACTATAAATATGTATAGTACATGACATAAAATAATGAGAGTTATAAATACATAAGTTATATGAATATGTACTTGGAACCGATTTTCCCATTATAATGACATGAAAATGGTATAAAGCATAGATAGTGTATGAAATGAGATAATAAAATGATATGAACCCTTAATAGTACATAATATATAATAAAACGATAAATGCTTGATAATATTAATTTGCTCAAAGTATACGAAGACTTATGTATATAGCTTGGATTGATTGGTATACCAATTAGGGACTATAGATTGCAGTACTGCCCATAGGAATGATCATTGATAGATAATATATGTCTGATATGATTGTTCTACAGGTTTTATGCCTGTCTGTTGGCTATTATGCCTATTATGATTTCTAGCTTTATGCCTGCCCGCTAGCCTTGTGCCTTACATGACCATCGTATACTTGATAGACATATGGATGTCTAACTAGTATACTCCCATGTATATAGTCTGTCATAGGTTACTTGGGCACATATATGAGTAATAAACTTTAAATTTAAATAAGTATATGAAGAGATCACTATTTTGGATTTAATAAGACTGAATATGAAATATATGAATAAAAAGATAAGGATAAATTATTTGCTCCCAAAGTTTCGCAAATATGTAATTAATTAAAAAATTTAGGAAATTTTATATAGAATAATTATCTCAATTATTAGTTATTTTTATTTCAATTATTGCACCACTAAGCAGAAATGCTTAGCACAATGGATTATTTCCTCAGGTAGGTACAGGAAATCAGCAACAGCAGCAGCAGCAGTAGCAGTAGAGCCTAGACAGAATTTTGATAAGATATGTTACAGTGTAGGTTATCACCTCATCAGTTATTTTGGTAGGGCTCATGTATATATTAGATGTAGCATTTTGATAATTGTACATAAGTAAATGTTGTAAATCATTTTAAGATATGTAATTAAATTTTTGGATTGTATATAATTTGTACATTACTGTATGTAAATTTTATATGAATGAAATGAAGTATTTTATTTACTTGAAATGATTATGAACAATAACATGATGAGAATTATGTTGACACGATATGACATATGGAAATGTGAAATGGATATGGGTTTCTAACAGGTAAATAAGAAAATCCGCCATGCACTAATAAAACAGAGAAGACTCTGTTTGAGTCTCTATAAAAATGAAATGGGATAAAAAAAAATCTACACATAAGATAATATAATTAAATAAACATTAAGTTAACATTGTGCATGATAAGACAGGATAGGGTACTCTGACACCGAATGTAAGACGTACCTTGCTCGGCTACACTGTAGACGGGTGAAGGGTGTCACATATTGTATTTTAGAAGATGCCTTTCACTAACAGACTCTTCCAAAATTGATTCTAATCACACTTATTACCGTAGTTCTTATTCTAAAGGACTAGTATCCAATGC
This sequence comes from Hevea brasiliensis, assembly GCF_030052815.1. Lineage (NCBI taxonomy): Eukaryota > Viridiplantae > Streptophyta > Magnoliopsida > Malpighiales > Euphorbiaceae > Hevea > Hevea brasiliensis. The sequence goes on along the minus strand of NC_079500.1, from coordinate 46,428,554 downwards.
ATCAAAATTCATTTCCATGTAAGGGAATAGCAGCAGAACACATAATTCTAGCACTAGTGTATAAATAAGTAGAGCCGAAATCAAACAACACATAAACATCTTATTCAAGGATTGAAAATGTACTAACAACTACATCTGAAGTCTCTACTTCTTCCCCTTGGCACATGGTGTACACCCTGACTGTGCACTACTCTGCTCAGGTTGATTCACTGTACCTTGGTTGCCAATAATACTACCTCTACTTCTGCCTCTGCCCCTATTGATTGTCTGTGAACCTTTGGGGGTAGAACCTTGATGGATCCTTAAGATGTGGTAGATGGCACAGATCTGCGGGTACTGGTGCAATCCCTGACGAAAGGTCCAATTATTGACCTTATAGCAGATACCCCTATGTAGTTTACCACATATCTTAAAAGTACGAGCTGATAATGTTCCTCTGGTCATTTGTTGATTAGTTTTGGGTGGCCTTTGTGGTGCTGGTCTGTCTCTACCATGTCTATGAGTACTGGGCCCCCCAAAGTCTTTTCTCTTTCCCAAGCTACTGCCTGAACTCTGGCCAGCAGACTTCACACCCTTCCCCTTTTCATGCTGCCTTTGTGGAGGTTAGGTTTGTACTTGGGCTTGGGCTAATATGTTGTCAGCCATTTGTTGAAAGAATGCTACGTTCTGTCGGGCTATTTGTATGGTAATTTGTATAGGTGGGACTGGTGCAATCGGGCCTCCAACACTCTGAGGAGCTGGGGCCTCTTCCTGCACATCAGTCACAAACAGACTGCTCTACCATTTTATCCCCCTCTTTCATATCTATTCATAGAATTTTCCACTTTTTGAACAACTAATACAAGGAGATTTCTCCCCGTTACTTCATATTCATGATGTAAATATACTATATGTATCAAACATTTGAGCAGTTGTACTTATTAAAAAATATTTAAAATTCATAATTCAAAACTTATATTAAAAACTTGCTCTGATACCACTAAAACATGTCACACCTTACCCCTCTGTAAGATATAAAATAATCCTATAGTATACCTAATAAATTACCAAACTTCGCCTACCGATAATCTATTAAATATACTATAAGGGATTTTGGCAAAACCAATTTATTTTTAAGTTAAATTATTGCAAAAAGGTGAAGACATTAGTTAAGAAATTAATTAGATTATTGCAAAAAGGTGAAGACATTAGTTAAGAAATTAATTAGACATTCTATAATTCAAAGAAATTATTTTATGCTATTTTACGAAAAATTCACGTGATTACAACTGAAATTTTGCTAAATCAAAATTTTAGAACCTGTTAAATTCACTTGTGGCAATTATACAACATAATTAAATAAATCATCATTCAAAAATTTTCTTTCTTTCATTCACAACGAAAAAGGATAGAGCTTTTACATTTACAATACAAAAAAACATTTTATTACAAATTTACATCCATTGAAATTAAGGAAATTAATATTACAAAATTTACAAATGTTCAAACTCACTAGAAATAATATTACAACAATTTACATTTGATTAAAGTCCCAAAAATAATATTACAAAGTTTTTGTATAATTGCTCGAATGTAATTACATACATATAGCTACTTGTCACACTTTACTCCTCTGTAAGGAATAACATGATCCCGTAGCATATCTAATGAATTACCAAACTTTGCCTACCGATAACTCATTAAATATACTACAAGGGATTTTAAAATAATTCAAATTCAGTTGGGAGTTTTAAGTGACCATTAAATAATGGTTAAAGTGTCCTTTTTAAAATTTGGTTAGATGTCATATATATATATATATTATGCATTTTAAAAATTTTACAAAAATTTTGGCAGAATAACGACTATAAATATAAGAAAACTGTTCTTCAATTCACCTGAAAAAGCAATTTACAATAATATCCTAGTCCAATCTCAATATTTCACAAATCATTTATCATTTCATTTCAAGCAATCAACACATATATACAAAAGTAAGATTTCAATATTTGCAAACTCAAATATTATACAAGATTTTTTGTACAACTACTCAATATTCATGATCATAAACATATGTGTACTATAATACATCAAAAAGGATAATACAATGGGTATTTCTAACATACCCAAAAATGAGATTACAAAAAGCTCCAGTCTACAGCTCACTCAACCATCTAAGTAGACTTCTCCTTACTTCTACCTGTGACAGCATAATAAGCTATCGCTGGGTATTATACTCAGTGGTGCACAATCATAATTTAATACTTTAAGTATACACAATTTATCAAAAATATAAATAAGAGTTTTTAACATTCACCTAACATTCATATTTTCAAAAATATTATAACAAATAATTTCAAACATTGGTCTTGCCACAATTCACATCACTTAGGTCACGAAATAAAATTTTCAATCGATGTCGTGTTATACACCACGACAAAGTAATCTACAACCTCACTAATCGAAATTAATGAGGGAGGTGGCTAGCTAGCTATATGAGTATTCATTCGAACTCAACCTTAGACTGGCAAGCCAGAGAGAGAGGAAACATAATCAAACTCAACTCCATAAATGGAGGAGAAACACAATAGAAATTGTCATGCTAAGTGTGGTTTCAAAAACAATTCAAACTATTTCATTCAAATAATTTCATTGCAAATCACTAGTCATATGTCATTTAAATTTTTCATTTATAGAGTCGGCAACACACTATTTCTTAAATAAATTTCTCAAAGCCATTACAATAAAAAATCATTCACACACACTTATACAAATAAATTTCCAAGTAGAAAACAAAGAAATAAAATTTGTTGTGCACAGACCTTCTTTATTTGTCTTGACTTAATCCAATTTTTCTCCTTTATTGGAAGGCTCCTTTCTAACTGAAACATATAATTAAAGTGTTTTAATACTCATTCAAAATGTTTCCAATAACTAATCCCACAATTGAATTATGCATACTTAAGTTACTTATGAAGTTTCATAAGATTTGAGTTTTGGACAGTTTTATCGCTCGAACTTTGTACTCAATTTCGACCTAGTTTTAATCATAACCTACCGAGGTGTTCTCAATAAAATTTGTCCCTCTATGTCTTAGTTTCATTTTCCAATTTGAATCACTCTATTTGGAGTTCTAGTTTTAAAGTTATGGTTAAATTATCATGTGTTGGTCCAATGATCCTCTATAGTTCTAGAACCAGACAGATTCTAGAACCTCACTTTGCCCAGCCAATTAAACTAGCCACAATCTTATTTTCGCCTAATGTTTTTCATATGAGTTGTTCCCTTATGTGTTTGGCTACATAGGTTTAAAATCATAATTTTTAAAGTTATGTATGGTGAGTTATGGCAATGTAGCTGACATGGACTCATAAACCCTGTGCATCAGGATTTCAGGTTCAAGTCAGTGTTTTACATCTCACATTTGAGATCTTTATCCTCAAACTTTGGGTAAGGTTTCTAAATCAAAGTTGTAGCCCTGTTTCTTAGGTTTCCAAAACAAATTAGCTTATCTTAATTGGAGTTTCCTAGTAGTAGATATGATATGATTACTGTTCTGGGGTCAACTGACTATTTATTTAAATTTTAGAATTTGTATTGCTGATTATCCTAGCAAATTGTCCAAGTTCTATTAGGTTCTGGATTTTGGTCAAAACATCAAAATTGTAATTCTAGGTCTTATAAAAATTTTGGCTTTAGTTTTACTACATTTTCAATTTTGTGAACCAAGTTATGGCATTTTTGCCAAAACTAGTCGAATGGCCATTATCCAATTTTTCTAGGTCAAGTTTGGTTCTGGTCAGATTTGTTGACCTAAACTTTTATACCAAATTGGTTGGCTTACAATCAGTGATACACTTGTATTATATAAATGTTTTTAAGCACATTTGTATAATATTTCATGGCATTTAGAATAGCAATCTCATGCATAGTTATTAATTTCATTAACTTTTGTAAATTCCAGTGCTAGGCTCTAAATTCCATGTCTCTGCAATATTTCAGGTGTTTTGGTGAAGTTTTAGAGCATAAGAGTGCGAAGGGAACCTTGGAGAGGTCAAAAGACTGAGAATTGCTGCTGATACAAAGTACACGGGCCGTGTATTAACAGCCATGGACCTATGTAAGATTCTGCCAGAAGAAATTCAGAAGAGCTGAGGAAGAAGCAAAGTACACGGGTCATATACCTAGACCCGTGTAATATCACCGAACCCATGTAAGTCTCTATTGAGCCAGGCTTGAAGAACTTCCAGAAGAGCAAAAGTACACAGGCCATGTAGCCAACGCATACCCGTGTAAATCTCTATGCCAATGCAAGACTCCACCATTCCGCTCCAGTAAGTTACATGACCCGGGGCCGTGTAGTGACACACGGGCCATGTATCATACGGCAGCTAGTTTCCTAACCTAATTTCCGCTCTTGTTTCACATTTAAAATAGACTCCTAAGGCTTTTTGGACTCAAAATGACCTAACCCTAGAATAGCTATTATAAATAGAAGCAAAAAATATCAAGAAAGGGGGATCAATATTTTTACAGAGCATTTTAGGAGTTTCAGAAGAGTACTTGCTTCTACATTCTCTTCAGCCGTCTTGAGGAGAAGAATATCAGTATCAAGGAGGAGTTTTTCAGTCGAAGTTTCACAAAATCAAAGCTACAAACCCTCTTCGGTTCTTTCATTCCATTTCCTTAAACAGATTTTTATTGTTCTTCATTTTTATTATGTTTGCTGAACTCACCATGAGTGAGTAACTTTCATATTCTGGAATTGGGAGAGTAATACTTGTAATCATTATTATGGATAAACATTAAGTTTTATTTATTGGATTTAAGATTTGTTCTTTGATTTAATTTCTTGTGATCTTAATGCATGCTATGTGTTAGTGCCTACTTAGTATTGATTATAGATATTAATTTAAAGATTGAAAGGTGAGGGTTAATATTAGAAAATTAAGATTTTAAACCTAGAAAATCTGACCTAGAGATAGGTTGATAACCTTTGTGGAGTTTCAAAATTAATCAAAGATCTTAAGGGATTTTAATTAATTTAATCACCATGAAAGTAGGGTTTAGGTTGATTCAAACACACCTTGGGTGCCTTGAGAGAGGACCTAAGATATCTTAGGAATAATTTCCATCAAGGCAACTGATTCTCAATCCAATGAATAAATGAAGTCACATCTATAGTGAGATTCAAGTGTGAAATTTTAATTCCAGAATCATTTCAAAATAGATTATCCAATTTAGACTTATTATCCTTTTTATCCTAGCTTTCAAAAGAGATAAATTTCACTTCCCCATTATATTCGACTACCTAGACAGCAAAAATTACTGTGTAGATTAGTACTTACTAATCACATTCCTCGTGGGATGATACTCTACTCACTACTTTATTACTTGTTAGCGATTCATGCACTTGCGGGGTTGTAAAACCAGCGAAATAAGTTTTTTGTGCCATTTCCAAGGAATTTGGCTTTAGTAATATCAAGCGACAGGCAATTTAGCTGATTTAGGCAATTATATTTATTATCTAATTTTATTTGATTTGTTTTATTTCTTTTCTTTTCTCTCAGGTGCTTGACCTGGTAAATGACAAGAATAAGGCCAGAAGAAGAAATCTTGGACTGTGATCCCGAAATATATAGAACTCTGAGAGCCATCAAGAGGGAAAGGAAACATCAAGAGCACGATCAAGAAAATCCCAAAATTCTAACCATGGCGGATAATAATGACAGGCCAAGACTCTTGAGAGATTACAGAGCTCCATCTGTCTAAGGATTTCAGCCTAGTGTCACAAGAGCCACAGTAGAAGCCAACAACTTTGAGTTAAAACTAGCATAGCTTCAAATGATTCAACAAACCCAGTTTGGAGGTTTACCAATAGAAGATCCACATTATCACCTCCAATGCTTTCTTGCCCTATGTGACATGGTTAAAATGAATGGAGTGTCTGATCAAGCTATAAGACTCAAAGCATTCCCATTATCCCTTCGAGACAGAGCAAGGAAGTGGTTACTTTCTCAACCAGCTGGAACATTCACCACTTGAGAAAACCTCTCACAAGCTTTTCTAGCAAGGTATTTCCCACTTGCAAAGACTACAAGACTGAGGCTTGAGCTCAACACCTTCAGACAAAAGGAAGGTGAATCACTCTATGATGCATGGGAAAGATATAAGGACCTACAGAGGGAATGTCCACACGATGGCATAGAGGATTGGCTACTAGTGCAAAATTTCTATAATGGGTTACTACCCTCTACAAGGAGCACAGTAGATTCAATTGTAGAAGGTGACCTAATGGAGAAAATAGTGACATAAGCACTTGAACTTCTAGAGAGGGTTGCATATCATAATTATGAGTGGTAAAATGAAAGAGGAATCGCAAGGAGAATAGCAGGGGTCCTGGAAGTGGATGCCCTAAGCATGATAAATGCTCAATTTTATCAGCTCACAAAGAGACTCGACAGAATGCAAGCCAACTTAGTTGGAATAAGCAACCAGCATTGCGACGATTATGGAGGAGGATATACAACCTCAGAATTCAATAGCTTCAATGAACCCTCCATAGAACAAATGAACTATCTCAATAACGGGGGAAACTTCAACCAGAGGCAGCCCAACAATCCATATTCAAACACTTACAACACTGGATGGAGGAACCACCTAAATTTCTCATGGTCAAACCAATAGAATCAGCCAATAAACAAACAACAGGGGTACAAACCACCAGCACCCCCTGGATTTTAGAACAGGGGCTAAAATTTTGCACAGCTACCACCGCCTCCTCAACCTCAGCAACCTAAATCGAAGATGACTATGGAATTCATGATGGAAGGTTTCCTAGCAGCTCAGTAACAAGATAATGAGTTGATTAAATAGTTGACTTCCACAATGGACCAACTTGCTGCCCATAACAAGATACTAGAGAATCAAATTGCTCAACAAGCAAGTTCTTTAAGTAAGGCTACTGATAAACTACCTAGTTAACCAGAGATGAACCCAAGTGAGCATTGTAAGGTAGTTACATTAAGGAGTGGGAGAACTCTAGTACAACCAGAGGAAGAACTGACAGAGAGAACTTCAGAAAAATCTGAAAGCCAAGCAGAGAAAAAGGAGGAAGAAGCCAAGAAAGATCAGGAAGAGGAAGTAGGGAAGAAAAAGAAGTTACCAGAGCCATACCAGCCTCCCTTACCTTTTCCTCAGAGATTTCAGAAACTAAATTGGACAAGCAGTTTGGAAAGTTTTTAGAAGTTTTATAGAAACTTTATATCAACATTCCTTTCACTGAAGCACTCTCTCCGATGCCATCCTATGCCAAATTTCTTAAGGAAATTCTGTCAAAGAAAAGAAAATTGGAAAACTATGAGACAGTTGCTCTAACAGAGAAATGCAGTGTCATGCTGCAAAACAAACTGCCTCCAAAGTTGAAAGATCCAGGAAGCTTCTCCATACCCTACCTCATTGGCAACAAGAAAATAGACAAGGCCCTCTGCGATCTTGGGGCAAGTGTGAGTTTAATGCCTCTATTAATAAGCCAAAAACTGGAGATCGGAGAACTGAAGCCCATGATAATTTCTCTGTAATTGGCTGATCGATCTATTAAATATCCTGTGGGTATACTTGAGAACATCCCCATCAAAGTGGGCAAATTCTTCATTTCAGTAGACTTTATTATCCTTGAGATGGAAGAAGATGTTCAGATCCCTATCATATTGGGAAGACCATTCTTGGTAACCGTAGAGCAATCATAGATGTCAAAAATGGGCGACTAACCCTCAAGGTAGGAGAAGAAGAAGTGGAATTCAACTTGTTCGACACAACAAAACACAAATTTGAACCTGATAAATGCTTCAAGGTTGACATAATTGATAAACAAGTTGAAGAGGAATTTCATAAGATACATCCTAAAGATCCTCTTGGAGCATCTATCGTGCATAGCCTCACAACAGAGAAGGAGAACACAAAGATTGCAGCTTGTGTGTAATCCTTGACAGCTAGTCCATCCCCACTATTGGCTCAAGTTTTTGCTATAGAAGAGTTGAAGGAAGAACAGCCCAAGAGCAAGCTGCAGGAAAACACCAAATAGGTAAAACTAAAACCTCTTCCCTCTACCCTAAGGTATGCATTCGTAGACTCAAACTCTAAATATCCTGTTATAAACAATGCTAGCCTGTCTAAGATAAAAGAGGAAAAATTGCTAAGAGAAGTTAGGACCCATAACAAGGCCATAGGGTATAAAATAGAAGACTTGAAATGGATTAACCCCTCAATTTGCATGCATAGGATACCTATTGAAGAAAATAGTAAACCCACTATCGAGCACCAAAGAAGACTTAACCCAAATATGAAAGAAGCAGTCAAGAAAGAAATTTTGAAACTATTAGATGCAGATATCATATACCTAATTTCTGATAGTAAATGGGTTACTCCAGTACATGTAGTTCCTAAGAAGGGTGGGACAACTATTATCCAAAATGCAAACAATGAACTGATCCCTACTAAGGTAGTCACTGGTTGGCGAATGTGCATAGATTATAGGAAATTGAACAGTGCCACCAGAAAATACCATTTTCCTCTCCTTTTCATTGACCAAATGTTAGAGAGGTTAGTGAAACACTCTTATTTCTGTTATCTAGATGGGTACTCGGGATTCTTTCAAATTCCTATTCACCCAAAAGACAAAGAAAAGACTACATTCACTTACCCTTATGGAACCTTTGTATATAGGAGAATGCCTTTTGGTCTTTGCAATGGCCCTACTACCTTTCAAAGATGCATGTTGGCTATTTTTTCCAATTTTATTGAAAATATCATGAAAGCTTTTATGGATGATTTTTCTGTCTATGGAACTACTTTTGATGATTATTCAGCTAATATATCTAAAGTGTTGCAAAGAACTTTAAAAATTCAGATTTGAATCACATTCAAACAATTTTTAAAATTCAGATTTGAATCACATTCAAATAATTTTTAAAATTCTGATTTGAATCATAATTTAATTGTGTGATTAAAACAACTAATTAAACACTTTAATTAGTCAAAGAATAGGCCTTAGATCATACAACAATTGCAGAATTAAAAGCCAAACCTTGAACCACCCATGGAACCATTGTTGCCGCCACCAATGGTGGCTTCTCCATGTGTGACGCCACATCTCATGATCCAACCAGCAATGAATCTCTTGATCTCATGATCAAACACACAATTAAATTATATAATCAACAATCTAAATGGCAAATATAGTGGCTCTGATACCAATTGAAAGAACGGAAGCGTGAAAAACACAAGATTATACCATTGAATTCAAAAATTTTCACCTAGGGTCACATGCACCATGCAAGATTTATTTTTATCTATTTGATTTCAATGATAAACAACATATTAAAACTCTTTTAATATGTTTTTTGATCTGTATTTGCCATTTAAGATTTTAAAATTAATCAGATTAATTTTAGAACCCTAGATTAAATCAAGAACGATTACACTAACCTCTTGATGTGCTGCAGCGTGTCTGCGCCTTTGAGATTCGTCTTCAGGACACCAGATGTTGTCCAGCTTGTCCACACCAAGAACACCTATGGCAGCCCTTGAATAGCTTCGAAAGCCTTTTCTATTAATTAGAAATTCAAGTTCTGCCTTTTAAGAGATTAGAGATGCAAACAGGACACTAGAAACAATTTCTAGTGTTCTTAATTCAAGAGATTGATGGCTAATCTCTTTGAATTGATGAGAGATGAAGAAGAATGGCTGGAGAGGCTCAAAGTGGCGTGACATATGAGAGGAGAGGCTGCTGGTTGTGTTTTCTTTTCATAACCCCACTTAAATAGCTAGGTTAACACATTAAACCCTAGCCACATGTCACCTTTTGATTAGCTCTAGGTTTAAGTGACCCAATCACATTGTGCCAAGTGTCAAACCTATATTTAATCTTGATTTTAATCATCTTACATGATTAAAAATATTTGGCAAGCTTATGTGCTATGCCATGTGTCACCATCTCATGGTGCCACGTGTCACACTGCAAAATGACCAAAATGCCCCTGTGTCTTAATTTTGAGTTCTTAACCCAAAATAATTATTTTCTTCTTCTAATTAATTTATATCAAATATAAATTAATTAATTAATCTCTATTAATTAATTTCTCATCAATTAAATTCATATTTAAACACTTTAAATATAAATTTAATTTATACTACACATCCAATAATCTAGATTTGGTTTCAAGTCATGCTAGGGACTTTGCAATTTAATTGCAAACCAAACCTATTTAATTAATCAATTAAACTCTTTAATTAATTAATTAAATCATATTTAAATAGGTGATAACTTGTGTATGTGTGTGACTTACTAGGCTCATCACTAATTGGCAATGAGACATGATATCAACTCTTAATATCATCGAACTCTTTCTTACCATAAATGATTTCTCTAAATCATTTTATGAACCTCATAGACCATGGTTAACACCTAGCATAGCATGCCATGGCCACCCAATTAGTAATAAGATTTACCTTAAATGAACCTATAATCATATGTTACCATGCATTAGAATCTCTCTGTTACAAAATCCCAACTCAAGCTGGAGTCATGGTTTATGTCAAACTCCATTTGCTATGAATATTATGTTCTCTTTTAATTCCAGTTCTTGATTAAAAAGATTTTTCTCATCAGAAACTCTTTTCTGAATAAATCTATCTGTCCTGGCCAGGAACTTGAAACATCAAGAACAATTAAATGAACATAGGATTTTATCTCTATTTACTTAGAGGAACAGATTCCATCTTGATCAACACCTACCTCCATATATAACTAGCAGGAGCCAACACATGCCCATATACCCATACATAGTACAAGTATGAAAGCAGTATCAAACTCAAACTACCTATATACAAGATAACTGTGCTATCTCAGGTCTAAAGATTATATGCACTGATATGATTTATGACATAACATTGACAAGAGTAAACTCCATGTGCTTGTCATAAACACCACTGGTTCGGCCTACTTATCATTTATAAGTGCCTATCATGTTTGTTATATGGCATGAGACTCACCATTCCATCTTATTTATATCTCATATAAATAACTTGGGAACAAACATGAATACAATCTTTCTGTATAAGTCATGTCCTTATTATGAAGTATCCTCGATTGTGAACCTATTTATGATACTTTGTGCTAGAAATATTGTCACTCATATTCTTAACAACTTAAGAATAATATTTCTAACAAAATATCAATGGACCTTTTCTATTACACATAAATATATTATGTAAACGGAAAAGTGGAAATGCCTTTTATTATTAAAAATATGTACAAGATACATACTAAATGATATGCTCTAGGGCATACTACTAACAATCTCCCACTAGCACTAGAGCCATTCATTACAATATCTTAGACCTATCTTCTCAAGATGTCGATCTAACTGAGTCTGTGACATAGGCTTAGTGAATGGATCAGCTGGATTTTCAGCTGATGCTATTTTCTGCATGGCTACATCGCCTCGCCCAACTATTTCTCTGATAATGTGGTAGTGCCTTTCTATGTGTTTGGATTTTGGGTGAGACCTTAGTTCCTTAGCTCAGTATGATTTGCTCCATTGTTGTCACGGTGTAGTGGGCAGCGACTCAATGGAAGGAACTACGTAAGTTACATCACGAACTTCTTTATCCAAGCGACTTCCTTTGCAACATCGATGCAACAATATACTCGACCTCGATGAGTGGAATCTCTGATCGTGCTCTGTTTGGAACTCTTCCAATTGCACCTCCATTACAAATGAACACATATCCAGAGGTAGACTTTCTATCATCGATATCGATTGGAAATCGTAATCGATAAAACCATCCAATTGCAAGTCTCCACCTCCATAAATCAAGAATAAATCCTTAGTTCTTCTCAAGTACTTAAGGATATTCTTGTGACTATCGATGTTCCAAACTGGATTGGATTGATACCGCTAGTCAAACTAACGACATATGCGATATCAGGCCTAGTACACAACATTGCATACATTAAACTTCCAATAGCCAAGCATATGGAATCTGGCCATCTTATCTCTTTCTTGGTGTCTTTGGAGACATCTCTTTAGAAAGGTGGATACCATGTCTCACTTGGTAACAATCCTCTCTTGGAATCAAGCATGTTAAACCTCTTTAACACCTTTTCCAAGTATAGACTTTGGGATAAACCAATTATTCTTTTCGCTCTATCTCTATAGATGCGAATCCCAAGAATATAGGTTGCCTCCCCTAAGTCTTTCATGGAGAATGTATTTGACAACCATACCTTTATAGTCGTCAACATACGTATCATTACCCATCAACAGATGTCATCCACATATAAGACAAGGAAAGTGATATCACTGTAACTAAACTTCTTATATACAAATGTATCATCCTCATTTTTGATAAAACCATAGGATTTAATGGCTTCATCAAAACGGATGTTACAACTCATCGAATCTTGTTTCAACCCATAAATGGATCGCTTTAGCTTGCATACCTAGGAACCATCTTGGGATTCAAATCAGTTAGGGTGTTCCATGAAAATGTTTTCTTCAAAGTATCCATTGAGAAAACTGTTTTGACATCCATCCGCCAAATCTCATAATCATAGTATGCACTATTGCTAATAAAATCCTAATTGATTTAAGCATGGCAACAAAGCAGAAAGTCTCCTCATAGTCTATTCCTTGCCTTTGGCGAAACCCTTTCGCTACTAGCCTTGCCTTATAGGTCTCTACCTTTCCATCGAACCAATTTTCTTCTTGAAAACCCATTTGTTCCCTATAGGTACAATACCTTGGTGGGTCAACAAGATCCCAAACTTGATTCTTATACATGGAATCAATCTCGGATTTCATAGCATCAATCCATTTTGAAGAGTCTATATCCGATATAGCTTCTTCATAGGTAAGTGGATCATCTCCATGATCTACTTCTTCATGAGTAGACAACTCTTGTTCTTCTTCATGAAGAAAACCATATCTCACCGGTGGGTGAGATACCTGGTTGTTCTACGAGGAACAGTGTAGATGTTTCATCAATGGGTATAGGTTGACTAGATGGATCTATATCCATCGATCTGTTGGTTGGTCGAATTCTCCAATTCTAACTCTATTTGCCTTCCTTTGCCTCCTTCTTGAACAAACCGTTGTTCAAGAAATGTGGCATCTCTACTTATCACAACCTTTTGTGAAGTAGGCAAATAAAAATAATATCCAAAACTATCTTTTGGATATCCAACAAATCGACCTTTTACGATCTGGTCTCCAATTTATCGATTATCTGACTTTTGATATAAGCTAGACAACCCCAAATCTTAACATGCTTAAGACTTGGTTTTCTTCAATGCCATATCTCATAAGGTGTGGAAGAAAGCGATTTTGATGGAATCCTATTCGAATATATAAAGTGATTCTAATGCAAATCCCCAAAGGAGATTGGCATATCGGTATAGCTCATCATACTACGTACCATATCCAATAAGTACGATTTCTCCTTCAGATACACCATTCAGGTGTGGCGTTCTGGAGGAGTCGGTGAAACAATGCCATGCTCTCTCAAGTATTCATCAAATTCGATACTCAAATATTCACCTCCACGATCCGATCGAAGAGCTTTAATATTTTTTCCTGTTTGATTTTCTACTTGATTTAAATTCTTTGAACTTTTCAAAGGATTCATGTTTGTATTTCATCAAATACAAATACCCAAACCTTGATTTATCATCGATAAAGGTAATAAAATAATGAAAGCCCTCTAGCCATTTCTTTAAGCGGACCACATACATCACTATGTATTAGTTCCAAAATATTTTCACTCTTAGCCCTTGTCCAACAAAGGGTGATCTAGTCATTTTGCCTTGAAGGCAAGATTCACAAGTTGGAGTAGGCTCAGAGCCCAATGAGGATAGAATCCCCATTTTCTCCAATTTTGCAATCCTATCTTACGCAACATGACATAACCTTAAGTGCCAAATATATTTTGAACTTGAGTTGGTTTTCACCATGGCATTGTATTCTTTTAGATCACTTGCATTCATTTTGTGTTTGTCATTATTATCCAAATAATAAAGACCATCATTCATATAACCGAACCAACATATTTATTTCCAAAATAAATATTGCAAACATCATCTGACTGAAATTCATAGCCATTTCTAGTCAAACTAGATATAGAAATGATGTTCTTAAAAGCATCAGTACATATAAAATATTATCCAAACACAAAACATGTCCAAACATGTAAAAGATTTAGATCCTATGGCTAAAGCTTCAATGGTTGAGCCATTGCCAATTCGGACTCTAATATCTTGAGAATGCAAGTCACTCTTGTTTGCTAGTTCTGCATATCATTAGAAATGTGAGAAGCGCACGATATCTAAAACCCAAGTGTAGATGAACTATAAGTATCATCGAATCTAAATAACAAGATATGGGCATACCTTAGAAGGTGTATCCTTCTTGTCCTTGGAGAAGCAAGATACTCTGGCGGTTCCTTTTCAGTGCCCATCCTTTTGGCAATGGAAACACTTTCCTTTGCCTTCATCGACTTTAGTCTTCCTTTTACGTTTAGCTATTTTCTTGGAAGGACCAGGAATCGAGGTTTCTTTTTCTTATTGCCTTTCTTCTTGTTGGACTTTCCAGTGAAGAAGATGCAACAAAGCTACCTCTTTTCCTTTATTGCACAGCATATTCTTTTGGGCAATAACCACATGTTGAGTAATTCGCTAAGGTGCATTCCTATTTAGTCATATGGAAATTTGTCACAAAATTCCCAAAGACTCGTGAAGGGATGAAGGATCAAATCCGTTTGTAGTTGGAAATCCATGTTGAAGTCAAGATGTTCCAACCGCTCAATCACCGAATCATCTTGTGGACATGATCCCCAACATTACATCCCTCGGACATCCTCATACGGAATAATCGTCTAGATATCTCATACCTAGCATTCTCGCTGTGCTCACCATACAACTCCTGAGGTGAAGGAGGATCTCACTAGCACTCTGCATGTTCTCATGTTGCTTCTGTAACTCATTACTCATGGAAGCAAGCATGTAACACTTAGCTCTCATATCATGCTCCTTTCACTTGTCCAAAGTATCATGTTCCTCTTGTGTGGCCTCTGGAGGTAAGGGACCAGAACATTTGAATCTAGAACATATCCTATATGTTCAAGGTTCAGACAAGTTTCAAATTTCTTAGCCAATCAGATGATTAGGTCCTGTCAACTGTTGTGATCAAGTATGCTTGCAAGGATATTGGATGGTGGTGGTTGTTTTGTGCTCATTTTTATCGAGAAAATTAAGCTGCAGAAAATAACGATTAATTAGTAAATGTATCATGTAATTAACCAAATATGATTTTGGTCTTTTAATCAAATTTGTCCTCCCACTAACTTAGCGAATCCTACACTTCCAAAGTAGAAACCGTAAATCCTAGTTGGATGGATTTCTAGTGGGTGATTGAATTCTTATAATTCTATTGATCATCCTCAAGTACATCCATTATTGGAATTACAATAAACTATAAGTGAGCAACTCCTTGCCCATCACATCTCATGTGAGGTTCAATCCTTTTGCTAGCCCCTAATGCTCAAAATCTCAGGTACATCCAATATTGACTTATCTTGCATTAGTTAAGTTGATCCCATTGAGCGATAATTATGCAAATAATTTTAATGTCCTCAAGTACATCCAATATTGGCCACTAAACCATTTACATATTTACAACATCTCATGCTTAACAATTATTCTTAAGAAAATCTCTTAAATAAATTGCATCTTATGCAACTATTTAAAATTTCTTAAAATAATTGCCCCAATGGAGGGCCTATGTTATAATTACTTTAATTATAGCATTTCCAACTTAATCATTTGTTTGGAAGATTTTATGGTCATTCTATTTACTATTAAGGTCTCACTTTGCACATTATCCATTTAGCATGCATATATCATATAATTGCATACATTCCCATACATCTCATGCATTCATGGATAAGCAGTAAATATGGTATGATCATGGACTTTCTAAGGGATTCAATTCTGAGCCACCAAGAATTGAATCAGGGCATTCCTAGGTGCATTTCATTCATTCATTTTACAAGAGTTGCTGAAGGAGTACATAATCAACACTTGATCTTGAATTCCTCCCACTGGTCCCACCAATGCTCTTGACCTCCTTGAACTTCTTGCAATCCAATATTACATAGTAATCCTTGGCATACCAAGGTGAATTTACAAGAACTTAAATAAATGAAATTACAACCCAAAAATATTACAAACTTAATAATACATGCCCAAAATAAATTAAAATAAATTAATTAATTTACAATCCCAAAGAAACATAAAAGAAATAAATCCAATCACATTGGTCTTTTATAGTCCATGATCATCCATCATGCATATCACTATTTAACAATTAAATAAAACATACATACTTAAATTAAATTGAATATCTCATATTCAATTAAAAATCCAGATTTGAATATGATTCAAATAAATTTAAAAATTCAGATTTGAATCTCATTTAAACAAATTTAAAAATTCAGATTTGAATCACATTCAAACAACTTCAAAAATTAAGATTTGAATCACATTCAAACATTTTTAAAAATCAGATTTGAATCACATTCAAACATTTTTAAAAAATCAGATCTGAATTTTATTGAATCAATTTTAAAAAATCAGATTTAAATATGATTCAAACAACTTTAAAAATTCAGATTTGAATCACATTCAAACAACTTTTAAAATTCAGATTTGAATCACATTCAAACAATTTTTAAAATTCTGATTTGAATCATAATTTAATTGTGTGATTAAAACAACTAATTAAACACTTTAATTAGTCAAAGAATAGGCCTTAGATCATACAACAATTGCAGAATTAAAAGCCAAACCTTGAACCACCCATGGAACCATTGTTGCCGCCACCAATGGTGGCTTCTCCATGTGTGACGCCACATCTCATGATCCAACCAGCAATGAATCTCTTGATCTCATGATCAAACACACAATTAAATTATATAATCAACAATCTAAATGGCAAATATAGTGGCTCTGATACCAATTGAAAGAACGGAAGCGTGAAAAACACAAGATTATACCATTGAATTCAAAAATTTTCACCTAGGGTCACATGCACCATGCAAGATTTATTTTTATCTATTTGATTTCAATGATAAACAACATATTAAAACTCTTTTAATATGTTTTTTGATCTGTATTTGCCATTTAAGATTTTAAAATTAATCAGATTAATTTTAGAACCCTAGATTAAATCAAGAACGATTACACTAACCTCTTGATGTGCTGCAGCGTGTCTGCGCCTTTGAGATTCGTCTTCAGGACACCAGATGTTGTCCCTCTAGCTTGTCCACACCAAGAACTGGCAGCCCTTGAATAGCTTCGAAAGCCTTTTCTATTAATTAGAAATTCAAGTTCTGCCTTTTAAGAGATTAGAGATGCAAACAGGACACTAGAAACAATTTCTAGTGTTCTTAATTCAAGAGATTGATGGCTAATCTCTTTGAATTGATGAGAGATGAAGAAGAATGGCTGGAGAGGCTCAAAGTGGCGTGACATATGAGAGGAGAGGCTGCTGGTTGTGTTTTCTTTTCATAACCCCACTTAAATAGCTAGGTTAACACATTAAACCCTAGCCACATGTCACCTTTTGATTAGCTCTAGGTTTAAGTGACCCAATCACATTGTGCCAAGTGTCAAACCTATATTTAATCTTGATTTTAATCATCTTACATGATTAAAAATATTTGGCAAGCTTATGTGTTATGCCATGTGTCACCATCTCATGGTGCCACGTGTCACACTGCAAAATGACCAAAATGCCTTAATTTTGAGTTCTTAACCCAAAATAATTATTTTCTTCTTCTAATTAATTTATATCAAATATAAATTAATTAATTAATCTCTATTAATTAATTTCTCATCAATTAAATTCATATTTAAACACTTTAAATATAAATTTAATTTATACTACATCCAATAATCTAGATTTGGTTTCAAGTCATGCTAGGGACTTTGCAATTTAATTGCAAACCAAACCTATTTAATTAATCAATTAAACTCTTTAATTAATTAATTAAATCATATTTAAATAGGTGATAACTTGTGTATGTGTGTGACTTACTAGGCTCATCACTAATTGGCAATGAGACATGATATCAACTCTTAATATCATCGAACTCTTTCTTACCATAAATGATTTCTCTAAATCATTTTATGAACCTCATAGACCATGGTTAACACCTAGCATAGCATGCCATGGCCACCCAATTAGTAATAAGATTTACCTTAAATGAACCTATAATCATATGTTACCATGCATTAGAATCTCTACATTACAAAATCCCAACTCAAGCCGAGTCATGGTTTATGTCAAACTCCATTTGCTATGAATATTATGTTCTCTTTTAATTCCAGTTCTTGATTAAAAGATTTTTCTCATCGTAAACTCTTTCTCAATAAATCTATCTGTCTGGCCAGAACTTGAAACATCAAGAACAATTAAATGAACATAGGATTTTATCTCTATTTACTTAGAGGAACAGATTCCATCTTGATCAACACCTACCTCCATATATAACTAGCAGAGCCAACACATGCCCATATACCCATACATAGTACAAGTATGAAAGCAGTATCAAACTCAAACTACCTATATACAAGATAACTGTGCTATCTCAGGTCTAAAGATTATATGCACTGATATGATTTATGACATAATATTGACAAGAGTAAACTCCATGTGCTTGTCATAAACACCACTGGTTCGGCCTACTTATCATTTATAAGTGCCTATCATGTTTGTTATATGGCATGAGACTCACCATTCCATCTTATTTATATCTCATATAAATAACTTGGGAACAAACATGAATACAATCTTTCTGGATAAGTCATGTCCTTATTATGAAGTATCCTCGATTGTGAACCTATTTATGATACTTTGTGCTAGAAATATTGTCACTCATATTCTTAACAACTTAAGAATAATATTTCTAACAAAATATCAATGGACCTTTTCTATTACACATAAATATATTATGTAAACGGAAAAGTGGAAATGCCTTTTATTATTAAAAATATGTACAAGATACATACTAAATGATATGCTCTAGGGCATACTACTAACAAAAAAATGGATCCGAAAATGTAGTAGCTGACCACCTCTCCAGACTAAAACTGGAAGATATAGGGGACATTGAAGATTTGACAATCAATGATTCATTCCCTGATGAGCAATTACTAGCACTCTCCCAAGCTCCATGGTATGCTGACTTTGTTAATTTCCTTGTATGCAGGGTTTTTCCACCCAATATGTCTCACCAGCAAAGGAAGAAATTCCTACATTATGTGAGATACTACACATGGGAGGAACCTCTGCTATACAAGAGATGCAATGATAGACTAATAAGAAGATGCATACCAGAGGAGGTTATGGAGAGCATCCTCCAGCACTGCCATTCATCACTATATGGAAAACACTTTGGCACCACAAAAATAGCAGCTAAAATTTTACAAGTTGGATTCTACTGGACTAATCTATTCAAGGATTTTAGATCTTTCATGCTAGCTTGTGATCAAGGCCAAAGAATAAGTAACACTTCAAGAAGGAATGAAATGCCACTGCATGGTATACTTGAGGTAGAATTATTTGATATATGGGGGATAGACTTCATGGGTCCATTCCCCTCTTCCCATGGAAACAAGTATATTCTAGTTGGTGTTGATTATGTGTCAAAATGGGTAGAAGCAATAGCCACACCAACCAACGATGCTATAGTGTTCACAAGGTTCCTTAAGAAGAATATTTTCATAAGATTTGACATACCACGAGCAATAATCAGCGATGGAGGAAGTCACTTCTGCAACCAATAATTTGAAATACTATTGAAAAAGTATGGAGTGACTCACAAGGTGGCCACACCTTATCATTCTCAAACCAGTGGCCAAGTAGAAATCTCAAACAGGAAACTAAAGCGGATTCTAGAGAAAATTGTAAACCGATCTAGGAAGGACTGGTGCATTGTGACACCCCTTACCCGTCTACAGTGTAGCCGAGCAAGTTATGCCACTCAGTGTGTCGGAACACCAATTCATGTTTCAATTTCAATTAATCCTTTTTAATTCATTTATTTATAATCTTTGATAAATCTAAATTTTTCCGCAAATTTTATAGAAAATCCGGCAGAGTGCCGGCTATAAATTGGAAAAACAGTTCTTCTGAACCTGTTAAAAACACTTCCAATAATATCATCACATTATTCTCAATCAACCTCCAATATATTCTCAACAATTTCTCAATTCAATTCAGTATCTAAAAAATTCAATTCAATTCAAAACACAATCAACTCAATGAAAAATGCTCAATTTATTACTGAACATATTCCATAGATGCTTACATCAAAAGCATAATTATATGAATTTATAATATACATTGCAGAAGGTTACAAAATACAAAATATCAAAATATCAAAATATCAAAATGGCCTAATGTCCTACCAAATGCACTGCAATGTGAGGTGACTCTGAACTCTGAGTGCAGATATGAAGGCTCACCCTGTATGAGGCCTGCTGGACTCCCCAGCTATGTCTCCAGTACCTGCGCGTGGCAAAAGCGACGCGCTAAGCAATTTTGCTTAGTGGTGACAATATAAAATAAAATAAAATAAAATAAAGTAAAAATATGTGTACAGAATGTATGTTTACATTTTTGGGTGAACTAAGTCTCAAATGTTTATTGCAATATTATTCAATTGAAGTTTGGTAAGATTTATTAATACTGCCCGAGTAACCTATACTAGTTGGTGGATCGATAAGCGGGTAAACTGCATCGGGTACTAAGTACCTCAGACCATCACACCATCGGTCACATTGTGTCTCCCGGTGTGCAACAGAACAGCTAATAAGCTGTGATAATTATCTGGGATTAAACTCGAGTATAACAACTTAATATCATAGCCAAAGGCTATTATGTCACAGAATGGCATGGGAAGCCATGAAATACAGAATGGCATGAAGCCATATGCAGTATTGCTAACAGAACCCTATTGGCATGCCAACCTATCCAAACCAATCACATTGGGCCTACTAGGGCATTTAACACTTTTTATTTATGTAATTCTTTGAAATTGAATTTTTATGATTACTATTCATTTCATTGGTCAACCAAAATGTTGACTTTTGCATTGGCAATAGGTAAATTAGTTTAAATATCATCAACATACCACATTTTGCATTTTAAACTTGTTGGTATTGGTTGCCAATACCATCTCTAAGCTTAATGTGAATTGGACAGAATTTTCAGTTTTCAAGCTTTGGATTTACTGTTCCATTAGTTACTGTTGCAGTGGAAATTTGGAAAAATGATCAACATGCAAGTTGTTCTTTATTTTGTCTAGTTGAATTTCCTTTTTTGAATCACTCCATTTTGAGTTTTGTAGCTCAAGTTATGATCCAAAAACCACAACTGGCCGGATTGAAAATTTTCAGGGCTGACCATATCTACAGTGCAGTGAACAGTGATTGCAACTCAATTGTTGGATAGGTTCTGGTCATAATTTGGGGTAGGTTTCTTCATGAAAGTTGTTGGTCTATATCTCAGCTTATTGCTAGTAAAATTTCAGGTCAATTGGACCTTTCTACATTGAGTTATGGCCAAATGAACAATCACTGTTTATTTGGTCATTCTGCAGAAACAGCCTGCAGGTCACCCAGATTTGAGCAAGTTTTTGGTCCACTTGGTTTGGTGTTATGGGCATGATTTCTTCACCAAAGTTGTGCCATTTTGTGTCTAGTTTCATTTCCAATTGGCCAAACACCAATTGAACCTCTAAAATTTAAGTTATGGCAGTCCAAACAGGCTGGACTCACATCCAAACCTGCAGGTCACATAAGGCAGCCACTCCAACCTCAAATCCCACAACCCAATTCACTTCATTTTTTATTCAAACCAAACCAAATGGTCACTAATTGACCATTAAAACCTACTCCCATCATCACAAGATCAAAGTCTCATTCTTCAACCCAAACCCTAACTCAACATTTCAAAACCATGCATTATCATTGCATTTATCAATTCACTTATAAGATACACATTAAGGGCAGCCATACTAGCATGTTAACTCCCCAAAAATCATCACCATATTACCCTAGCCATGGCTGCCAAAATTTAGGGTTAACATACCAATGGTGTTTCATCAAATTTCTTTGTCATTTACACATATTTATAGTTCTTAAACATGAAATTAAAGTGAAATTCAAGGTTTAGTTCACTAACCTCTTAGGGAGTGAATTTCCCACTTGCTCAAAGTCTTGGTTTCCTTTTCTTTTTGCTCCCACAAGAATCACCAAGATGATAGAATGAATTTTTGTGTTGGTAATTAGGGTTTTTAGTGGAATAAAGCTAGGGAAATGGAGGTTTAGAAGTTTGTTAATGGTGGTTATGGTGAAATGGTTCACGGCAAAAGGAAGAAAAAAGAAAGAGAAGTCTAATTTTCTCCATTTTCCAGCCCATTTGACCTCTTTTAAGTTAGTTTATGCCATGTGTCAACATTGGGTTGGGTGAAGGCACACTAATGACATCATGTGATGTCATAAATTCCCATTTAATTCATTTTTTTTCTTTTCTTTTCTACTCATTTTCAATTCAATTTTAGTAATATTTATTCACATTTTATGTCATAATAATTATTTTCTTAACTGGACAAGTCGGCCAAAAATCACCTCTGAAGGCGAAATGACCAAAATGCCCTTCGTTTGGCTTAACGGGCCAAAATTGTCTGTACCGATTGAAAAATTTTTCTAAGTATTTTCTTGGCATTCTAATGCCATAAGAACCTCAATAACCCTTCTCTGGAGTCCCAAAAATTATTTTATAATTTTTGCCCCGGGTCTAGGGCTCCTAGTTGCGAGAACCGCAACTTCTCACTAGGTTACCCATCGCTAGGGCACCGGCTCATTTAACTTGGTTGTATTTTATTTCTAAAATTTTTCCTAAATTTTTCTTATTAATATTTGAGTTAATTATGGTTCCTTACTTAAGTTTAAATATTTTTTTCGGATGTTCTAGCTGTCCGGACCGACACTGGTCATCGGAACAGTAGAATGTACGGAGTTGCTACAGGGAGGGTGTTACAACTCTTCCCCTCTAATTTAAATTTCGTCCTTGAAATTTACCTGATGCAAACAGTTGAGGGAATTGTTGCCTCATCATCTCTTCACTTTCCCAAGTTGCCTCCTCGGTGTTGTGGTGCCTCTAAAGCACTTTCACCAGTGGGATCTACTTATTTCTCAACTCTTTCACTTCCCGAGCCAGGATCCGTATGGGTTCTTCTTCATATGTCAAATCCGGTTATACTTCAATTTCTTCCATGGAGATGACATGTGAAGGATCTGAGCGGTATCTTCTTAGCATAGACACGTGGAACACATTGTGGATCTTGTCCAGCTCTGGTGGTAAAGCTAGCCTATAGGCCATTGGACCCACACGTTCAATGACTTCATATGGGCCAATAAACCTAGGGCTCAACTTACCTTTTCTTCCGAACCTCAATATTTTCTTCCATGGTGAGACTTTGAGAAACACTTTATCACCAACTGCATACTCTATCTCTTTTCTCTTCAGGTTGGCATAAGACTTCTGTCTATCGGAGGCAATCTTCAGGTTAGCTTTGATTATTTTCACTTTTTCCTCAGTCTGTTTCACTAGGTCTGGTCCTACCAGCTTATCTTCGCCCAATTCAGTCCAACACACTGGGGTTCTACATTTCCTCCCATACAGTGCTTCATACGGAGCCATTTGAATGCTAGCTTGGTAGCTATTGTTGTATGCGAATTCTGCCAATGGGAGATATCTATCCCAACTCCCCTCAAACTCAATGACACAACTCCTTAGCATATCCTCCAGGATCTGACATATATTTCATATTATTGTTATCATTTCAGTTCAATATTTGAATTAGTTCAATTGGTTTCAGTTGTTTACCTGGATTACTCTTTCTAATTGCCCATCTGTCTGAGGATGGAAAGCCATGCTAAAGCGAAGTTGTGTGCCCAAGGCTTCTTGCAACTTTTTCCAAAATCTCGATGTAAACCTTGGGTCTCAATCAGATATGATGGAAAGTGGGATTCCATGCAGCCTAACTATCTCACTGATATACAATTCTGCTAGCTTCTCTAGTGAGTAGTCAGTCCTAACTAGCAGAAAATGTGCTGACTTCGTCAATCTGTCCACTATCACCCACACTGCATCATGCTTCCTTTGGGTGAGAGGTAGACCACTAACAAAATCCATAGTGACCCGGTCCCATTTCCATTCAGGTATGTTTATAGGCTGTAACAAACCCGATGGAACTTGATGTTCTGCCTTAACTTGCTGACATGTCAAGCATTTAGTCACATAGTCAGCTATATCCCTCTTCATACCAGGCCACCAATAATGAGGCTTCAAATCATTATACATTTTTGTGCTCCCCGGGTGCATAGCATAAACACTCGTGTGTGCTTCTTTCAGAATACTAGTCTTCAGTTCCCCATCATCTGTTACACACACTCTTCCTCTGTAGTATAGATACCCATCTGCTTTCACCTCATATTCAGTTTCCTTCCCCTCAGGAATTTTAGCCATAATTGCCATTAGTTTTTCATCTGCCTTCTGCCCATCTTGTATTTGCTGTAGTAGGGTTGGCCTCATTTGCAACTCAGCCAAAATAGCTCCATCTTGAGCTAAGGACAGACAGGCATTGAGTGATCTTAAAGCTGTGATGGACTTCCTGCTAAAAGCATCAGCAACTACATTTGCCTTCCCAGGATGATAATCTATTACACAATCATAGTCCTTTAGGAACTCAATCCATCGCCTCTGTCTAAGATTGAGCTCCTTCTGGGTTGGCAAATATTTTAGACTCTTGTGGTCTGTATAGATGTAGCATTTTTCACCATATAAATAATGCCTCCATATCTTCAGTGCGAAGATAATCGCTGCTAACTCCAGGTCATGAGTAGGGTAGTTCTGTTCATGTGGCCTTAACTGCCTGGAAGCATAGGCGATCACTTTCCCCTCTTGCATCAATACATACCCTAGCCCATTATGTGAGGCATCACTGTAGACCACAAAGTCCTTTCCAGACACTGGCTTTGTTATCAATGGTGCCTCTGTCAACATAGCCTTTAACCTCCCAAAACTAGCCTGACATTTATCACTCCAGTTAAATCTGACATCTTGTGTAACAACTTGGTCATTGGAGCAGCTATTAAGGAAAATCCCTTCACAAATCTTCTATAATACCCAGCTAGCCCCAAGAAACTTCTGACCTCAGTTGTATTTCTGGGAGGCTTCCATTCCATCACTGCTTCTATCTTTTTGGGATCCACTCTAATCCCCTCTGCTGATACTATGTGTCCAAGGAAAGAGATTTCACTCATCCAGAAGTCACACTTGGACAACTTAGCATACAGCTTCTTTTCTCGCAGGGTTTGCAGAACAATCCTCAAATGTTCATCATGTTCTTCCCTGGTCTTGGAATACACCAGAATATCATCAATAAATACCACTACAAACCGATCTAAGTATGGATGGAAGATACGGTTCATAAGGTCTATAAATGCTGCTGGTGCATTTGTTAACCCAAACGGCATCACTAGAAATTCATAGTGCCCATACCGGGTTCTGAATGCAGTTTTGACGCATCTGCATCCTTTACCCTCAACTGATGATACCCTGATCTGAGGTCAATTTTTGAAAATACACCGGCTCCCTTCAACTGATCAAACAGATCGTTAATTCTGGGCAATGGATATTTATTCTTCACAGTTACTTTATTCAACTACCGGTAATCAATACACAATCTCAAAGTTCCATCCTTTTTCTTCACAAACAGCACCGGAGCTCCCCATGGTGACACACTGGGGCGTATGAACCCCTTATCAAGCAACTCTTGCAATTGAGTTTTCAACTCCCTCAATTCAGTGGGTGCCATCCTATAAGGAGTAATGGAAATGGGTGCTGTACTTGGCATTACCTCAATAGCAAACTCGACTTCCCTTTCTAGTGGTAAACCAGGCAACTCTTCAGGAAATACATCTGGGAAGTCTCTTACTGTGGGTATATCATTCAGGTTTGGCTTAGCTTGCCTAGTATCAACCACATGTGCTAGGCAAGCTTCACAGCCTTTTCTCATCATTCTTCTTGCAACTGTAGCTGAGATAACATTGGACAGGAAATCTGTCCTTTCACCCACAATAGTGATCTCATTACCCTCAGAAGTTTTCAGAGAAATTCTCTTCAATTTACAATCAACTATTGCCTGATGACGTGACAACCAGTCCATTCCCAAAATCACTTCAAACTCATGGAAGGGCAATTCAATTAGGTCTGCTGAGAATTCATACCCCTGAATCCTCAACGGGCAACCTTTATACACCTTATTCACTACCACACTGTGGCCTAGTGGATTTGTGACTAGAATGTCTTGATCCCTCTCCTCTACTGGAACTCCCCTCTCTATGGGTAGTTTGATGCAAATGTAGGAATGAGTGGATCCTGGATCCACCAATGCATGTACAGAAGTGTTATAGAGGGAAAACGTACCCCTGATGACATCCGGGGCATCTTGCTCCTCTTGATTTCTGATGGCATAAGCCCTGGCTAGTATTCTAGTGTCTGGCCTCTCAGTTGACTCGGATGTATGTCACACCTTACCCCTCTGTAAGGCATAACATGATCCCGTAGAATACCTAATGAACTACCGAACTTCACCTACCGATAACTCATTAAGTACCCTACAAGGGATTTTAAAACAATTTTCTTATCTTTGACAAGTGGTGAGCATTTCAAATAAGTATTTAAAACATTTAGTTGAAATTAAAACTAATTAATATTTTTGGCCATTTTAGTTTTCCATAATTTTATAAAAATTTTGTGAGTTTCCTCTGTATTTTGAGAAAACAGATTCTTGAATACTGTAAAAGCACTTCTAAAAGTTTTCTCAACCACTACTTCATTTTCATTCTCAATCTCAATCAATTTCTAAAATTCTCAAGTTCAATAATTTCTTCAAAAATCATGTCCATCAAGATCATTTATTCGTATTCCATTCCAGATAAACAATTTATATATTAATCATACTAAAATTTAAATTCAGGAAATACAAAATAAAATTTATTACAACTTTTATACAAACTTTGTACAATCTGCTCAAGACCCATGTACATGTCCATACATTTATGTGCAATATATACATCAAAAGAAATATTCTGATTAGGGTATAAATTATATCCAAGACTTCAAGTGATGACTTCACACACCTCGACTCGATCTGCTGCTCCTCTAATCTCTATATCTGCGGCAATGAATAAAGCTATCATGAGTACTAAGACTCGATGGTGCACAATATACTAAAATAATCTTTATGCAAAACTTAAAGCACATTCATTCAAAAATTTGACTAAACATGAAAATTAAATACAATCATGCATTGTAAGATTTTACATGTAAACCAAGTTTATTTCAAAGTATCAAGACACATTTCATAAAACCCATAGTTAAATCATGCCATTCGAAACAAATAGAATCTCAATAGCCAGAGGCTAAGAGAAATCACATGAATCTCGATAGCCAGAGGCTAAAGAGAAATCATGTCACAAGGCTAGCTAGCTCAAATATATGGATATCCATTCACATCCTCTTCTACTGGCACACCTCAACACTTCTCCAGAGAAGGAATCAAAATTCGAAACTAATTACCCCCACTAGTCGTGCTAGTGAGGTGTTCAAATATATGGTCATGATACTGTGGTTTTAAAACTTATCTTAACAATTTGCTAAACATTGTCATTTCAAATATACACAATAATTTTCACAATTTGAATCAAAACATCATAAGTAAGGTCACAATACTTTCAACAATTCAAAGCAACAATAAAATGCATATTTCATTCATTTAATCAATGAATTTTTTTTTTAAAGCATAGTAATATTGTGCATAAACCTCAAACGAGTCGTCCTTTAGCCTCGACTCGGTTCCTCGGGTTCCTTCCCGATATTCTTTTCAACTGAAACACACAATTTTACAATGTTTCAGTACTAGAACTTAAAATAAATTCAAAATAAACTTAGCTTCACATTTACCTAACTCTAACGTGTTAAATTCGACGTTCTCAAAATTTTGTGTTTCGGGTTACTATTCACTGCACTATTCAAGTCAAATTATTGACTTTCTAAGGCTTAATAGGTATGGGAACTCCAACTTCACCCACATACCACATTTTGGTCACCAAACTTGTTGGTTTTCGTCATTTGTTTAAAGCTTAGGTCATTTTGGCAAAATTGCCAATTTTCGGTTTTGGTTTCCGAAGTTGCACTATTCCATTGGTTGATCTACTGTTGGAATTTGACAAAACTTCCTTCATAGAAAATGTTCCTTATTGTCTTAAGTGTATTCTCATTTTTGGATCACCTCAATCGGAGTTTTGTAGCTCAAGTTATGGCCAAAATAAGTTTCTTGTTCACGTGCAATCGCTCATACCGCAATTTAGGTGCTGTCAGATTTTTGGTTCAACTTTGGTCAATTGTTTGATCAAGTTAAGTTCATAATTTGGTCTCACTTTCTTCATATGAAATGTTGTACTATGTCTTAGGTTTCCATCGGTTCAAGAATCGCCTAAATCCGAGTTTTCTAGAGAGAGTTATAGCTATCCAAACATTGCTGCTCAACTAAAAATCTGCAGAATTTCAGTACAGAAATTTTAACTTTGCTCAATGATTTGAATGAGTTAATGGCATAATTTGGGTTGGTGTTGTTCATGAAAGTTTTAGGTCTATATCATATCTAATTGCTGGTAAAATTTCAGGTCAATTTGACCTACCTAGCTCAAGTTATGACCACACTGTTCATTTGGTCAGTTTAGTGCAATGGCAGCCTGCTATCAACTCACTTTGGTCAATTGTTTCACCAAGTTTTGGTCAGTTTTTGGCAATGGTTCCTTAATGAAAATTGTGCTCTTTTATGTCTATTTTCATCTCCAATTGGTGGCATATCAATTGGACTTATAAAATTTGAGTTTTGGTCCTTCAAAGTGGGTTTGGTCATGCTGCCAGCAGCATGACCATTGACCTACGAATTTGGTTTAATTTCCTACCATTCCCACACAATTCATTTGGTCATAATTGACCACTATTTCACTTCACAATAGGTCAAACATGCCATTTATGTATTTCTCCAAAATTTGCCTCAAACCCTAGGCCTCCAAACCTAATTCATCTAATTATTGTAATTAATCACACTTAATTGTTTTAATGCTAATCATTCAACACCAATAAGCTCACATACACCTTTAAATTCACCAAGTTCATGCATACACATCCTCAAACCCTAGTTGACTAAAATTTAGGTTTGGTCCTTCAACAATTTATTTCATTGTATTTTTCCACAATTTCTAGTGTAATTCAACTACTTAATTATGAATTTAAACATAATATTAAAAACTAACCACTAACCTCTTTTGTTGAATTTCTCCCTTTTCAAATCTTCTTTCTTTCCTCCTCTTTTTGTTGTCAAGATGCTTGTCAAAGTCCAAGAACAAGACTTACTTAAAGGAGTTAGGGAGTTTATAAAATAAAATCAAGCTTTTGAAAGCTTGAAATGGGTGTTAATGGTGAAAAGTGAAATGAGAGAAATGAGGGAGAAAGAGTGACGGGAATGAAGTAATCAAAAAAATTTTTTTTTCTTTTCTTTTATCTATTTTGCTTATGGAAGACCCTTAAATCCAAATTAATTAATTCAATTTATTAATTCTTTTATGACATCACCTTTGACTTTTCTAACTTCTTTCCTTTTTTTTTTTTCTATTTATTTTTCTATTAGATCTTTAATTCTATTGTCGATTCGAAATTTTCTTTTCTCCGATTTTATTTGTGATTATGTCAGAGTCACTCGGGTCAATTGACCAAATTGCCCCTCGCAGTTCATCGGTTTGCAAATAATCCAATATTTCTTCCGCTAATCGACCTAATTATTTGGTGACTTAACAGTTCTTTTTCGTGATTTTCTCTTTTCCACTTTGTGTTCATAAGGGTCCTAAGGACCGCGTCACTTTTACGGTTCGAAATTTGAGTTTAAAATGACTTCGTGATGCGTTCGAGAGGTCACTCATCATTGTGACTCATTTCGTTTAACCTCTTATGTTCTGTTTTTCTTATTTATAGTTAACTAATTAAACATTACTAATTATTTGTGTTTATGGCTTTTCAAATTGTCTTAAGTGTGGCCCTAATCCCATTAATTGTCCAGACCGACACCGGTCACCAGAACAGTGAAATATACCAGGCTATACCAATAGGGGTGTTACAATTCTCCCCCCCTTAAATAAATTTCGCCTCGAAATTTTACAGTATCAATCTACGAACAATTTGTGGATGTTGTCTCCTCATGTCCTCCTCTCGTTCCCAAGTAGCTTCTTGGCTTTGAATGATGGTTCCACAAAGACTTTTACCAATGGTATCTGTTTATTCCAGAGTCGCTTCACCTCATAAGCCGTAATCTTTATGGGTTCTTCTTCATATGTGAGGTCTGGATTTACTTCTATTTCTTCTCTCGGTAGTACATGAGATGGGTCCGATCGGTACCTCCTCAACATAGACACATGGAAGACATTATGTATCTTCTCCAACTCTGGAGGTAGTGCCAACCGATATGCCAAAGGACCCACTCTTTCCAGAACCTCATATGGCCCGATAAAACGAGGACTCAGTTTCCCCTTTCTACCGAATCTCATAATTCTCTTCCAAGGAGAAACCTTGAGGAAAACTTTCTCGCCTTTGCATACTCAATATCCCTTCTTTCGGATCAATGTAGGACTTCGACGGTCGATGCGTCTTAAGTCGATCTCGGATCACCCTGATTTTCTCTTCAGTCTGTTGAACAATTTCGGGTCCAATCATTTTTCTTTCACCCACATCATCCCAACACAACGGGGTTCTACATTTCCTGCCATACAAAGCTTCATATGGAGGCATCCCAATGCTTGATTGATAGCTGTTGTTATAAGCAAACTCAATCAAAGGCAAGTGTGTATCCCAACTACCCTCAAACTCAATCACACAAGCCCGTAGCATGTCCTCCAAGATCTGAATTACCCTCTCAGACTGGCCATCTATCTGTGGGTGGAATGCAGTACTGAAGTTCAATCTAGTTCCTAGGGCTCTCTGAAGACTACCCCAGAATCTAGAAGTGAACCTAGGATCTCTGTCTGACACGATGGATACTGGCACTCCATGTAGTCTCACAATCTCATCAATGTACAACCTAGCCAATCTTTCTAAACTGTAGTCCATCCGAACTGGCAGAAAATGAGCAGATTTAGTCACCACAACAATGACCCAAATCGCATCATGACTCTTCTATGTCCTCAAGTCCCATCACAAAATCCATCGTTATTCTCTCCCATTTCCACTCTGGTACTGGTAGTGGATGTAACAACCCAGTGGGTACTTGATGCTCTGCCTTTACTTGCTGACAAGTTAGGCTTTTGGACACAAACTCTGCCACATCTCTCTTCATACCCATCCACCAGTAATGCTCCTTTAGCCCCCTATACATTTTTGTGCCACCAGGGTGCATGGCAAAAGGAGACTCATGTGCTTCCTTCAAAATGATCTGCCTCAAATCAACATCATTAGGAACACACATTCTGCCCTGGTGTAGCAGAAGACAATCATATCTGATTGAGAATTACGGTTTCTTGCCTGCTGACTTCTTCCATCGCCTTCGATACTTCGATCATTACGAGCAGCCATTTTAATCTGATCAACCAACACTGGCTGTACATGCCATGCAATTGCTGTTTGCCCATCATCATTAATCTCTAAACTGGCATGTAATGATCTCAACTCATGTACCAAAGACAAAGGAGTAACTTGTAGATTTGCCATAGTCTTACGACTTAAGGCGTCGACCACAACATTAGCTTTCCTGGTGATAGTCTATCGGACAATCATAGTCTTTATCAACTCTAACCATCTCCTCTGTCTCAAATTCAACTCTTCGGGTGCCCAAATACTTCAAACTCTTATGATCTGTAGATATAACATTTCTCCCCATACAAATAATGTCTCCGGATCTTAAGAGCAAACACAATAGCCGCAAGCTCCAAGTCATGTGTTGGATAATTCCTCTCATGCGGTTTTAGTCGGGCGTGATGCATAGGCAATGACATTTCGATCTTGCATCAACACACACCTAACCCATTGTGAGAAGCATCACTATAAATCGTATATTCTTTACCCGGTAGGTAAAGTTAGGACTGGAGCTTCAGTCAAACATCTCTTCAATTCATCAAAACTCTGCTGGCATTTATCCGTCCACTGAAATTTTACATCTTTTCTAAGTAGCTTGGTCAATGGAGATGCCAACATGGAGAATCCCTTCACAAATCGACGGTAGTATCCAGCTAAACCTAAAATGCGAATCTCGTGATATTTCCGGGTGGCCTCCAGTAAGGACAGCTTCAATCTTACTTGGATCTACCTTAATGCCCTCTTCTGATACTACATGCCCCAAGAAAGATATTTCTTTCAGCCAAAATTCACACTTCGACAATTTGGCATATAGTTGTTTCTCTCTCAAAGTCTGCAGTACAATCCGCAGATGTCTATCATGCTCTTCTGCATTCCTCGAATAGACCAATTGTAACACCCCAAAGTTTGGTAGTGCGTTCTGCTGCTCCGGTGACCAGTGTTGTCCGGACAGCTAGGATGCCTAGAACCGTACCTCAATATGAGTGAGGAGACATAAAATAATGAAATACAAGAAAAGAAAAACAAAGGAAAAATCATAGTAAAGAAATGTAACCGAGTAAGTGGTAGGAAACCTAGCGATGGGTGATCATGACGGGAAGTCACGGCGTGGACCGTTGACTAGCTCCTGGATCATGGAACCACGGGAAACATTTTTAGGACTTAAATAGACCATTGTTGAAGAGTAAATATCATTAGAAAGATCAAAGAAAAATTAAATAATTAGTACAAAGAAAAGTGAGAAATCGAAAACAGACAAAATACTGTTATTCAGAAAAATCGAAAACCACCGAACAGGGCATTATGGTCATTCGACATCCCAAGTGTCTTTTGACCTAAATGTCCATTAAAAATAAATAGTATTACACTTAGAAAATGAAATGAAAAATTAATTTGGTGGTACCTAAAATAAATAGTGGAAATAATGGGTTAAATGTGGATTATGGGAAAGTTAAGTTTATAATATGAATTATTTTACTTAGTGGAGCACTAAGGGATTAATTTATCATTGAATTATGGCTGATATGGTCCACTCACCATCTGAAATCCATCTTCCTCATATTCTCTCAAAAATGGCCGAATTGAAGAACACAAAGAACTCCATGGGCGTTTGCATGCAAGCTTAATCCACCCTCCATTTTCAACTCCATTCACTTAGCTTCTTTCATGAAAAATGGTCTACACACCACAAGGAAGATATTGATACCAATTTTGGGAAGTTTAAGCAAGGTTTAACAAGCTCCAAGCATAAGGTAAGTTCATAATTTTGAGAATTTCTTTGTTAAAGCTTATGTGCATGTTATGGGTATTAGTTTGGTGAAGGAAAATTTTGAGTTTGATGGGTTATTGTTGTTGTCATTTTGGACAGCCATGGTCACGTTTTTGATGAGGAAATTGTGCATATAATTGTTGAGAAATAATGTTGTTCATGGTGATTTAGTAACCTAGTGATTTAATGCATGTATATATGGTGAATTATGCACTTTGATGGAAATTAACTTATGGTACGGCAATGTGATGTTGATGAGTGATTTGTGGCAGCTTGTGGACACTTGAGAAAGGGTGTATATTGAAGGAAGTGTGGGCAGCATATTGACCTAGAAGGATTGATGTTAAGTATGTAAATTAAAGTTGTAAAGTGTATGTAATGTTTGTAGTGTTTAGGTGTAATTGTAATGGTACTTAGAATTGTGATTGTGAATGATAATTGGTGTGTTGATGGTGATTGGAATCTGCCCAAAATAATGCTAATGTAATGTAGTAAATGTTGTTGGTAATGTGCCAAAACAGTTTGGTAGGGTATGGAAGTAAACCTTGCAAGGTAAATAATGTGTTTGAAGTTGGGATGTGAATTGCATATTGAGGGCAGTGTATATTTTAGCTTATAACCTTGAATGTGTAACCTCAATTGGTATGAGACCAATTTGAGGTGAAACTAGGCACAAAATGTGCCAACTTTCATTGAGAAACCATGCCAAAATTCTGCTTGCAAGGTGACCCAAAAATTTGACCAATTCGGATTAGGTGCAATTAGGACCTGAAAAATGACCAATTGGGCAGCAGTGAGTATTTAGGCCATAACTCACTCAAACCAGGTCCAATTGACCTGAAATTTTAACCATGAATAGTTAAGACCCATTCCTACAAGTCTTATGAAGACACCAAAACCCAGAAATGACCACAAGCAAGTCAAACAACTTGCACAAGTTCGGGTCCAAAAACTGGCCGAACCAGAATTGACCAATTTGACCTAAAATTGACCTAAAATGGTACCACTTGACCAGCAATAGTGTAATGACCATAACTTGGTCTACTTAACTCGGATTGACCTGAAATTTTGCACTGCGTGCAATAAGACCTAGATCTACAAGTTTTTAGTTTCGACCGAGACCCGAAAACCGAGGGAACTAGATCGTCCGGTTAGGTCAAACCAGTGTCCCGGAATCCAGCAATTTGCATTAAAATGCACTAAGCGAGGAAATGACTTTGGTAAAACATACCAAACCTAAAACCCTATCGAGTGTGACATATTAACGACACTAAAACCTAATTTACCTAAAAAGCATCGAGGGTCGGTATATTAGGTGATTAAGCGAATAATTGAGTTCAGTGCATTATTTACCAAACCCCATCGATAGAGATAGTTTAATTTGGTACTGAAACACTTCAAATTGTGTTTCTCAGTTAACAAGGACTCAGCAAAAGGGAAAGAAATACTGAGTCAAGACCAGGAGACAAATATCAGAGGTTTGTGCACAACAACTGTTTCATTTGAATTATTTTCAATGGAAATAAATATTGATTATTTGTATATCATTATTTTAAATTGTGGAAATGTGTTTGAGGAATATTTATTGATTGAAAAATATTGTGAATAGTTTGAAACTGTGAAAAATGGTTTGAATGACATTGATGGATACTTATTGATTAAAAAGCATTAGAAATGGTTTGAAACCACAGCTATCATGTATATCGATTGTATTCCTCTCTAGCTTGTCTAGTGGGATGAATTGAATTCCCTCTCTGGCTGAAGTGTTGAGGTGTGTGCCTGTTGAGGACGAATAGAATGAGTACTCATATTTTTGCTAGCTAGCCATGTTATTCCTCATTAGTCATCGACTTTTGGGATGAATTGAATACCTCATTAGCCATCGGCTTTTGGGATGAATTGAATTATGGATCATGATTAAGCTGTGTGTGATTTATTGATGTGTATTGTGAGATTGCGAAATGGATTTAAACTCTCATTGACATATACTGTCTTTTGAATTCAAACCTGATCTGACTTATGGAAAATTATTGTGATATTGAGAAATGGAGTTTAAATTCTTGTTGACAATTATTATCTTGAATTTAATTATGATTTTAAGTATCCACTATTTACATGACTTATGAATTGTAATTTAAATTGGATTTGGTTAATGTTGTGCACCACTGAGACATTGTCTCAAATGATAGCTTTATTATTGCCGCAGTAGAGAGATAGACAGGCGTGAGAATAGGCTGCATATACATCCAAATGAGGGATTACAGTATATTGAGTATACCGCTTTTGCTTTTTGTATCAGAATGTATGACATCGTATGTACATATTGTATTTGGTTTTGAGCGATTGTAAATTAAATTGTACTTGAAGTTGTAAATTAATTATGAGTGTTTTGGATTGTAAAAGTTGTATTATATTTCCTTATCTCAGACTTTGAAAAATTTCTATGGAATTGAGTTGATGAATTGTTGTGTTGAGAAATGTATTGAAGTTGAGATTTGGAAAATTATAGAAGTGCTTTTACAGGTTTTCTGAAGAACTGTTTTATCCAAAATA
This sequence comes from Hevea brasiliensis, assembly GCF_030052815.1. Taxonomy (NCBI): domain Eukaryota; kingdom Viridiplantae; phylum Streptophyta; class Magnoliopsida; order Malpighiales; family Euphorbiaceae; genus Hevea; species Hevea brasiliensis. The sequence goes on along the minus strand of NC_079500.1, from coordinate 46,392,431 downwards.
CAGAGGGCACTTTGCCAAAAATTTTATAGAAATTCCAAATAAATCAAATGAGTTAGTTGTTTCACCTCAGTTCACCAAAGTTTTTAACACCTGTAAATAGTGCTCACCACTGTAAAAGAAGTAAGAAAAGTTTTTAAAATCCCTTGTAGTGTATTTAATGGATTATCGAGACGAGTTGGTAATTCATTAGGTATACTACGGGATCATGTTATGCCTTACAGAGGGGTAGGGTGTGACATGTTTTAGTGGTATCAGAGCAATGTTTTTAAATTCTGTTTTCACCTGTTATTTGAATGTTCTTTCTTCATAGTACAACTGCTCAATATCATTGTTTGATACATACAGTACATTATAGTATAAATATGCACTAACGAGAGTGAATATCCTTGTGTTATTGTTCAGGAAAGCTAAGATCCTCGCACTGAATATGGAAGAGGGTGATCGTTCAGTCGATCAGTCTATTGAGGCTGAGGTGCAAGGGGATGCCCCAGCTGTACAAAATGTCAGTGGTTCAAAGAAGACACCGCAGCGATCTGCAGCTTTCTGCTTCGCCACAGATGGCTGCAATATTCCAACAAATGGCTGGTAATGCACCTACTCAAGTCCCAATTCAGACACCCGTGGTACAACCACAGTCTCCTACGAGACAGTATGATAAATTGATGAAGTATGGGGCTACAGAGTTCAAGGGGACAGTAGATCCTCTAGAAGCTGAACAGTGGTTAGAGAGGATGGATAGGGTGTTCAAGAAACTTCATTGTACAGAGGAGCTCAGACTTGAATACTCAGTATCCTTACTACAAGGGGATGCTTATGACTGGTGGAAAACCATTCCCCACGATGCAGTAGAACTGCGATCTTGACTGGAATGACTTCCTCAGGAATTGCAGAAATACATCCCTGATGCCTATGTAGACCAGAAGCTACAAGAATTCTTAAGTTTGAAACAGAGGGGCAGATCAGTGGCTGAGTATGAAAGAGAATTTTCCCGCCTTAGCCATTATGCAGTGAGTCTACTCTCTACCAGCAGGGAGAGATGCAAGAGGTTTGAAACTGGCTTGAAGCCCAGTATCAGAGTACAAGTGCTCGGCTTCAAACACACTAACTTCTCTGAACTTGTTTCTCAAGCCCTAGAGTTGGAAAGAGTTGAGTTTGAGACTGCTCATGAGAAGAAGAGGTCAGAGACTACAGATAAATATGGAAAATCAGTAGTAACTAGTTCCAGTGGTCATACTGGAAAGAGGAAGATCTATGGGGGACATGGCAGAGGTGGCAAGAAATCTGGTAGGGGAAGACATTCAGGACAGAGACCTCCCCTATCTGGTCAGCAGAGTACCAGAAGTTCCTATCCTCCCCGCCAATGTGAAACTTGTGGAAAGAATCATGGTGGAATCTGTTACAAGGCTATTGGAGCCTGTTATAACTGTGGAGGCACCGGACACTTTGCCCAGGACTGCACGATGAGTCGCAGAGTTGGACCACCTCCTACTCTGCAGAAGGGTCGATCGAGCCCTGTCACCAGAAGCTCACAACCACCTAGCAGATGTAGAGGCAGGGGGTAGAGGTAACCCAGCAGGCAGCCAAGGCACAAGAAAAGCAAGACAGTGCTCCAGTCAGAGTCTATGCCATGAGACAGAGAGAAGAGGCAGAGACATCTGATGTTGTGGCTGGTACCTTCTCAACTTTTAACCAGAATGTATTTGTGCTATTTGATCCGGGTTCTACCCATTCTTATGTGAGTGCTAGCATCATTGATTGCATTGCTGTTCCATGTACAAAAATGGACTTTGAGGTGCTAGTAACAAGTCCGCTAGGACAGGAGGTCAGGGTTAATAGAATGTATAGAGATTGTCCTTTGGTGATCCAAGGACACACTTTCCTGTCTGATCTCATTGAAATGCCCTTCAGAGATTATGATATCATCTTGGGCATGGATTGGTTAGCTAGGCATCATGCCATGATTGACTGTAGACTGAAGACAGTCACTTTTGGTCTCCCCCAGTACAGTGATGTAGTGATACATGGGGAGAGGCAGCTATTGCCATCCAACATCATTTCGGCTGCACTAGCCAGAAAAATGATCAGAAAAGGGTGTGAAGCATACTTGGCATACGTAGTAGACACCCAAGTGGGGAGTCCAGCATTGAAGGACATCCCTACAGTATATGACTTTCCAGATGTGTTTCCTGATGAATTGCCAGGATTACCTCCGGAAAGAGAAGTGCAGTTTGAAATTAATGTTCGCTCGGTGTGGATCCAATCTCCATAACGCCATACGAGAATGGCACCAGCAGAGTTGAAGGAGTTGAAGATACTGATAAGAATTACTTGAAAAGGGCTTCATCCGCCTAGTGTGTCACCTTGGGGAGCACCGGTGTTGTTTGTTAAGAAGAAGGATGGTACTCTCCGCTTATGCATTGACTACGTGCGGTTGAATAGGGTGACAATAAAGAATGATATCCATTGCTCGCATTGATGATCTGCTCGATCGATTGAAGGGTGCAGCAGATTCTCCAAAATTGATTTGCGATCCGGTTATCATCGGTTGAAGGTGCAAGAGCAGTATCCCAAAAGCGCTTTAACTTCGGTATGGCCACTATGAGTTTCTAGTAATGCCATTCGGTTAACAAATGCTCCGGTGCTTTTATGGATCTGATGAACACTATCTACAGACCATATGTTGATCAATTTGTGGTGGTGGTTAATGATGACATGTTGATATAATCGAGGAGTGGAGAGGAGCATGAAAGACATCTCCGGAGTGTATTGCAGACTTTAAGGGAGAAACAGCTGTACGCCAAATTGTCGAAATGTGAATTTTGGTGAAGGAAATCTCCTTTTGGGACATGTTGTGTCATTTGAAGGGATCAAGGTAGATTCCAGCAAGGTAGAAGCTATCCTTAATTGGAAACCGCCAGAACATCACGTAAATTCACGCTTTTAGGTTTAGCTGGATATTACCGTCGGTTTGTGAAGGGGTTTTCTATGTTATCTTCTCCACCGACCAAGCCGCTTGAAAAGATGTGAAATTTCGGTGACGATAAATGTCACAGAGTTTTGATGAGTTGAAGAGGTGCTTAATCAAGCTCCAGTTCTCACTTTACCTACTCCGTAAAGAATACACGCTTTATAGTGATGCTTCTCACAATGGGTTAGGTGTAATCGATGCAAGATCGAATGTCATTGCTTATGCATCACGCCACTGAAACCGCATGAGAGGAACTACCCAACACATGATCCGGAGTTAGCGGCTATTGTTTTGCTCAAGATCCGGAGACACTATCTGTATGGAGAGAAATGCTACATTTTCACAGATCACAAGAGCTTGAAGTACTTAGGTACCTGAAGGAATTGAATTTGAGGCAGAGGAGATGGTTAGAACTCATTAAAGATTATGATTGCTTAATAGACTATCAGCCGTGAAAGCAAATGTGGTGGCCGACGCCTTAAGTCGCAAGACTATGGCAAGTCTCGAGTTTCTCCTTTGTCCATGGTGTATGAATTGAAAGCACAAAGATGCCGCTTTAGAGGTTGATGATGAGGGACAGCGGTAGTTGCATGGCATGTACACCAATGTTGATTGATCGATCGTAATGGTCGCGCAGTGATGAAAATATCGGTTACCTGAAAGAAGTCCAGCAGGCAAGAAACCTGAATTTTACGTGAGAGATGATGGTTTATTGCTACATCGAGGCGTAATGTGCATTCCTAGTGATGTGGAATTGAGACAGATCATTATGAAGGAAGCACATGAGTCTCCATTTGCTATGCACCGGTGGAACTAAAATGTACAGAGGGTGAAAGAGCATTCTTGGTGGATGGGCATGAAAAGAGATATAGCTGAATTGCTTTCCAAATGCCTAACTTGTCGCAAGTAAAGGCGTAACATCAAGTTCCACTGGTTTGTTACATCCTTTGTCGATGCAGTGGAAATGGGAGCGAATAACTATGGATTTTGTTACAGACTTCCAAGGACACAGAGTAGTCATGATGCAAGATGGGTTATAGTTGATGATTGACCAAGTCCGCTCACTTTTACGATTCGGATGGACTATAGCACGGAAAGATTGGCGGATTGTACATATATGAGATTGTAAAACTGCATGGAGTGCCAGTATCAATTGTGTCTGACAGAGATCCTAGGTTCACTTCTAGATTCTGGGGTAGTCTTCAGAGAGCCCTAGGAACTAGATTGAACTTCAAAGACAAAGATTCCACCCATGCATGATGGCCACCGAGAGGGTTATTCAGATAATGGAGGATATGCTACGGGCTTGTGTGATTGAATTTGAAGGTAGTTGGGATACACACTTGCCTTTGATTGAGTTTGCTTATAACAACAGCTACCAATCAAGCATAGGGATGCCTCCATATGAAGCTTTGTATGGCAGAAAGTGTAGAACTCCCTTATGTTGGGATGAAGTAGGTGAGAGGAAGATGATTGGACCAGAAATTGTCCAGCAGACAGAGGAAAAGATCAGATTGATCAGAGATAGACTCAAGGCTGCATCAGACCGCCAGAAGTCCTATGTTGATCTGAAAAGAAGAGATATTGAGTATGCAGTGGGTGATAAGGTATTCCTCAAAGTTTCTCCTTGGAAGAGGATTATGAGATTTGGCAGAAAGGGGAAACTGAGTCCTCGTTTCATCGGACCATATGAAGTTCTGGAAAGAGTGGGTCCTTTAGCATACCGGTTGGCATTACCTCCAGAGCTAGCAAGGATACACAGTGTCTTCCATGTGTCCATGTTAAGGAGGTACAGATCAGACCCATCTCATGTACTATCAGTTGAAGAGATTGAAGTAAATCCAGACCTCTCATATGAGGAAGAACCCATAAAAATTCTGGCTTATGAGGTGAAACAAATTGAGGAACAAGCAGATACACTGGTTAAAGTCTTTGTGGAACCATCATTCAGGCCAGGAAGCTACTTGGGAACGTGAAGAGGATATGAGGAGACAACACCCACAGCTATTCAGAGACTAATGCCAGGTAAAAATTTCGAGACGAAATTTATTTAAGGGGGGGAGAATTGTAACACCCCTAAGTTCGGTAGTGCGTTCTCACGCTCCGTGACGGTGTTGTCCTGGACAGCTAGGATGCCTAGAACTGCACTCCTCAATATGAGTGAGGAGACATAAAATAATGAAATACAAGAAAAGAAAAACAAAGGAAAAATCATAGTAAAGAAATGTAACCGAGTAAGTGAGTAGAAACCTAGCGATGGGTGATCAGACTGGAAGTCACGGCGTGGACCGTTGACTAGCTCCTCGGATCATGGGAACCACGGGAAACATTTTTAGGACTTAAATAGACCATTGTTGAAGAGTAAATATCATTAGAAAGATCAAAGAAAAATTAAATAATTAGTACAAAGAAAAGTGAGAAATCGAAAAACAGACAAAATACAGTATTACCGAAAAATCGGGAAAACCACCCGAACAGGGGCATTATGGTCATTCGACATCCCGAAGTGTCTTTTGACCTAAATGTCCATTAAAAATAAATAGTATTACACTTAGAAAATGAAATGAAAAATTAATTTGGTGGTACCTAAAATAAATAGTGGAAATAATGGGTTAAATGTGGATTATGGGAAAGTTAAGTTTATAATATGAATTATTTTACTTAGTGGAGCACTAAGGATTAATTTATCATTGAATTATGGCTGATATGGTCCACTCACCATCTGAAATCCATCTTCCTCATATTCTCTCAAAAATGGCCGAATTGAAGAACACAAAGAACTCCATGGGCGTTTGCATGCAAGCTTAATCCACCCTCCATTTTCAACTCCATTCACTTAGCTTCTTTCATGAAAAATGGTCTACACACCACAAGGAAGATATTGATACCAATTTTGGGAAGTTTAAGCAAGGTTTAACAAGCTCCAAGCATAAGGTAAGTTCATAATTTTGAGAATTTCTTTGTTAAAGCTTATGTGCATGTTATGGGTATTAGTTTGGTGAAGGAAAATTTTGAGTTTGATGGGTTATTGTTGTTGTCATTTTGGACAGCCATGGTCACGTTTTTGATGAGGAAATTGTGCATATAATTGTTGAGAAATAATGTTGTTCATGGTGATTTAGTAACCTAGTGATTTAATGCATGTATATATGGTGAATTATGCACTTTGATGGAAATTAACTTATGGTACGGCAATGTGATGTTGATGAGTGATTTGTGGCAGCTTGTGGACACTTGAGAAAGGGTGTATATTGAAGGAAGTGTGGGCAGCATATTGACCTAGAAGGATTGATGTTAAGTATGTAAATTAAAGTTGTAAAGTGTATGTAATGTTTGTAGTGTTTAGGTGTAATTGTAATGGTACTTAGAATTGTGATTGTGAATGATAATTGGTGTGTTGATGGTGATTGGAGTCTGCCCAAAATAATGCTAATGTAATGTAGTAAATGTTGTTGGTAATGTGCCAAAACAGTTTGGTAGGGTATGGAAGTAAACCTTGCAAGGTAAATAATGTGTTTGAAGTTGGGATGTGAATTGCATATTGAGGGCAGTGTATATTTTAGCTTATAACCTTGAATGTGCAACCTCAATTGGTATGAGACCAATTTGAGGTGAAACTAGGCACAAAATGTGCCAACTTTCATTGAGAAACCATGCCAAAATTCTGCTTGCAAGGTGACCTAAAAATTTGACCAATTCGGATTAGGTGCAATTAGGACCTGAAAAATGACCAATTGGGCAGCAGTGAGTATTTAGGCCATAACTCACTCAAACCAGGTCCAATTGACCTGAAATTTTAACCATGAATAGTTAAGACCCATTCCTACAAGTATTATGAAGACACCAAAACCCAGAAATGACCACAAGCAAGTCAAACAACTTGCACAAGTTCGGGTCCAAAACTGGCGAACCAGAATTGACCAATTTGACCTAAAATTGACCTAAAATGGTACCACTTGACCAGCAATAGTGTAATGACCATAACTTGGTCTACTTAACTCGGATTGACCTGAAATTTTGCACCGCGTGCAATAAGACCTAGATCTACAAGTTTGTAGTTTCGACCGAGACCCAAAACTGAGGGAACTAGATCGTCCGGTTAGGTCAAACCAGGTCCCTAATCCAAAGAATTTGGATTAAAATGCACTAAGCGAGGAAATGACTTTGGTAAAACATACCAAACCTAAAACCCTATCGAGTGTGACATATTAACGACACTAAAACCTAATTTACCTAAAACGCATCGAGGGTCGGTATATTAGGTGATTAAGCGAATAATTGAGTTCGTGCATTATTTACCAAACCCCATCGATAGAGATAGTTTAATTTGGTGCTGAAACACTTCAAATTGTGTTTCTCGATTAACAAGGACTCAAAGAAAAGGGAAAGAAATCTCGAGTCAAGACCAGGAGACAAATATCAGAGGTTTGTGCACAACAACTGTTTCATTTGAATTATTTTCAATGGAAATAAATATTGATTATTTGTATATCATTATTTTAAATTGTGAAAATGTGTTTGAGGAATATTTATTGATTGAAAAATATTGTGAATAGTTTGAAATCGTGAAAAATGGTTTGAATGACATTGATGGATACTTATTGATTAAAAGCATTAGAAATGGTTTGAAACCACGCTATCTTGTATATCGATTGTATTCCTCTCTAGCTTGTCTAGTGGGATGAATTGAATTCCCTCTCTGGCTGAAGTGTTGAGGTGTGTGCCTGTTGAGGACGAATAGAATGAGTACTCATATTTTTGCTAGCTAGCCATGTTATTCCTCATTAGTCATCGACTTTTGGGATGAATTGAATACCTCATTAGCCATCGGCTTTTGGGATGAATTGAATTATGGATCATGATTAAGCTGTGTGATTTACTGATGTGTATTGTGAGATTGCGAAATGGATTTAAACTCTCATTGACATATCTTGTCTTTTGAATTCAAACTGATCCGACTTATGGAAAATTATTGTGATATTGAGAAATGGAGTTTAAATTCTTGTTGACAATTATTGTCTTGAATTTAATTATGATTTTAAGTATCCACTATTTACATGACTTATGAATTGTGATTTAAATTGGATTTGGTTAATGTTGTGCACCACTGAGACATTGTCTCGTGATAGCTTTTATTGTCGCGCAGTAGAGAGATAGACAGGCAGAATAGGTGCATATACATCCAATGAGGGATTACAGTATATTGAGTATACCGCTTTTGCTTTTTGTCTCAGAATGTATGACCTGTATGTACATATTGTATTTGGTTTTGAGCATTGTAAATTAAATTGTACATGAAGTTGTAAATAAATTATTAGTGTTTTGGAAAGTAAAAGTTGTATTATATTTCCTTATCTCAGACTTTGAAAAATTTCTATGGAATTGAGTTGATGAATTGTTGTGTTGAGAAATGTATTGAAGTTGAGATTTGGAAAATTATAGAAGTGCTTTTACAGGTTTTCTGAAGAACTGTTTTATCCAAAATACAGAGGGCACTTTGCCAAAAATTTTATAGAAATTCCAAATAAATCAAATGAGTTAGTTGTTTCACCTCAGTTCACCAAAGTTTTTAACACCTGTAAATAGTGCTCACCACTGTAAAAGAAGTAAGAAAAGTTTTTAAAATCCCTTGTAGTGTATTTAATGGATTATCAGTAGACGGAGTTGGTAATTCATTAGGTATACTACGGGATCATGTTATGCCTTACAGAGGGGTAGGGTGTGACACCAATATATCATCTATGAATACCACAACAAACTGATCGAGGTATGGTCTAAAAATAGTGTTCATCAGATCCATAAAAGCAGCCGGAGCATTAGTTAACCCGAATGGCATGACCAAGAACTCATAATGGCCATAGCGGGTTCTGAAGGCAGTTTTAGAAATACTTTGCTCTTGTACTTTCAGCTGATAATAACCTGATCTCGAGTCAATTTTGAGAACATACCGCACCCCTCAACCGATCAAACAAGTCATCAATGCGGGTAATGGATATCTATTTTTATTGTCACCTTATTCAATCGCCGATAATCAATGCATAACCGAGAGTGCCATCCTTCTTCTTTACAAACAATACCGGGCGCTCCCCAAGGTGACACACTAGGCGGATAAAGCCCTTGTCAAGCAACTCTTGCAACCGCACTTTCAACTCTTTCAATTCTGCGGTGCCATTCTATATGGCGTTATGGAGATTGGGTCCACACCGAGCATAACATCAATTTCAAATCGCACCTCTCTTTCGGAGGTAATCACGGCAATTCATCAGAAATACATCCGGAAAGTCACATATCGTAGGGATGTCCCTTAGTGCTGGACTCCCCACCTGGGTGTCTATCACATGTGCCAAGTATGCTTCACACCCCTTTTTAATCATCCTTCTGGCTAGTGCAGCCGAAATGATGTTTGATGGCGATAAATGCCTCTCCCGTGTATTACCACATCACCATACACAGTGAGACCCTAAGTGACTGTCTTCAGTCTACAGTCAATCATGGCATGATGCCTGGCTAACCAATCCATGCCCAAGATGATATCATACTCTCTGAAGGGCATTTCAATTAAGTCTGACAGGAAAATATGTCCTTGGATCACCAAAGGACAGTCTCTATAGATTCTGTTGACCCGGACTTCTTGTCCTAACGGACTAGTTACTAGCACTTCAAAACCCATTTGCACACATGGAACAGCAAGTGAACAAACTATGCTAGCACTAACATATGAATGGGTTGAACCCGGATCAAACAATACAAATACTTCTTGATCAGAGATAGAGAATGTACCAGCTACCACATCAGAAGTCTCAGCCTCTTCTCGCTGTTTCATTGCGTAGATTCTGGTTGAAGCACTTCCTTGTCTGGCCCGACCAATTGTGCCACTGTTGCTGAGCGGTGCCTCTACCTCTGCCTCTTACTGCCTTGGCGTGAACCTCTGGGAGCAGGACTCTGAATAGATCCCTCGGCAGTAGTAGGAGCTGGACCATATCTTGGAGCATTAGTACAGTCTCTTGCTAAATGACCCTTGCCTCCGCAGTTAAAACAGGCTCCAGTGGCCCAATAACACTCCCCCCCATGAATCTTGCCACAAGTCTCACAGGGGCGGGCAGACTGTGAACCCCTGCTTGACTGCTGGCCAGACCTAGGGGGTCTCTGTCCGGAAAATCTGCCTCTACTAAATCTTCCACCCCGACCCCTGCTGGGTCCACTAAACTTCTTTCTCTTTCCAGAGGTAGCACCAGAACTCTGTTCAACTGATTTTTCCCCCTTGTCTTTTTCTGATTTCTCTTGTGAACCCTTCCTCACTGCCCCTTCTGATTCTATCCTTTCTAATTCCAAGGCTTGTGAGATCAATTCAGAAAAATTCTGATGTCTGAAACCCACAACTTGCATTCTCAGACTCTGTCTTAGCCCGGACTCAAACCTCTTGCATCTGTCTCTGGGGGTGGAGACTAAGCTTCCAGCATAGTGGCTTAGCCTTGAGAAATCTCTTTCATACTCTGCTACAGTTCGGTTCCCTTATTTCAAACTCAAAAATTCTTGCGATTCGATCAACATATGCATCAGGATGTATTTACTGCGAACTCTCGATGAAGTCATCCTGTGTCAACTTGGTGGTTCAGCCAAGCTGTGGGGGATGGTCTTCCACCAATCATACGCATCCCCTTGCAGTAGCGACACAGAATATTCCAACTTCAGCTCATCTTGGCAGTACAGTTTCTTAAACACTCTGTCCATTCTTTCAAGCCATTGCTCTGCCTCTAAAGGGTCCACTTTGTACCCTTAAATTCTGCGACCCCATACTTTAGCAATTTATCAAAGCGTCTTCTTTGGAGGCGGTGGTTGTGCCACAGTGGTTGGGGTGGAGCTTGAGCAGGCATACCCGACCATTTGTTGAAACATTGCCGCTTCTCTGTAATGCGGCTATGCGAGAATTTGCGGCATTTGTGGGCTGGTCTTCTTGACCACCGACATTCGGTAAAGCTGGGGCTTCCCTTGTGCCTCGGCTTCATTTGCTCAAGCGAGCGATCCCCTTCTTCCATTTGATCGAAGTTAGGGTATCTCTGAACAAATAACACAAGGAGATTTCCCTCCGTTAGGTCATATTCATGATGTAATGCCTTTGTATGTAACAATTATGGACATTGAGCAGTTGTACTTAACAAAGAAAAACACAAATTCACAATTTAAAACATAATTCAAAAACTTGCTCTGATACCACTAAAACATGTCACACCTTACCCCTCTGTAAGGCATAACATGATCCCGTAGAATACCTATGAACTACCGAACTTCACCTACCGATAACTCATTAAGTACCCTACAAGGGATTTTAAAACAATTTTCTTATCTTTGACAAGTGGTGAGCATTTCAAATAAGTATTTAAAACATTTAGTTGAAATTAAAACTAATTAATATTTTTGGCCATTTTAGTTTTCCATAAATTTTATAAAAATTTTGTGAGTTTCCTCTGTATTTTGAGAAAACAGATTCTTGAATACTGTAAAAGCACTTCTAAAAGTTTTTCTCAACCACTACTTCAATTTCAAACTCAATCTCAATCAATTTCTCAAATTCACAAGTTCAATAATTTCTTCAAAATCATGTCCATCAATATCATTTATTCGTATTCCATTCAAGATAAACAATTTATATATTCATCATACTAAAATTTACATTCAGGAAGTCCAAACTAAAATTTATTACAACTTTTATACAAACTTTGTACAAGCTGCTCAAGACCCATGTACATGTCCATACATTTATGTGCAATATATACATCAAAAGAAATATTCTGATTAGGGTATAAATTATATCCGAAGACTTCAAGTGATGACTTCACACACCTCGTGACTCGATCTGCTGCTCCTCTAATCTCTATATCTGCGGCAATGATAAAGCTATCATTGAGTACTAAGACTCGATGGTGCACAATATACTAAAATAATCTTTATGCAAAACTTAAAGCACATTCATTCAAAAATTTGACTAAACATGAAAATTAAATACAATCATGCATTGTAAGATTTTACATGTAAACCAAGTTTATTTCAAAGTATCAAGACACATTTCATAAAACCCACAGTTAAATCATGCCATTCGAAACAAATAGAATCTCAATAGCCGAGGCTAAGAGAAATCACATGAATCTCGATAGCAGAGGCTAAAGAGAAATCATGTCACAAGGCTAGCTAGCTCAAATATATGGATATCCATTCACATCCTCTTCTCTTGGCACACCTCAACACTTCTCGGAGAAGGAATCAAAATTCGAAACTAATTACCCCCACTAGTCGTGCTAGTGAGGTGTTCAAATATATGGTCATGATACTGTGGTTTTAAAACTTATCTTAACAATTTGCTAAACATTGTCATTTCAAATATACACAATAATTTTCACAATTTGAATCAAAACATCATAAGTAAGGTCACAATACTTTCAACAATTCAAAGCAACAATAAAATGCATATTTCATTCATTTAATCAATGAATTTTTTTTTTAAAGCATAGTAATATTGTGCATAAACCTCAAACGAGTCGTCCTTTAGCCTCGACTCGGTTCCTCGGGTTCCTTCCCGATATTCTTTTCAACTGAAACACACAATTTTACAATGTTTCAGTACTAGAACTTAAAATAAATTCAAAATAAACTTAGCTTCACATTTACCTAACTCTAACGTGTTAAATTCGACGTTCTCGAAATTTTGTGTTTAGTTACTATTCACTGCACTATTCAAGTCAAATTATTGACTTTCTAAGGCTTAATAGGTATGGGAACTCCAACTTCACCCACATACCACATTTTGGTCACCAAACTTGTTGGTTTCGTCATTTGTTTAAAGCTTAGGTCATTTTGGCAAAATTGCCAATTTTCGCTTTGGTTTCCGGTTGCACTATTCCATTGGTTGATCTACTGTTGGAATTTGACAAAACTTCCTTCATAGAAAATGTTCCTTATTGTCTTAAGTGTATTCTCATTTTTGGATCACCTCAATCGGAGTTTTGTAGCTCAAGTTATGGCCAAAATAAGTTTATCGTTCACGCAATCGCTCATACTGCAATTTAGGTGTCAGCGATTTTTGGTTCAACTTTGGTCAATTGTTTGATCAAGTTAAGTTCAAAATTTGGTCTCACTTTCTTCATATGAAATGTTGTACTATGTCTTAGGTTTCCATCGGTTCAAGAATCGCCTAAATCTGAGTTTTCTAGAGAGAGTTATAGCTATCCAAACATTGCTGCTCAACTAAAAATCTGCAGAATTTCAGTACAGAAATTTTAACTTTGCTCAATGATTTGAATGAGTTAATGGCATAATTTGGGTTGGTGTTCTTCATGAAAGTTTTAGGTCTATATCATATCTAATTGCTGGTAAAATTTCAGGTCAATTTGACCTACCTAGCTCAAGTTATGACCACACTGTTCATTTGGTCAGTTTAGTGCAGTGGCAGCCTGCTATCAACTCACTTTGGTCAATTGTTTCACCAAGTTTTGGTCAGTTTTTGGCAATGGTTCCTTAATGAAAATTGTGCTCTTATGTCTATTTTCATCTCCAATTGGTGGCATATCAATTGGACTTGTAAAATTTGAGTTTTGGTCCTTAAAAGTGGTTTGGTCATGCTGCCAAAGAAGATGACCATTGACCTACGAATTTGGTTTAATTTCCTACCATTCCCACACAATTCATTTGGTCATAATTGACCACTATTTCACTTCACAATAGGTCAAACATGCCATTTATGTATTTCTCCAAAATTTGCCTCAAACCCTAGGCCTCCAAACCCTAATTCATCTAATTATTGTAATTAATCACACTTAATTGTTTTAATGCTAATCATTCAACACCAATAAGCTCACATACACCTTTAAATTCACCAAGTTCATGCATACACATCCTCAAACCCTAGTTGACTAAAATTTAGGTTTGGTCCTTCAACAATTTATTTCATTGTATTTTTCCACAATTTCTAGTGTAATTCAACTACTTAATTATGAATTTAAACATAATATTAAAAACTAACCACTAACCTCTTTTGTTGAATTTCTCCCTTTTCAAATCTTCTTTCTTTCCTCCTCTTTTGTTGTCAAGATGCTTGTCAAAGTCCAAGAACAAGACTTACTTAAAGGAGTTAGGGAGTTTATAAAATAAAATCAAGCTTTTGAAAGCTTGAAATGGGTGTTAATGGTGGAAAGGCAAATGAGAGAAATGAGGGAGAAAGAGTGACGGGAATGAAGTAATCAAAAATTTTTTTCTTTTCTTTTATCTATTTTGCTTATGGAAGACCCTTAAATCCAAATTAATTAATTCAATTTATTAATTCTTTTATGACATCACCTTTGACTTTTCTAACTTCTTTCCTTTTCTTTTTTTTTTTCTATTTATTTTTCTATTAGTTCTTTAATTCTATTGTCGATTCTGAAATTTTCTTTTCTCCGATTTTATTTGTGATTATGTCGAGTCACTCGGGTCAATTGACCAAATTGCCCTCGCTGCGTTCATCGGTTTGCAAATAATCCAATATTTCTTCCGCTCCTCGACCTAATTATTTGACCGACTTAACAGTTCTTTTCGTGATTTTCTCTTTTCCATCAGTGTTCATAAGGTCCTACGGACCGCACGTCACTTTTACGGTTGAAATTTGAGTTTAAAATGACTTCAGCTGCTCTCAGGAGGTCACTCATCGCCGTGACTTACTGCTTAACCTCTTTTGTTCTTTTTTTCTTATTTATAGTTAACTAATTAAACATTACTAATTATTTGTGTTTATGGCTTCTCAAATTGTCTTAAGTGTGGCCCTAATCCCATTAATTGTCCGGACCGACACCGGTCACCGGAACAGTGAAATATACCAGGCTATACCAATAGGGGTGTTACAATGTAGGCCTCAATGATGGACCAGCTGCCTCAGGTTTACCAGGTTTCCTACCCCTTTGTGGTGTAGGAGCAGGTCTGTCAGTTTGTGTTGGAGCAACAGTAGTAGTCCTCTTCGGACAATTCTTGATCTGGTGTTCTGTAGATCCACACCGCAAGCATGCACCGGTCACTCACCAACATTCCCCCTTGTGCCACTTCTGACAGTACTGACAAGCAGAAGATGCAGGGGCTGGTCCCCTAAACACCGTCGCTG
Source organism: Hevea brasiliensis (assembly GCF_030052815.1). NCBI lineage: Eukaryota > Viridiplantae > Streptophyta > Magnoliopsida > Malpighiales > Euphorbiaceae > Hevea > Hevea brasiliensis. The sequence goes on along the minus strand of NC_079500.1, from coordinate 46,377,342 downwards.
GAGAGCTACCCATTAATGGTGTGGACTGGCCTCTCCTAGGTGTGAACTGTGGTCTGGGCCCCTAAGACTGACCCTGACCCTGTGGTGGTCCCGAACTCTGAGCAGGAGGACCCTTATTCTTCTTACTGGGAGCAGAATATGCACTGGACTGACCTGGACCCCTCTTCTGCTGTCTTTCCCTTTTATTTTGTTCATTGATTCTAACCCTTTCAACTTTTGATGCAGCATCCACCAGTTTAAAAAAATCCGTGATCTCCAGTGCTGTGATCATGACTTTGATGTTGTCATTGAGCCCTTCCTCAAACCGTCTGCACCTTTCTACCTCGGTAGGGACTATCTCCCTCCCATACCGGCTCAGTCTAACAAACTCACGCTCATACTCAGCCACTGACAACTGTCTCTGTCTAAAACTGATGAATTCCCTTCTTTGCTCTTCTAAATACACTTTACTCATATATTTCTTCCTGAATTCTGTGAGGAAGAATTCCCAGGTGATCCGTTCAGGTTGCACCTCACTGGTTACTATGTCCCACCACTGATATGCATCATCCTGAAGTAGGGACACAACACCCACTGAGTTACGCCGGGGTGCAGTTTAGCTGTTTCAGTACTCTGATGGTTCTGTCCAACCAAATTTCTGCAGCCATGGGATCATCCTCCCTCTTTCCAAAGAAGTCTACAGCCCCATGTTTTCACAATTTCTCCAAATGGGACTTCTGTGGTGCTAGTGGAGGTTGTGGTTGTGGTTGTGGTGGTGGAATTGCCCCCATCATTTGCCGGTAGAACTCGGTCATTTGCTGGAATAGAGCAAACTGAGGTTGAGCAGGTGCCTCAGCTGCTGGTGGAGCAGATTCTCCCCGCCCTGATTTCACCCTTGGTGGAGCATGACTCTCCACCTCTTCATCAACCGCTTCATGGGCAGATCCATAACCTATTCAAAATAAGAAAACAACAGATCTGCATCAGTGCCACCTCAACACTTACAAATGCAATGCAATGGAATGTACTCTATCTAGACCCAGAAACGCCTAAACCGATGCTCTGATACCACTAAATGTGACACCCCTTACCCGTCTACAGTGTAGCCGAGCAAGTTATGCCACTCAGTGTGTCGGAACACCAATTCATGTTTCAATTTCAATTAATGCTTTTTAATTCATTTATTTATAATTTTTGATAAATCTAAATTTTTTCGCAAATTTTATAGAAAATCGAACAGAGTGCCGGCTATAAATTGGAAAAATAGTTCTTCTAAACCTGTTAAAAACACTTCCAATAATATCATCACATTATTCTCAATCAACCTCCAATATATTCTCAACAATTTCTCAATTCACTTCAGTATCTCAAAAATTCAATTTAATTCAAAAAACAATCAACTCAATGAAAAATGCTCAATTTATTACTGAACATATTCCATAGATGCTTACATCAAAAGTATAATTACATGAATTTATAATATACATTGCAGAAGGTTACAAAATATAAAATATCAAAATATCAAAATATCAAAATGGCCTAATGTCTTATCAAATGCACTGCAATGTGAGGTGACTCTGAACTCTGAGTGCAGATATGAAGGCTCACCTCAGATGAGGCCTACTGACTCCCGACTATGTCTCAAGACTGCAAGTGGCAAAGCGACGCTAAGCAATTCTGCTTAGTGGTGACAATATAAAATAAAATAAAATAAAATAGAAACATGTGTACAGAATGTATGTTTACATTTTTGGGTGAACTAAGTCTCAAATGTTTATTGCAATATTATTCAATTGAAGTTTGGTAAGATTTATTAATACTGCCTGAGTAACCTATACTAGTTGACTGGACTGGATAAATGGGTAAACTAGTGCTGGGTACTAAGTACCTCGACCATCACACCATCGGTCACATTGTGTCTCATTTAACTTGGTTGTATTTTATTTCAAAAATTTTTCCTAAATTTTTCTTATTAATATTTGAGTTAATTACGGTTCCTTACTTAAGTTTAAATATTTTTCCAGACGTTCTAGCTGTCCGGACCGACATTGGTTACCTGAACAGTAGAATGTACGGAGTTGAGTTATGGCCTAAACACTAACTGCTGCCCAAATGGTCAATTTTCAGGCCTCAATTGCACTTAATCCGGATTTGGTCATTTTTCAAGCTACCTTGCAAGCAGAATTTTGGCAAGCTTCCTTCATGAAAGTTGGCATGTTTTATGCCTAGTTTCACCTCCAATTGGTCTCATACCAATTGGAGCCACACACTTAAAGTTATAGGCCTAAAACACAGACTGCCTTATTGCATTTCTTTCATACACATCAAGGATCACTCCTAACACTTACCAAACTCAATATTCAAGTCAATTCTGGTTGTATCATGAATAAACAAAATTCACAAAACATTATAGGTCATTTTGGTAGCTTACAATTACATTCAACATACACCATAAAGTGTAGAATTTATCAACTCATTTACAACAATTTAAGCATCTAAACATAACACTTTTACATGTCCAACTTCACACCATCATACATACACTCAAACTGCCATAACCACTATTACAATTCCACATAATTATTCCATAAACCAAGCATGAATTCCAACATTCTTCAAGAATTAACAAACTTCCGCAATGGTACCTTTACATTCCATTAATTTCCAAGCTTCAAATTTCAATTTACATTTACATATACTAAGTATACATCACCCAAACAATTTCCTACACAATATACATTTAATCAATCATTTAATTCACCATTTACAAGCAAAAATAAACTGTCTTTAAAGTGTTTCCATGGCTACCAAAAGTACACTTCCCCATTCAACATCAAACTTCAAAAATCTCTCCATAAATCAAACACCCATAACATCCTTACAAACTTTAATTAAACAATAATAAAAAACACAAACTTACCACTTTGGAAATTCTTCAAAACCTCACCAAAACTTCTTAAAATTGCTATCAAACTCTTCCTTGTGATGTGGGGATAAACTTTAATGAAGCAACCTTGGTGTTTGGAGGTGGAATAGAGGAGATGTGGGAGCTTGAATCACATGCGGCAATGGAGGATTTGGGGGCTCTTCACTACGGCAATGGTGGTTTTGAAGGTTGAAGATGAAGTGTAAGTGGAGTAATCTTCCCACTTAATGCATATTATAATCCTTAGTGGTCCACTCACATAAATTAAATCATATTATATGTTTTAATTGATAATTACTCAATTTACCCTCCATTTTTGCTATTTACATTAGGTACCCCTAAATTAATTTTTCATTATATTTTCCAAGTGTAATATTATTTATTTTTAATGAAAATTTAGGTTAAAAGACAACTCGGGATGTCAAATGACCACAATGCCCCTGTTCGGGTTGCATTCCCGATTTTTCGGTAACACCGGGTTTTGTCCATTTTTCGATTTCTCACTTTTCTTTGTACTAATTAATTAATTTTTCTTTGATATTCCTAATGGCATTTATACTTCAATAGGGGTTTATTTAAGTCCTAAAAATATTTTCCAGGGTTCCCCGCGGTCCAGGGCTAGTTAACGGTCCACGCCGTGACTTCCTAGTGTGGTCACCCATCGCTAGGGTTCTCGGCTCGCTTAACTTGGCTACATTTCTTTGCTATTTTTTTCCTTTGTTTTTCTTGTATTTTCTTTTCTTGTATTTCATTATTTTATGTCTCCTCACTCATATCGAAGTGTAGTTCTAGGCATCCTAGCTGTCTGGACAATACTGGTCATTGGAATAGTAGAACGCACTACCGAACTTAGGGGTGTTACATAGTCTCTGAACAGTTTCCCCTTTCTGCCAAACCTCATAATTTTCTTCCAAGGAGAAACTTTGAGAAATACCTTGTCACCCACAGTATACTCAATATCTCTTCTCTTTATATCAATGTAGGACTTCTAAAGTTCTTCTGAAGGTCTAATGCAGTCTTGAGTCTGTCTCTGATAAACTTAATCTTCTCCTCAGTTTGTTAGACAATTTCTAGGCTAATCAATTTCCTTTCACCAACTTCATCCCAACACAAGAGAGTTCTGCACTTCCTGCCATACAAAGCTTCATATGAAGGCATCCCAATGCTTATCTGATAACTGTTGTTGTAGACAAATTCAATCAAAGGTAAGTGTGTGTCCCAACTACCTTCAAACTCAATCACATAAGCTCGTAGCATATCCTCCAAGATCTGAATTACCCTCTCAGACTGGCTGTCTGTCTGTGGATGGAATGCAATACTAAAGTTCAATTTAGTTCCTAGGGCTTTTTGTAAACTACTCCAGAATCTATAAGTGAACTTTGGATCTTTGTCTGACACAATAGATACTGGCACTCCATGAAGTCTCACTATCTCATCAATGTACAGTTTAGCCAATATGTTCAGGTTATAGTACATCCTCACTAGCAGAAAGTGGGTAGACTTGGTCAATCTATCCACAATGACCCACATTGCATTATGATTCTTCTATGTTCTAGGAAGTCCCACCACAAAATCCATTATGATCCATTCCCATTTCCACTCAGGAATTGGCAATTGTTGTAGAAACCAGCTAGCACTTGGTGTTCAGCCTTCACTTGCTGACAAGTTAGGTATTTGGCAACATATTCAGCTATATCCTTCTTCACACCCATCCACCAATAGTGCTCTTTTACCATTCTATACATTTTAGTTCCGCTAGGGTGCATAGCAAAAGGAGAGTCATGTGCTCCCTTCATAATGATTTGCCTCAATTCCACATCATTTAGAATGCACATTCTACCCTGGTATAACAGTAAGCCACTATCATTCATTGAAAAAGTCTGGGTGGAGCTTTCAGTTAAACATCTCTTCAACTCATCAAAACTCTGCTGACATTTATCAGTCCACTAAAATTTCACATCTTTCTGAAGTAACTTGGTTAGTGGAGATGCTAACATAAAGAATCCCTTTACAAAACAACGGTAGTAACCAGCTAAACCTAGAAAACTACAAACTTCTATAACATTTCTGGGTGGCTTCCAGTTAAGGATAGTTTCTATCTTGCTGGGATCCACTTGAATACCTTCAACTGATACAATGTGTGTAACACCCCTATGTTCGGTAGTGCGTTCTACTATTCTGGCGACCAGTGTTGCTCGGACAGCTAGGATGCCTAAAACTACACTTCGATATGAGTGAGGAGACATAAAATAATGAAATACAAGAAAAGAAAATACAAGAAAAACAAAGGAAAAATAATAGCAAAGAAATGTAACCAAGTTAAGCGAGCCGAGAACCCTAGCGATGGGTGACCGCACCGGGAAGTCACGACGTGGACCGTTGACTAGCCCTGGACTGCGGGGAACCCTAGAAAATATTTTTAGGACTTAAATAGACCCATATTGAAGTATAAATACCATAAGAAATATTAAATGAAAATTAAATAATTAGTACAAAGAAAAGTGAGAAATCGAAAAAACGGATAAAACCCGGTGTTACCGAAAAATCAGGAATGCAACCCGAACAGGGGCATTGTGGTCATTTGACACCCCGAGTTGTCTTTTGACCTAAATTTCCATTAAAAATAAATAATATTACACTTGAAAAATTGAATGAAAAATGAGATTAAAAATAAAATATGATTAAGAGAAATTAAGTGGAAAAATATGGGAATAATTAAAAGTTTAATTATAATATTATTTATTTAGGGATAGTGGAGCACTAAGTGGACTATATAAGCTACATGAGGACCAGAAAAGCTGCATTCAACTTCATCTTCTTCTCATTTTAAAACCTTGCCGAATCCATTTCCTTCCCTAAAAACCACCATGGCCACACCTTGCATGCAAGCTCCACTCCTAATGATCAAGCCACAATTTCTCCAATTGTTCTTCATTAAAAGTGTTCTACACATCATGGGCAGCATGTAGGAAGCAAGAAAGAGGAGTTTTGGTGAAGTTTAATTAAGCCCAAGTTGAGGTTAGCGCTTAATCTTTCCATTTTCCTTCATTAATCCTTGTGTTGAGCTTTGGGTAAGTTGAATTGCTAAGAAAATTTGAGGAAATGATTGAGTATGGGTGAACCTTATTTTTGGCAGCCATGGAAACTCTTTAAGAGCAATTTATTCTTGCTTCTAAATGGTAGATTAAAGGATTGATTAAATGTATATGTGTGTAGGAAATTATTTGGGTGATGTATACTTAGTATATGTGGATGTGTATTTGAAATTTGAAGCTTGGGAATTAATGGAATGTAATGCATGAATTGGTAGCCTAGTTAGGTAAACCATAAGGATGTTATTTCATGTTTGGATGATAGAATATTAATGTTGAATTGTGTTAGTTGTGATGGCACTTTGGGTATATGTGTGATGGTGTGAAGTTGGACATGTAAATGAGCATGAATAGGTTGTTAAATTATTGTAATTGAATTTGACAAATTCTGCACTTAATGGTGTATGTTGAATGTGATTGTAAGCTGCCAAAATGATCAATAAAATATTGTGAAATATGTTTAGGTTAGGGTACAAACCAGAAATGGCATAAAGGTGAAGTTTGGTAAGGGTTAAAGGTGATCTTTGATGAGTATGAATAAAATGCAATAGGGCAGTTTGTGTTTTGGGCCTAGAACCTTAAGTGTGTAGCTCCAATTGGTATGATACCAATTGGAGGTGAAACTAGGCACAAAATGTGCCAACTTTCATGAAGGAAGCTTGCCAAAATTCTGTTTGCAAGGTAGCTTGAAAAATGACCAAATCCGGATTAAGTGCAAATAAGGCCTGAAAATTTACCATTTGGGCAGCAGTTAGTGTTTAGGCCATAACTCACTCAAAACAGGTCCAATTGACCTGAAATTTTAACCATGAATAGTTAAGACCCATATCTACAAGTCTTATGAAGACACCAAAGCCCATAAATGACCATAAGCAAGTCAAATAGCTTGCACAATTCGGGTCCAAAAACTGGCCGAACCTAAAATGACCTAAAATGACCTAAAGTGACCAATTTTGATGCATTTTGACCAGCAATAGTAAAATGACCATAACTTGGTCTACATAACTCAGAATGACCTGAAATTTTCCCCACGTGCAATAAGACATAGACCTACAAGTTTGTACTTTTGACCGAAACTCGAAAACTAAGGGAATTAGGTCGTCCAGCTAGGTCAAACTACTATCCCGGAATCCGGCAAATTGCAAGAAAATGCAAGATACATGGAAATGAATTTGGTAACATGTACCAACCCTAAAAGACTATCGAATGTGACATATTAGTAACATTAAAACCTAATTTACCTAGAATGCATCGAGGGTCGACATATTAGGTTGACTAAGCAAATAATAGAATTTAGTGAATTAATTATCAAGCATTATCGTTAGAGACAGTTTAAATAAGTACTGAAACACTTCAAATTGTGTTTCTCAGTTAGCAAAGACTCAGGGAAAGGGAAGGAAACACTGAGTCAAGGCCAGGAGACAGTTATCAGAGGTTTGTGCACAATAAGTATTTCTTTTGAATTTTTCAATTGAAATAAATTATGATTATTTATATGTTATTGTTTTAAATTGTGTTTGTGCACAGTAGCTATTCCTTTTGAAATTTTCAATTGAAATAAATTATGATTATTTGTGTGTTATTGTTTTAAATTGTGTTTGTGCACAATAGTTATTTCTTTTGAATTTTTCAATTGAAATAAATTATGATTATTTGTATATCATTGTTTTAAATTATGTTTGTGCACAATAATTTTGACTTCTCATTTTCTACTTAAAAATTTAATTGAACATTATAGTTTTAAATTGTGTCCGTACACAATACTTTTATATTCACTGCTTTTACTAGTAAATTTATTTAGAGAAATGAGTTATGAATAATTTTTGATTGCTTTGGTTTTGGGAATATTATTTGGAAATTATTGTGTTGCCAACTTTGCAAATAGAAATTTTGAGATAAAAAGTGATTTATTGGTTTGTATAAAATATTATGACTTGAAATTGTTTTGATTCACACTTGGCATGACACTGTTACTATGTTCCTCCTCCATTTATAGGGTGAGTGTGATATATTCCTCCCTCTTTGAACTATCAGTCTTGGGTGAGTGTGATTATGTTCCTCCCTCTTTGACTTGCCAGTCTGAGGTGAGTGTGGATGAGTACTCATTATTCAGCTAGCTTCCTCCCTCATTGATTTTAATTATTGGGATGAGTGTGTCTTGTCGTGGTGTACAACACGGCATGTGTGGAAAAATTGTATCATGGCCTAAATTGTGTTATCGATCGGCAACACTGTATTATTCAGTTATTTGATCAAATTGTGTTAATTCAATTATTTGATCAAATTGTGTTATAGATTGACAAAACTGTATTATTCAGTTATTTGATCAAATTGTGTTATGGATTGACAAAACCGTGTTATTCAGTTATTTGATCAAATTGTGTTATTGATTGGCAAAACTGTATTACTCAGTTTTTTGATCAAATTGTGTTATGGATTGGCAAAACCGTATTATTCAGTTATTTGATCAAATTGTGTTATGGATTGGCAAAACTGTGTTACTCAGTTATTTGATCAAATTTATGTTATATAAACTTTGTAAATTGTGAAATGGAATTGTGAACTATTTGATTTGTGAATTGTCAATAAAAGATTTATGTATCGCATTTCAAATTGTTATTGTGCACCACTGAGTAAATTTTACTCAGCGATAGCTTTTCATTGCTGTCGCAGGTAGACAGACTGACAGGGCAGCAGACTAGGCTGCTAGTACTACATTAAGAGATCATCGGGTATATTGAGTGTACCACATTTTTCATTTTGTACTGTAATGTATGTTCACTGTATGTATATATTATTATTGGTTTTGAGCAGTTGTAAATTAAAATTTTACATTGAAGTTGTAAAGTAAATTATGAGTTATTTTGGCTTGTAAAATTTGTACTGTATTTCTTTTATCTCAGTCTTTGAAAAATTATTGTGGATTTGAGTTGAAAAACATATTGTGTTGAATTATGTTGGAGTTTGAGATTGAGAAAATTATTGAAGTGCTTTTTACAGGTTTTTGAAGAACTGTTTTGTCCAAAATACAGATGGCACTCTGCCAAAATTTTTACAGAAATTATTAATAGTCCAAGTGTGTTAGCTGTTTCACTTCAGTTCAAAAAGGTTTTTAACACCTGTAAATAGTGCTCACCACTATAAAAAGAAGTAAGAAAAGTTTAAAATCCCTTATAGTGTATTTAATGAGTTATCAGTAGACGAAGTTGGTAATTCATTAGGTATACTACGGGATCATGTTATGCCTTACAGAGGGGTAGGGTGTGACAATGTGCCCCAAGAAAGCAATTTTTTTTTTTTTTCCGAAATTCACATTTTGATAATTTGGCATACAATTGTTTCTCCCTCAGAGTCTGTAACACCATCCTCAGATGCCTATCATGCTCTTCTTCACTCCTTGAATACACCAGAATATTGTCGATGAAAACCACCACAAACTGATCCAAATATGGCTTGAAGATAGTGTTCATCAAGTATATAAAAGTAACTGGAGCATTGATTAAATCGAATGGCATTACCAGAAACTCATAATGGCCATATTGAGTTCTAAAAGTAGTTTTAGGTATGCTCTGTTCTTGCACCCTCAACTGATAATATCGCAATCTCAGGCCAATTTTAGAGAACACAGTTGCATCCTTCAATTGATCAAACAAGTCATCTATCCGTGGCAGAGGATATCTATTCTTTATTGTCACCTTATTTAACTGTCTGTTGTCGATACATAGATGGAGAGTACCATCTTTCTTCTTAACAAATAGTACTGGTGCTCCTCAAGATGACACACTAGTGTGGATGAAGCCCTTATCAAGCAATTCTTGCAACTGCACCTTTAACTCCTTCAACTCAGCAAGTGCCATTCTATATGGAGTAATGGAGATTGGGTCCACACTAGGCATAACCTCTATTTCGAACTGCTCCTCTCTTTCCAGAGGTAATCCTGGCAATTCATTAGGAAAGACATCCAAAAAGTCACTTACTGTAGGGATATTCTTCAATTATGGGTTCCTTACTTAGGTGTCTATCACATGAGCCAAATAAACTTCACACCCCTTCCTGATCATTTTTCTAGCAAGTGCAGCTGAAATAAGGTTTGATGGCAGTAACTACCTTTCCCCATGTATTACCACATCACCATACGGAGGGAGACCAAAAGTGACTGCCTTCAATCTACAGTCAATCATTGCATGATGCCTGACTAGCCAATCCATGCCCAAGATGATATCATAATCTCATAAGGGCATTTTAATGAAATCAGATAGAAAGGTGTGTCCTTGAATTACTAAAGGGCAATCTTTATACACCCTATTTACCCTGACCTCCTAGCCTAATGAACTAGTTACTAGCACATCAAAGTCCATTTTCATACATGGGATAGTAGCAGAATAGACAATGCTAGTACTAACATACGAGTGTGTAGAGCTAGGATAAAATAACACATAAGCATCTTGGTCAAGGATAGAAAAAGTACCAGCTACCACATCTGATGTCTTAGCCTCTTGCCTCTGTTTCATAGTATACACTTTGGCTAGGGCACCACCCTACTCTGGCTGGTTCACAGTACCTTGGTTACCAGATGTGCTACCCCTACCTCGACCTCGACCTCTAGCAACTGGCTGTGATCCTCCAAAGGTGGAGCCTTGAACTGAACCCTCTAAAGTAGTAGGTGGCCTAGACCTACGTGCACTTGTCCGGTTCCACCATAGCTATAACATGCTCCTATGGCTTTATAGCATACCCCACCATGTGTTTTGCCACATGTTTCACAAAGGTGGACTGATAGTGCATTTATGGGAGTCTGTTGGGTTTAATGATCGAATCAGGGTGGTCTCTGCCCAGAAAATCTACCTCTGCCATACCTCTGACCAGGCTCTACTAAACAATGTGGGATAGTCTTCCACCACTCATATGCATCTCCCTGTAGCAAAGAGACTGAATGCTTAAACTTCAGATCATTAGTGCAATACAGCATTTTAAATACTCTTTCCATCCTCTCAAGCCACTATTCTGCTTTTAGAGGATTCACTGTACCTTTGAATTCCCCATACTTCTTTAATTTTTCATAGTGTCTAACTGAGAGTGGTGGTTGCACTGGAGGTGGTACTAGTGCTGGTGGAGGAACATTTCTAGCCATCTGCTGCATAAATTGAGCAGGGAATTACATCAGGGGTGCTGGTGCAGCTGGGCCTCCACACTCTGATGAGTTGGGGCCTCACCCTGAGCTTCTGCCGCAACAAACTGTTATGGTGAATGGCCCCCCTCTTCCATTTTGATTCACAATAATTTCTACCTCCTAAACCACCAATCCAAAGGAATTTTTCCTTCATTAGTCCACATTTATGATGTAATGTACTATATATATGTATCAATCAATGACATTGAGCAGTTGTACTTGAATATTTTAAATTCACAATTCAAAACATACTTTGAAAACTAGCTCTGATACAACTAAAACATATCATACCTAACCCCTCTGTAAAGCTTAAAATGATCCAGTAATATGCCTAATGAATTACCGAACTTCACCTACTGATAACTCATTAAATATACTACAAGAGATTTTGAAACAATTAAAATCCAGTTGGGAGTTTTAAGTGACCATAAAAAATGGTTAAAGTGTCCTTTTTAAAATTTGGTTAAATGCCATAAATTTTTTTTTTTACATTTTAAAAATTTTATAAAAATTTTGGCAGAATTACGGCTATAAATATAAGAAAATAGTTCTTCAATTCACCTAAAAAAGCAATTTACAATAATATCCCAGTCCAATCTCAACATTTCACAAATAATTTCTCATTTCATTTCAAGCAATCAACACATATATACAAAAGTAAGATTTCAATATTTGCAAACTCAAATATTATATAAGACTTTTTGTACAACTACTCAATATTCATGACCATATATATATATGTACTGTAAATACATCAAAAAGGAAAATACAATGGGTATTTTTAGTATATCCGAAAATAAGATGGCAAAAAGCTCCAATCTACAGCTCACTCAACTGTCTAAGTAGACTTTTTCTTACTCCTACCTACGACAGCATAACAAGCTATCGCTGAGTATTATACTCAGTGGTGCACAATCATAATTTAATACTTTAAGAAAACACAATTTGTCTAAAATATAAATAAGAGTTTTCAACATTCATCTAACATTCATATTTTCAAAAATATTATATCAAATAATTTCAAACATTGGTGTTACCACAATTCACACCACTTAGGTCATGACACAATTTTTAATCAATGCCATGTTGTACACCATGACAAAGCAATCTACAACCCCACTAACTGAAATTAATGAGGGATGTGGCTAACTAGCTATATGTGTAACACCCTTTATCCTTCTACAGTGTAGTCAAGCGAGATGTGCTACATTCGATGCCAGAGCAACCTATCCTGTCTTATCGTATATAATTTTTTTTTATATCACATCTTATTTTTGTGGAGACCTAGACGGAGTCTCCTCTGTTTTTATTAGTGCATGGCGAGTTCCATTATTTACCTGTTAAAAACCAATTATATTCATGTCATATATCCATTCATCACATCATTTCTCATTGCTTATGTCCATTTTTATGAAATAAATTTCATCTCATTCATATAAAGTTTACATACAATTGTTAGTAGTATGCCTTAGAGCATATCATTTAGTATGTATCTTGTATATATTTTTATTAATAAAAGGCATTTCCACTTTTCCGTTTACATAATATATTTATGTGTAATAGAAAAGGTCCATTGATATTTTGTTAGAAATATTATTCTTAAGTTGTTAAGAATATGAGTGACAATATTTCTAGCACAAAGTATCATAAATAGGTTCACAATCGAGGATACTTCATAATAAGGACATGACTTATCTAGAAAGATTGTATTCATGTTTGTTCCCAAGTTATTTATATGAGATATAAATAAGATGGAATGGTGAGTCTCATGCCATATGACAAACATGATAGGCACTTATAAATGATAAGTAGGCCGAACCAGTGACACTTATGACAAGCACATGGAGTTTACTCTTGTCAATGTTTTGTCATAAATCATATCAGTGCATATAATCTTTAGACCTGAGATAGCACAGTGTTCTTGTATATAGGTAGTTTGAGTTTGATACTGCTTTCATACTTGTACTGTGTATGGGTATATGGGCATGTGTTGGCTCCTACTAGTTATATATGGAGGTAGGTGTTGATCAAGATGGAATCTGTTCCTCTAAGTAAATAGAGATAAAATCCTATGTTCATTTAATTGTTCTTGATGTTTCAAGTTCCTGGCCAGGACAAATAGATTTATTCAGAAAAGAGTTTCTGATGAGAAAATCTTTTTAATCAAGAACTGGAATTAAAAGAGAACATAATATTCATAGCAAATGGAGTTTGACATAAACCATGACTCCAGCTTGAGTTGGGATTTTGTAACAGAGAGATTCTAGTGCATGGTAACATATGATTATAGGTTCATTTAAGGTAAACCTTATTACTAATTGGGTGGTCATGGCATGCTATGCTAGGTGTTAACCATGGTCTATGAGGTTTATAAAATAATTTAGAGAAATCATTTATGGTAAGAAAGAGTTCTGATGATATTAAGAGTTGATATCATGTCTCATTGCCAATTAGTGATGAGCCTAGTAAGTCACACACATACACAAGTTATCACCTAATTAAATATGATTTAATTAATTAATTAAAGAGTTTAAATTGATTAATTAAATAGGTTTGGTTTGCAATTAGATTGCAAAGTCCCTAGCATGACTTGAAACCAAATCTAGATTATTGGATGTATAATATAAGTTAAATTTATATTTAAAGTGTTTAAATATGAATTTAATTAATGAGAAATTAATTAATAGAGATTAATTAATTAATTTATATTTGATATAAATTAATTAGAAGAAGAAAATAATTATTTTGGGTTAAGAACTCAAAATTAAGACACAGGGGCATTTTCGTCATTTCACAGTGTGACACGTGGCACCATGAGATGGTGACACATGTTGCCAAATGTTTTTTAATCATGTAAAATGATTAAAATCAAGATTAAATATAGGTTTGACACTTGGCACAATGTGATTGGGTCACTTAAACCTAGAGCTAATCAAAGGGTGACATGTGGCAAGGGTTTAATGTGTTAACCTAGCTATTTAAGTGTTGTTATTAGAAAATAAAACACAACCAGTAGCCACACTCCTTTGTCACGCCACTTTGAGGGTTTTCATCTCTTCTTCTTCATCTCTTATCAATTCAAAGAGATTAGCCATCAATCTCTTGAATTAAGAACACTAGAAATTGTTTCTAGTGTCCTGTTTACATCTTTAATCTCTTAAAAGGCAGAACTTGATTTTCTAATTAATAGAAAAAGCTTTAGAAGCTATTCAAGGGCTGCCATAGGTGTTCTTGGTGTGGACAAGCTAGAGGGACAACATCTGGTGTCCTGAAGACGAATCTCAAAGGCGCAGACACTCTGCAGTGCATCAAGAGGTTAGTGTAATCGTTCTTGATTTAATCTAGGGTTCTAAAATTAATCTGATTAATTTTAAAATCTTAAATGGCAAATACAGATCCAAAAACATATTAAAAGAGTTTTAATATGTTGTTTATCATTGAAATCAAATAGATAAAAATAAATCTTGCATGATGCATGTGATCCTAGGTGAAAATTTTTGAATTCAATGGTATAAACTTGTGTTTTTCACGCTTCCGTTCCTTCAACAATAATGTACAATCATATACAATCCAAAATTTAATTACATGTCATAAAACAATTTACAATATTTACTTATAGACAATAATCAAAATGCAACATCTAATACATACATGAGCCCTACCAAAATAACTGATGAGGTGACCAACACTCTAGCAGATCTGATCAACTCTCTATCTATGCTCTACGGCTACTACTATTGCTGATGCTACTTTCCAGTACCTACACGATGGAAAAACCAGCGCGCTAAGCATAACACTTAGTGGTGCAATAATTTGAAATAAAAATAACTAAATAATTGAAATAGTTATTCTACATATAACCTTATAAAGAAATATAGATTTCATGAGTTTATTGTCACAACCTACTCCTCGTAAGATGTAACATGCTCTCATAATACACCTAATGACTTACCGTACTTTGCATACCGGTAACCCATTAAATATACTACAAGGGATATTAAAACAATTTTCGTTCATTTTTAAATTGGTGGGTAAATTTTTTTTTTTCAGATTTTAAAAACCCTTATTTAAAGTCTAAACATAAATTAAATTTTTAGATATTTAAAATCTCCGCAATTTTTACAAAAATTTCGGCAGCGTGCCGTCTGTATTTTGAGAAAATAGTTCTTCAAAACCTGAAAATAAAGACACTCCCAATATTTTTCTCAATCGCAACTCCATTATTCAATCTCATTTCAAAAATCAACACAAGCAACTCAATACACAGTTTAAATTAAATCAAACATTGAAATATCTCATTAAGATAACAAAATAAATATTTACATGCATGGGAGTATTAAAAATTTAGTAGTACAAAACTTTATAAGTATATAAAATCTCAAGATAACCTTATAATAATTTGTATTTCATTACAATCCAAAAATATACTACAAAAGAGTTGGTACAACTGCTCAAAGTAAATTTCATACATATAATTACAAAATTATATCAAAATCTAAAGTACAAGGGTATACCTATGATATACCCGAAGATAATCTCACTATTCCTTTCACCTGCGACAGCATATAAAGCTATTGCTGAGTGGTGAACTCAGTGGTGCAAAAACTAATAATTTAAAACTTAATACAAGTTATGCTTGACAATTCATAATAAATAAAAATTTAAAATTTATAAATTCTTCAAAATTTATAACATTCAGAAATCAATATTTTCATTCATGCAAATTATCCATTTGAATAACATTTTGATCAAATAGTAACTATTTATCTACATTTCTTTTAAATCCTGAAACAATATAAAAATATTTTGAATCACTGACAAATTATTTATTTCAATCACAATTTATCAAACTATGCATAATTTAAAGGGCATTGCCAACAATTCACACAGTTGAACCCATGACCCAAAATTAAAATAGATGTCGTATTGTACACCACGACATTTCACACTCTCCCAATAACCGAGGCTAAAAGGGAGGTACAAAGACTAGCTAGTATATATGAGTACTCATTCAAACTCTTCCCCAACTGGAAAGCCAGAGAGGAAGGAACTCGCCCCATCTAGTGGAGGAGATATCTCACTAGACAAGCTAATGAGAATTCACAACATATTTTGCCATGTCAACTGTGGTTTCAAATCATATTCAAAATAATTTCTATTTACAAAGTGTTTACAAATCATCAACATATTTAATCATCATAAATCCATGCTTAATGATGGCAACACATCAAACTTAAAATTTACAATCCTCAAAACCAAAATTTACAGTTCATTTGGTTATTTTTGTACAAGTCAGACTGCATAAATCCATATTTGGTCAATTTATTCACTAGGTTTTGGTCACTTTTTGGGCATGATTCCTAAATGACAAATGTTCCATTTTGTGTCTATTTTCATTCCCAATTGGCCTAACACCAATTGGACTTGTAAATTTTCATTTTTGGTCCCTGAAATGGACCTTGGTCCTGCTGCCTGCAGCATAACCCTAAGCAATCTGAATTTGCATTTAGTTCCAACACTTCTAACATACTCCAATTGGTCACAAATGACCATTTCTCAGCTCAAACTAGGTCAAACACACCATTTAACACATTCTAACATTTTTGTCTTCTAAAACCCTAGGTGCCAAACCCTAATTTTCATGCTTAGCTCAATTCATGCAATTTTAAACATACAAATCACCTATACAACATTAATTCACCAAGTTTTCATGTTTAACCTAACTAAACACCATCAAACTCTAGGGTACCATGGATGCTGAAATTTTCTACTCATCATGCATGCAAGATTATTTTCATTTTCTTCACAATTTCCATGTATCTCAACTAAATTTCAAGTAGTATTTAAAGATTTAAAACCAATTTATACATACCTTGATTTATGGATTCTCTAATTCTCCAAGTCTCCTTCTTTTCTTCTTCTTTTTGTTACTAATCACTCCACCAAGGTCTAAAATCAAACTTTAATGTTGGTGGTTAGGGGTTTTATGGTGAATAAGGGAGGAGAAATCAAGCTTTTAAGGGTTAAAAATGGTGGAATTGTGAGAGAATTAGAGAGAAAGAGAGTGATGGAAACAAGAAGAAGAAGACCACTTTTTCTTTTTATTTTTTTGTCTTATTTTTGTAATATTTATCCTCACTTTTTAATATTTTAAAATTATAATATTAATGAGGTCATGCTTACATCACCATGATGATGTCATAAGTCTTTTTAATTTAATTTTCTTTTCCTTTTGTTTTTCCCATACTTCTTTAATTTAATTCCATATTTCAAAATTTTCGTTTCTCAGATTTTATTGGACAGTTAGGTCAGGAGTCAGCTCTAGGGGTGAATTGACCAAATTGCCCCTTGCCGGTTTGACTCGGTTTGCAAATAATTCAATATTTCTTCTGGATCCTTGACCTAATTATTTGACTTGCTTAACAATTCTTTTTTGTGATTTTCTCTTTTCCACTGTGTTCACAATAGTCCTAAGGACTGCAGCGTCACATTTTCCAGTTTGAAATTTGAGTTTAGACTGACCTCGCAGTCACTTCCCGAGAAGGTTACCCATCGCTGTGACTCCCGGCTCATTTAACCTTTTATATTCTGTTTTTCCTATTTTTACTTTTCTATCTGATAATCACTATTTATTTTCAATCAGGGCTTTTCTAGGTGTCTTAAACATAGTTCTAATCCTCTTAATTTTCCAGATCGACACCGGTCATCAGAACAGTAACATATACCAGGCTATGCAAATAGGAGTGTTACACTTATGGTCTTTTACATGTTTATAGAACTTTGGAAGCAATTAAGTTAATCAGGATCTTTTATGTTCATTTATTCCATGTTCAGTCTTATTATTCATATCTATGATCTTTTCATGTAATTATTTAAATTTAAAGTGTATTACTGATATCTGTGCCCAAGTAACCTATAATAAACTATAAAGACTAGATACACGGAAGTATACTAGTTAAACATCTGTATGTCTAACATGTATATATCTGTCATGTCAGACACAAGGCCAATGGGCAGGCATAAAGCCAGAAATAAAATCAGGCACAATGGGCAACGGGCAGGCATAAAGCTAGTAGAACAACCATCTTAAACATATATTGTCTATTAATGATTATTCCTTTGGGCAGTACTGCAATCTGTAGTCCCTAATTGGTATACCAATCGATCTATGCTATATAAATAAGTCTAGGTATACTTTGGGCAATTTAATGTTATTAAGTATTTATAGTTTCATATTATGTGCTAGTTGTATTTAATAACATTTTAATGTTACTTTTGATGGGAAACATAAGTCACACATGCATATTCATGTCACTTTTATGTTTAACAATTCATTTTGATTAACTTCATATCATATAACAAGTCATTTTATGAACCTTGCTCAAGGTCCAAATTTGATGTCTTAAGTTCACCTAACAAATTGGTCAAGGTGTGGCCACCTTTTGGCCACACTTCCTTCATGGAAGTTGTTCCTCTATGTCTTTCTTTGCTTTCCTTTTTAAATCATGTCATTTCGAGTTTTAGAACTCAAGTTATAGTCAAATTACCTTAACTGATTCCTTAACTCACTCTAGTTCCAGAACCAGGTAGATTCTGGAGTTAATATTTCCCTAATTATTTGGACAAGTTGTAGCCACTTTTAGGCCTAATGTTCTTCATAGAAGTTGTTACCCTATATCTTATGATCACTCAGAATTTTGAATCACAATTTTTTAATTTTTTTAGAATTAGTTATAGCTAATTAACTGGCCTGGACTCAGGTACCCTATGTCTATAGGATTCCAGATTCAGGTCAGTGGATTGACTCCCATTTTAGGGTTCTTACACTCTAAATTTGAGGCAAGTTTCTTAATCAAAGTTGGAACCCTGTCTCTTAAGTTTCCAGAACATTTGGGCTCATCCCATTTGAAGTTTTCTACTCAAAGTTATGGTATAAAAACTGTTCTGGGGTCAGGTGGTTGAGGCGAATTCCAGGATTTAGTGTACTAAATTGTTCTAACAATTTGACTTAGTTCCCTTGGGTTCTGGGTTCTGGTCAAAGCACCAATATTGTAGACCTATGTCTTATAAAACTTTTGGCACTGGTTTCATTACATTTGAAATTTTGTGGACCAAGTTATAACATTTTTACTAAAACTGGTCGAGTAGGTTCATGTCCAAAAAATTCTGTTCAGTTTGGTTCTGGACAGTTTTATGGTCTAAATTTTGTTAGCAAATTGGTTTGGTTTGATGCAATTCTGGGTTCTATGTTCTTGATTAAAGTTGTGCTCCTATGTTTAACCTTTTCAATGGTGTAAAAATTAGGTCATTCTGACATTTCTAGAGGGAGTTATGGGTCATTTTCTTGGGTTCAGAATTTGGTAAGCCAGATTCAAACAGTGTTTATGTCAATTTGTGGATAGAATTTGTGCATGGTTTCTTAATAGAAAATGGAGTATTTTGACCCTAGTTTCACCTCCAATTGGCCTCATACCTATTGGAGCAACACAATTCAAGTTATTATTGTCTAAGTATGCTGAACTCATTAGTCCAGAAATCCTGCATGAAAACACACTCTCAATTTTCAATTTCCACCAAACTCCCAAACTTCAATTGCATTCATGGCACTTCAAATAGTCAACAAACAGCCTCAATAACATCAATTTCAAGCTACAATACAAAGTTCCCAAATTAGGCCAAAAACCCTAACTTCAAATTCCCAATTCATGCATAACACATGTAAATCAACATACTACTCATATACATACTTGATAATCACCACTAGTAAACATGATTATGGTCATCAATTCATCAAAACCTCTACCTCCCCTATAGTGACCAAAACTTAGGTTCAACCAACCATGCATATTCTTCATCATTTCCTTTAAAATTTCTATGCATCTGAACTTAATTTCAAGAAATATCCAAGAAATTAGAACTAACTTGTACATACTTTAATTATAAGATTTCCAAGCTAGCCAATTCTTTCTTTTCTTCTCTTCTTTTTGCTACTAATCTCTTTAGCAAGGTCTAAAATTAAGTTTTTATTTTGGGGACTAGGGTTTTTATGGGGGGGATCGAAGAGAATTCAAGCTCGAGGAAGATAAAAATTGTGGAAGGAAGCTCTCATGGTGGTTCGGCCAACTTATATAGGAAGAAGAAAATGAAGTCAAACGGACGATTAGAAGAAATTAATTAAACTTATCTCTTATAAATTGATGTGGTTTATTTTTATTTGCTTTTAATTATGTCATAATGACATATTGCTTAGGTCATAATTGAAATTAATTTTTCTTTTCTTTCTTTTTCTTTTCTTAATTTTCCATTGCATAATTCATGATTTAATTTTATTTTGTGTGTTTTAATCTCTCTCATTTTAATTGACATATAGGTCAAAATCCAACTCTGAGGTTGAAATGAGCAAAATGCCATTCATTAGGCTTATCGGGTTATTTTTGTCTGTACCGAAAAATAAATTTTTCTGAATTTTCTTTGGCATTTCTAATATCACTTATGCCTCATTAGACCTTTAATTAAGTCCCAAAATTATCTCCTAGGGTTCTTCGCAGGTCTGGTGTCTGCAACTGACTTCATAGTTGCTTCCCAATACGGTCACCCATTGCCATGACTCCAGCTCGTTTAACCGAGTTGTACTTTGCTTCTTTTACTTTTCTTTAATTTTACTTAATATTTATTCAGTCAATTTATGTTTTCTCACTCTAGTTTGAGTGTAGTTCCAGACATCCTGGCTGTCTGAACAAATGTTAGTCATCGGAACAGTAGAATGTACGGACTACCTAAAGTGAGGGCGTTATAATATGAGTACTCAACCTCAGACTAGCAAGCCAGAGAGGGAGGAAATATAATCAAACTCAACTGCATGAATGAAGGGGGAATATAATAGAAATGGTCATGCTAAGTGTGGTTTCAAAACAATTCAAACTATTTCATTCAAATAATTTCATTGCAAATCAGTAGTCATATGTCATTTAAAATTTTCATTTATAGAGTAGGCAACATACTATTTCTCAAATAAATTTTTCAAAGCCATTACAATAAAAAATCATTCACACACACTTATTCAAATAAATTTCCAAGTGAAGAACAAAGAAAAAAAAATTTGTTGTGCACAAACCTTCTTTATTTATCTTGACTTAATCCAATTTTTCTCCTTCCTTGGAAGGCTCCTTTCCAACTAAAACACACAATTAAAGTGTCTTAATAATCATCCTAAATGTTTCCAATAACTAATCCAACAATTGCATTATGCATACTTAAGTTACTCATGAAGTTTCATGAGGTTTGAGTTCTACAAAGTTTTACTGCTTGACTTTTGAACTCAATTTCGACCTAGTTTTAATCATAACCTAGCTAGGTGTTCCCCATAAAATTTGTCCTTCTATGTCTTAGTTTCATTTTCCAATTTGAATCACTCCATTTGGAGTTCTGGTTTTCAAGTTATGGTCAATTTATCATGTGTTGGTCCAATCACCCTTTATAGTTCTAGAACTAGACAGATTCTAGAACCTCACTTTGCCCAGCTAATTGAACTAGCTACAATATTATTTTGGCCTAATGTTTTTCATATGAGTTGTTCTCATATGTGTTCTGGTCACACAGGTTTAAAATCGTAATTTTTAAAGTTGTGTATGGTGAGTTATGGCAATGTAACTGACCTAGACTCATAAACCCTGTGCATCAAGATTTCAGGTTCAAGTCAGTGTTTTGCATCTCACATTTGAGATCTTTATCCTCAAAATTTGGGTAAGGTTTCTAAATCAAAGTTGTAGCCCTATTTCTTATGTTTCTAGAACAAATTGGCTTATCCTAATTGGAGTTTCCTATTGGGAGATATGATATGATTACTATTCTGGGGTCAAGTCACTACTTAGTTAAATTTCAGAATTTGTATTGCTGATTTGTCCTAACAAATTGTCTAAGTTCAGTTAGGTTCTGGATTTTGGTCAAAACATCAAAATTGTAATTCTTGGTCTTATAAAAATTTTGGCTTTCATTCCATTGCATTTACAGTTTTGTGGACCAAGTTATGGCATTTTTTCCCAAAACTGGTTGGATAGCCATTATCCAGTTTTTCTAGGTCAAGTCTGGTTGTAGTCAGATTTATTGACCTAATGTTTTATAGCAAATTGGTTAGCTTAGACTAAGAATTTTGGCTCATGATCTTGATCAAAACTGTGCTTCTATGTCTAACCTTTCCAATGGTTCAAGAATCAAGTCATTTGGAGTTTTCTACAATGAGTTATGCCTAATTGACCAAACACTGTTCATTTGGTCATTTCTGCCCAGTTCCAGAACACCAATTCCGGATTCAAGCAATTTTTAGACCAACTTATGGTTAGTTTTTGGGAAAGCATTCTTCACGAAAAATGTGTCTTAATTTTCATCTCCAATTGGCCTTACAACAATTGGAGTTGTGTAGCTCTAATTATGGCCTTTCAAACCCACTGGATTCAAAGGTCTAGAATTCATCAATTCAATAACCATAAGTTTTCTCAATTCCATTCATCAATTCTCATCAATCCTCAATTCATAACACACTAAATGACTATAATTAAGCATTATAAACATTAATTGGTCAACAACTCACAAAACCTTAATTCTTTCACGCAACTAATTTTTATGCAACTCATGTAAGCTTAACTCAATAATCATATACACATTCTTAATCAAGCTAGAATCCATGTTTAATTAGATTAAAGCACATCAAAACCTTACTACTCCATGGCCAGCCAAATTTCGCTCTTTCCCTAAACACAATGTTTCTTTCATTTTTCATTTAATTTACACTTATTTAACATTATTCCTACAAGTATATGCTAATTTAGATGAAGAGACAGACTTACCTCTATTAAGCTCCTTTCAACTCTTCAAGTCTTTCACTTTTCCTTAAAATTCTTCACCCTAATCTTCTTATCAAGGCCAAATTAAAAGTTTTAGGTGGAGTAACTATAAAAATTAGGGGTTAATTTTAGGGTTTTAAGAGCTTAAGGTGTTCATCAATGGTGGAAGGAAGAAAATGGGGAGAGAGATTGAGTGAGGAATTCAGCCACTGTTGGGAAGAAGAAGACAATTTGTCTTCTTTTAATTTTTTTAGTATTTATTTATTGATAATTATCCCCCAAATTTATATAAATTAAAATTATAAATTAATTAGGTCATGCATACTTCATGATGATGTCATAAAGCACTTTAAAATTGAATTTTTCTTCTCTTTTTCTCTTCTTCCACTATACCTCTTCACTTTTAATCTATTTTACAATATTTTAATGTTACACATTTTAATGGATATTTAGGCTAAAAATTTCCTTTATGAGTGAATTGACCAAAATGCCCCTCATCAGTTCAATCCATCTTTTTAATAGTGCTTGGTAGTTCTTTGAATGCTGATTCAATTATCTGAACTTGTTCTCTTTTTATTTCCATGGTTCTCTAGCTCCCAATGGTTTCACAATTATCCCTAGGCCTACGGTGTCATAGGGTCCCACACAAATTTAGAGTAGCAACTGAGCTCGTAGTCACTTCTCGGTTCAGTCACCCATCGCGGGGACCTCGGCTCATTTAACCAATTAGGCTTTGTTTTTCTTGTTTCCATTTTATCTTCATGTGATTTCTATTAATTTTTATTTATGGCTTTTCAAGATGACTTAGATATGGTTCTAAACATTCTGACTATCCAGACAGACACTAGTCACTGAAACAGTAGAATGTATAGGCTACTTAGTATGGGGGTGTTACACTACCTAATTACATCAAAACCTAAGGTACGAGGGTATACCTACGATATACCCGAAGACAACTCCAACACAACTTCAACTAGTCTCACTCAGTTGCTCTATCTTTTCTTTCACCTACGACGGCATACAAAAACTATCGCTGAGTGGTGAACTCAGTGGCGCAATACTAATAATTTAAAATTCGATACAAAACATGCTTTGCCAAATCATAACAAAGAGCTTAAAAAATTCAAATTCTTCATAATCCATTAAACCAAGGTCAATATTTTCACTCATACAAATCATTTGTTTGAATGACATTTTGATCAAGTAGTCACAATTTACCAAATCTTGATAAAGCATTTAAAATATTCACATTTTTCTTGAATTGTGAAAACAATATAATATATATTCAACAATTTGCAAGCATTCGTTTTAATCATCTTTTTATCGAAATAAGCACAATTTAAGGGCGTTGCCAATAATTCACACAGTTGGACCCATGACACAAAATTTCATGATTAATGCCGTGCTGTAAACCATGACAAAGCAAACTCCCCCCCAATAACCGAGGCTAATGGGAGGCACCAAAGGCTAGCTAGCTAATGAGTGCTCATCTGAATCAACCTCAACTGGCAAGCCAGAGAGGGAAACTCAACCCCAACAAGTGGAGGAGATCACATCAAATATTATCTCGCTAGATAAGCTAATGACGAATACAAATCACATTACCATGTCAACTATGGTTTCAAAACATATTCAAAATAATTTCCATTCACAAAACACATTTACAAATCAATAAACACATTTAGTTGTTGTAAATTCAAGCACATGGTTGGCAATACACAATTTCTCAAAACACTTCTAAAGACATTCAAAATCAGCCCACCCCCTTGCTACAATGAAATCAAGGGCCAACATCTGCCTTTCCATAAAATAAATTCATTTCACAATTTACAATCTTCAAAATAATGAAATAAATTCTTAATGCATAAGAGAAATCATAGTAGAGTTATACAAATTCTTTCAACACATTTATAATGTCAAAACATAAGAAAAGTCTAGTTGTGCACAAACCTTCAATAAATTTTCTTTTTCTTTACTTATGTCTCCTTATCCTTCAAAGCCTTTTTTTCTACTGAAAACACATAAGTAGAATATCTCAATACTTATCCCAACTATTACCAATAACTCAGCACATAAATGTTTAATGAATCCCTAAGTTAGCTTTACAATTTCAATGAAATTTTGGGTTCTGGACAGGTTGGAAGCCTCACTGTAGAACCCAATTTCAACCTAATTCTAGTCCTTATTTGCTAAGGTAATCTTCATGAAAATTTTTCCTTTATGTGTCAGGTTTAAATTCAAATTTTAATCACTCAATTTGGAGTTTTGGATCTCAAGTTATGGCAAAAAAAAAATTAGACACAGCTCCAGGTGTCATATCCTGAAATTTCAGGTTTTCCAAATTTGTACCTCAAAGGTTTATTTGATATCCGGGCATCTTAAGTTCATAATTTGGCCCTAGTCCCTCAAACAATATTTTAGGTCTTTGTCTTAGGTTTCCAAATCATTTTCAATCACTTTAATTGGAGTTTTGTAGTGGAAGTTATCATCTATTAACCATTCGGAGGTCACAGGGCGATTTGGCTAAGGTGCAAGAATTCCATATTTGGCATTCTTGAATTACCCTAACAATTACTCTACTTTGCCCTAAGAACTGGGTTTAGGTCAAAATATAAAGTTTGTAGTCCTATGTCTTATGAGAATTTTGGCTTTGGAATCACCTAATTTTCATTTATATAACTCTAGTTATAGCCATTTTTACAAAACTGGTCGGACGCTTAATCCTTCTCATTTTCCAAGTTCAGTCCATAATTTAGGTAGATTTGCTGGACTAATTTTGTCTAACAATTTGATTGGGTCAAGGTCATAATTTGACTCTATGGTCTCATAAGAATTGTTCTTCTATGTCTCAGGTTTCCATTGGTTCAAGAATCACCTAATTTGGAGTTTTCTAGAGTTAGTTATGCCTAATTGAATAAATACTGTTCATTTGGTCATTTTCTCCAAGTCTAGAATTAGTAACCCAGATTCAAGCCTAAATTAGGGTAACTTATGGTCATTTTTTAGGCAGGTTGTTTGCATGAAAATTCTAGCATTATGTCTTATGTTTCGTTTCCAATTGGTTTCACACCAATTGGAGTTGTGTAGCTCAATTTATATACTTTTAAGTGTGCTGGACTCAAGTGTCCAGAATTCTAGCACATTAGCATCCTATCCAATTCATCACTTCCCTCACCAAAAAAATATCAATTCACAACCAAAACATACTAAATGACCAGAATTTAGCCACACTCCATTGAACAACATATCACAAAACACTAATTTTCACCAAATTCTAATTTTTTCCATCTTCCAAATCATGCAAATTCTATGCAATTTCAATATACCAATCACATATACCACCTCAATTAAGCTATAATTTATGAGCAATCCAAATAAAACACATCAAAACCCTAGGTTGCCCAAGCTGATCGAATTTTCAACTTAGTGTTCATGCAAGATTTTCATCAATTTCTCAAGTAATTCTTCCATAATCGAACTCAAATTAAATGATTATAACATTAATTTAACTTGAAAGGATGCTTACCTCACTTGATGATTTTCAATCTTCTATTTCCTTCAATTTTCTTGATATTTCTTTCTTCCAAACTTCCAATCTAGGGCTAATTAGAGGTTTTCTATGGTTTGATCATGAAAAATTGTGGAGAAATTCAAGGTCTAAAGAGCTAGGAAGGTTGAAAATGGTGGAAGGGTAGAGAAGGAGAGGGAACCGGCCATGGGAGGAAGATGAATGGGATTTTTGGCTTTATTTTTAATTTCTTTTGTCTTATTTATAGAGATAATTATCCCATAATTTAATTAATTTAAAATTATAATTTTTAATTGTGTCATGATGAGGTCATGGTGATGTCAAAATTACAAAATTTTAATATCCTAATCCCTTTATTTTTCTTTTCTTCATTTCCATATACTTATTCATATTTTTAATTCTTTTCCAATGCTTTAATCTTACTCAAATATTGACATTGAGGTCAAAAGTCCACTTTTGAAGTGAATTGACTAAATCCATAATACCAAATGAGTCCTTAGGTTTTAATTCACTTAATTTTACTTCTTCCCTTTTCATTTCTTTGATTTCCAAATTCTCAATAATTTCTAAATAATTTATTCATTAAGGTCTCCATAGGGTCCTACACAAATTTAGGGTAGCAAGTAAACTTATAGTCGCTTAACGTGTAGGTCACTCATCACCGGGACATAGGCTCAT
Source organism: Hevea brasiliensis (assembly GCF_030052815.1). Classification (NCBI taxonomy): domain Eukaryota; kingdom Viridiplantae; phylum Streptophyta; class Magnoliopsida; order Malpighiales; family Euphorbiaceae; genus Hevea; species Hevea brasiliensis. The sequence continues at coordinate 46,350,128 of NC_079500.1, read as the reverse complement.
TTAACCTATTTGTGCTTCATTTCTCTTACTTTTATCCAATCTTATTTAATCTTTATTAATTTAATTTATGACTCCTCTCTATAATTTAATTATGGTTCTCGATATTCTAGCTGTCCAAACAAACATTAGTCACCGAAATAGTAAAATGTACAGAACGGATTAATCTAAGGGTGTTACATCAGTTATTACAAACAACATCCAATGCTAATATAGACTTAATTTTTTTATCAGATATAAGAAAATAGCAGAAAGAAACACCTAACTCGATAATGAAGGAACAGAAGCATTAAAAACACAAGTTTATACCATTGAATTCAAAAATTTTCGCCTAGGGTTACATGCATCATGCAAGATTTATTTTTAACTATTTGATTTCAATGATAAACAACATATTAAAACTCTTTTAATATGTTTTTGGATCTGTATTTGCCATTTAAAATTTTAAAATTAATTAGATTAAATTTAGAACCCTAGATTAAATCAAGAATGATTACACTAACCTCTTGATGCACTGCAGCGTATTTGCGCCTTTGAGATTCGTCTTCAGGACACTAAATGTTGTTCCTCTAGCTTGTCCAAACCAAGAACACCTATGGCAGCCCTTGAATAGCTTCTAAAGCTTTTTCTACTAATTAGAAATTCAAGTTCTGCCTTTTAAGATATTAGAGATGTAAATAGGACACTAGAAACAATTTCTAGTATTTTTAATTCAAGAGATTGATAGCTAATCTCTTTGAATTGATGAGAGATGAAGAGGAAGAGAGGGAGAGCTTCAAAATGGCATGAAAAAGGAGTGTGGCTGCTAGTTGGTTTTATTTTTCTCATAACAACACTTATATAGCTAGGTTAACACATTAAACCCTTGCCACATGTCACCCTTTGATTAGCTCTAGGTTTAAGTGACCCAATCACATTGTGCCAAGTGTCAAACCTATATTTAATCTTAATTTTAATCATCTTACATGATTAAAAGACATTTGGCAAGCTTATGTGTAATGCCATGTGTCACCATCTCATGGTGCCACGTGTCACACTGCGAAATGACCAAAATGCCCCTGGGCCTTTATTTTGAGTTTTAACCCAAAATAATTATTTCTCTTCTTTTAATTAATTTATATCAAATATAAATAAATTAATTAATTTCTCATTAATTAAATTCATATTTAAACACTTTAAATATAAATTTAACTTATACTATACATCCAGCTGGAATTTCAGTTGATGCTATTTTCTGAATGGCTACATCGCCTCGCCCAACTATTTCTCTGATAATTTGGTAGTGTCTTTCTATGTGTTTGGATTTTTGGTGAGACCTTAGTTCCTTAACCTGTATGACTACTCCATTGTTGTCACAGTGTAGTGGAACTGCTGACTCAATGGAAGGAACTACTGTAAGTTCTGTCACGAACTTCTTCATCCAAACAACTTCCTTTGCGACATCGATGCAAGAATATACTCACCTCGATGAGTGGAATCTGCAGTCGTGCTCTGTTTGAAACTCTTCCAACTGACTGCACCTCCATTAAAAATGAACACATATCTAGAGGTAAACTTTCTATCATCGATATCTGATTGGAAATCAGAATCAGTATAACCATCCAATTACAAGTCTCCACCTCCATAGATCAAGAATAAATCCTTAGTTCTTCTCAAGTACTTAAGGATATTCTTGACAGCTATCCAGTGTTCCAAACCTAGATTGGATTGATACTTGCTAGTCAAACTAACATCATATGCGATATCCAGCCTAGTACATAACATTGCATACATTAAACTTCTAATAGCCGAAGCATATGGAATCCTGGCCATCTTATCTCTTTCTTCAGATGTCTTTGGAGACATCTCTTTAGAAAGATGGATACCATGTCCCACTGGTAACAATCCTCTCTTGGAATCAAGCATGTTAAACCTCTTTAACATCTTTTCCAAGTATAGACTTTGGGATAAACCAATTATGCTTTTCGCTCTATCTCTATAGATGCGAATCCCAAGACTATAGGTTGCCTCCCCTAAGTCTTTCATGGAGAATGTATTTGACAACCATACCTTTACCATTATCAACATACCTGTGTCATTACCCATTAACAGTATGTCATCCACATATAAGACAAGGAAAGTGATAGCACTATCACTAACCTTCTTATATACACATGGCTCATCCTTATTTTTGATAAAACCAAAGGATTTAATGGCATCATCAAAATGGATGTTCCAACTCCTCAAAGCTTGCTTCAACCCATAAATGGATCGCTTTAGCTTGCATACCTTGGAACCATTTTGGGATTGAAAACCCCTAGGTTGTTCCATGAAAATGTTTTCTGCAATATATCCATTGGGAAAAGCTGTTTTGACATCCATCTGCCAAATCTCATAATCATAGTATGCAGTTATTGCTAATAGAATCTTAATTGATTTAAGCATGGCAACAGGTGAGAAAGTCTCCTCATAGTCGATTCCTTGCCTTTGGCGAAACCCTTTCGCTACTAGCCTTGCCTTATAGGTCTCTACCTTTCCATCAGAACTAATTTTCTTCTTGAAAACCCATTAATTCCCTATAGGTACAATACTTTCAGGTGGGTCAACAAGATCCCAAACTTGATTCTTATACATGGAATCAATTTTAGATTTCATAGCATCAATCCATTTTGAAGAATCTTTATCAGATATAGCTTCTTCATAGGTAAGTGGATCTACTTCTTCATGAGTAGACAACTCTTGTTCTTCTTCATGAAGGAAACCATATCTCACTGGTGGGTGAGATACCTTGGTTGTTCTACGAGGAACAGCTGTAGATGTTTCATCAATGGGTATAGGTTGACTAGATGGATCTATATCCATAAGATCTATTGATTGGTCAGAATTCTCTAATTCCAACTCTATTTGCCTTCCTTTGCCTCCTTCTTGGACAAACTGTTATTCAAGAAATGTGGCATTTCTACTCACCACAACCTTTTGTGATGTAGGCAAATAAAAATAATATCCAAAACTGTCACACCCTACCCCTCTGTAAGGCATAACATGATCCCGTAGTATACCTAATGAATTACCAACTTCGCCTACTGATAACCCATTAAATACACTACAAGGGATTTTCAAAAACTTTTCTTACTTCTTTTATAGTGGTGAGCACTATTTATAGGTATTAAAAACCTTTTTGAACTGAGGTGAATTAACTAACACATTTAGACTATTAGTAATTTCTGTAAAAAAATTTTGGCAGAGTGCCCTCCGTAATTTGGATTCAACAGTTCTTCAAAAACCTGTAAAAAGCACTTCAATATTTTTCTCAATCTCAAACTCTAGCATAATTCAACACAACATATTTCTCAACTCAAATCCATAGTAATTTTTCAAAGACTGAGATACAAGAAATAGAATACAATTTTTACAAGTCAAAATAACTCATAATTTATTTTACAACTTTAATGTACAATTTTATTTTACAACTGCTCAAAACCAAGAACAATATATACATACAGTGAACATACATTACAGTATAAAATGCAAAATGTGGTATACTCAATATACCCGATGATCTCTCAATGTAGTACTAGCAGCCTAGTCTCACGCTCTATCGATCTACTTGATAAAGAATGAAAAGCTATCGCTGAGTAAAATTTACTCAGTGGTGCACAATAACAATTTGAAATGCGATATATAAATCTTTTATTGACAGTTCACAAATCAAATGATTCATAATTCCATTTCACAATTTACAAAATTCACCTAACACAAATTTGATCAAGTAATTGAATAATACCATTTTGCAAATCAATAACACAATTCGATCAAATAACTGGATAATACCATTTTGTAAATCAATAACACAATTCGATCAAATAACTGAATAATACCGTTTTGCAAATCAATAACACAATTCGATCAAATAACTGAATAATACAATGTTGCCAATCGATAACATAATTTAGGCCATGACACAATTTTTTTCCACACATGCCGTGTTGTACACCACGACAAGACACACTCACCCCAATAATCGAAATCAATGAGGGAAGAAGCTAGCTGAATAATGAGTACTCATCCACACTCACCTCAGACTGGGAAGTCAATTAGGGAGGAACATAATCACACTCACCCCAGACTGATAAGTCAAAGAGGGAGGAATATATCAACAGTGTCATGCCAAATGTGAATCAAAACAATTTCAAATCACAATATTTCATACAAACCATAATTCACATTTTATCTCAAAATTTCCATTTGCAAAGTTGGAAACACAGTAATTTCCAAATAATATTCCCAAAACCAAAGCAATCAAAAATTATTAATAACTCATTTCTCCAAATAAATTTGCTACTAAAAGCAATGACTATAAAAGTATTGTGCACGGACACAATTTAAAACTATAATGTTCAATTAAATTTTTAAGTAGAAAATGAGAAGTCAAAATTATTGTGCACAAACACAATTTAAAACAATAACATATAAATAATCATAATTTATTTCAATTGAAAAATTCAAAAGAAATAACTATTGTGCACAAACACAATTTAAAATAATAACATAGAAATAATCATAATTTATTTTAATTGAAAAATTCACCTCCAATTGGTCTCATAGCAATTGGAGCCACACACTTAAAGTTATAGGCCTAAAACACAAACTGCCTTATTAAAATTCTTGCATACACATCAAGCATCACTTTTAACACTCACCAAACTTAACATTCAAACCAATTCTGGTTGTACCACAACCTAAACATAATTTATAACATATTATAGGTCATTTTGGCAGCTTACAATTACATTCAATGTGCACCAACAAGTGCAGAATTTGTCCAACTCAATTTACAACAATTCAATCACCAATTCATGCTCATTTACATGCCCCACTTCACACCACCATACATACACTCAAACTGCCATAACAACCAACAAATTTTAACATCATTATTCCATAAACCAAGCATGAATTCCAGCATTCCTCAAGAGTTAACAAACTGCCACAATGGTACACTTACATCCCATTACTTTCCAAGCTTTAAATTTCATTTTACATTTACATATACTAAGTATACATCACCCAAATAATTTCCTACACACATATACATTTAATCAATCCTTTAATCTACCATTTAGAAGCAAGAATAAGCTGTCCTCAAAGTGTTTCCATGGCCGCCAAAAATACAGCTCTCCCTTTAAACATCAAACCTCAAAATTCTTTCCACAATTCAAGTACCCATAACATCCACACAAACTTTAATGAAGCAAGCATCAAAAATACATACTTACCACTTTTGAAATTCTTCAAAACCTCACCAAAACTTAAATTTCTTGCTGCCTATCTACTGCCCAAGTTGTGTAGAACAACTTTAGTGAAGGACTCTTGAAGAAACTAGGGCTTGATCATGGAGGATTGAAGCTTCATGCATGAATGGCCATGGAGTTTTCTTTGGGATGCATTCGGCTGGTTCATTTGCTGGAGGTTGAAGATGATGTTCAGCTGTCTAAAGTGTCTTTTATAGGTGATCCAAGCTGCCTTAGTGGAGCACTTAATTTATTTTAATGTTTAATTATTCAAACATTCTCAATTTCCATTTTTATGCCCCAAACTTCCATCATTTATACTATGTACCACAATTTTAATTTTCATGACATTTTACAAATATAATATCATGTATTTTTAATGGACATTTAGGTCAAAAGACAACTCGGGGTGTCAAATGACCACAATGCCCCTGTTCGGGTTGCATTCCCGATTTTTCGGTAACACCGAGTTTTGTCCGTTTTTCGATTTCTCACTTTTCTTTGTACTAATTAATTAATTTTTCTTTGATATTTCTAATGGTATTTGTACTTCAATAGGTGTCTATTTAAGTCCTAAAAATATTTTTCAGGGTTCCCCGCGGTCCAGGGCTAGTCAACGGTCCACTCCATGACTTCTCAGTGCGGTCACCCATCGCTAGGGTTCTCAGCTCGCTTAACTTAGTTGCATTTCTTTACTATTATTTTTCGTTTATTTTTCTTGTATTTTCTTTTCTTGTATTTCATTATTTAATGTCTCCTCACTCATATCGAAGTGTAGTTCTAGGCATTCTAGCTGTTCGGACAACACTGGTCACCGGAATAGTAGAACGCACTACCGAACTTAGGGGTGTTACAATTCTCCCCCCCTTAAAATAAATTTCTTCCACGAAATTTTTCCCGATAGCCATCTTACAATAGTCATACGTTTATTTTTTTTTTCCTTTTTGTACGATCGTATAATCTTCTTTTCCTCAAATTTGTATAAGACTTTTAACAATCTAATACAACGTTTAATTTGTTTGTATATCACTAATCTTTTCTTACTATTGTCCTGTCTAATATTTCAATTCATGTTCCTTCTTGAATGACCCTTGAGGTTATGTTAGAATCATTTATCTAGTCATTGGTCCTCTGACCATTCTAGTCCATAGTCTTCCTCACATTCGTAACATTTCTTTGTTATATTTGAACCAACTGTTCGAATTTTTACTTCCATAACTCTTTTTATTTGTCAATATTCTATAACTTACTTTCTTTTATACTGAACTATAACCTTTCGTTATTCTAACCTTTGAGTTTTAGATCCCTAAGTAGGATTTTCAAACTTATTTCTAACAATTAAATTCTGTCATGGCATAACTATACCGAAACAGATGCCATTGGCAACTATTCTTATCTAGGTGTACTATCGGGTAGTACGTAGCTCTACACAATAATCTCAAGTCGATCAGTGTCTGCGACTACAGTATAAACATCAAGAACATTGCATAGTTACTACGATACATCCCAATAGATCAAATTTTCCTATCATTTATCCTTTTCGAATTCACTAATATCCCGAACTTATTATGATTACAATATCCATTAACAATTACTAACAGTGACATCCTTGCCCTCATCTAGAGCAATTCCATTACTGCATCTTACTTTTACGTCCTCTTGCCTTACATTAAGTAGGCTCGCCAATTAGCTTTATAATTTATGGTGTGTTAGAAAATACTTTTCGCCAATAAACTCTTTCAAAACTAATTTCACTTATTATCACAATCCTTATTTTAAAGGGCTAATCACTAATGCATCAAAAATTATTCCCCTGTAAAGGAATAACAATAGAATATATAGTTCTAACATTAACATAAAAGTATGCAAACTCTAGGTCAAACAATACATATATATATATCTTAGTTACTATTGAGAAAGTACCAGCAATAATATCAAAAGTCTAAGTCTCTTCTCTCTGCCGTATAGCGTATACTCTAGCTGGAGCATCACCCTGTTCTGGCTGATTCACAGTACTTTGACTTCTAGGTGTACTACCCCTACCTCTACCTTTGCCTCTACTAACTGATGGTGAACTCTTTGGGTAGAAACTTGGGTTGATCCCTTTGGTGTAGTAAATGATCCAGAACGACCTAGATTTACACAATCCCTAGCAAAATGGCCAGTCTCTCCACAGTTAAAACATGCTCCTACGGCTCTATAACATAGCCCACTATGTGGTTTACCACAAGTTTCATGAAGTCGATCTGACAGCGCATTCCTGGGTTTCTGTTGAGTTTGCTGATCGGATCGAGGTGGTTTCTGTCCAGAAGATCTATCTCTACCGGACTTCTTACTATCTCTATTGTATCCCCCAAAGTTTTTCCTCTTTCCAGTAAGACCACTAGAACTCTGTTCTACTGACTTTCCTTCTTTTTCTGTCTTCTCTGATTTCTTTTTCTCAGAAGCTGCTTCAGATTCAATTCTTTCTAATTCTAGTGCTTGAGAAATAAGTTCAGAGAAGTTGTTATGTTTGAATCCGACCACTTGTAATATGATACTAGGCTTCAAGCCGGTTTCAAACCTCTTACATCTCTCCCTACTGGTAGAAAGTAGACTTACTGCATAATGGCTCAGGCAGAAAAATTCCCTTTCATATTCAGCCACCGATCTACTCCCCTGTTTCAGACTTAGGAACTCTTGCAGTTTCTGATCTACATAAGCATCAGGGACATATTTTTGTCTGAATTCCCTGAGAAAGTCACTCCAGGTTAGCACTGCAGGTTCTACCAAACTGTGGGGAATGGTTTTCCACCAATCATAAGCATCCCCCTGTAGCAAAGATACTGAGTATTCAAATCTGAGCTCCTCTGTGCAGTGCAGTTTCTTGAATACCCTATCCATCCTTTCTAACCACTGTTTTGCCTCTAGAGGATCTACTGTCCCCTTGAACTCTCTAGCCCCATATTTCATCAATTTGTCATACTGCCTTGCAGAAGACCGTGGTTGTACCACTGGTGTTTGTATTGGGACTTGAGTAGGCATGTTACCAGCCATTTGTTGGAACATTGCAGCCATCTCTTTGAAGCGAAGCGAGGAATCGTAGTGCTGCGGGTGGTCTTCTTGAACCACTGACATTATGTAGGGCTGGGGCATCCCCTTGCACCTCAGCCTCTATAGATTGATCGACTGAACGATCACCCTCTTCCATAGTCAATGCGAGGATCTTAGACCTCCTGAATAATTAATACAAGGAGATTTCCTCCCGTTAGTGCATATTTATAATGTAATGTACTGTATGTATCAAACAATAATATTGAGCAGTTGTACTATGAAGAAAGAATATTCAAATAACAAGTGAAAACAGAATTTAAAAACTTTGCTCTGATACCACTAAAACACATCACACCCTACCCCTCTCTAAGGCATAACATGATCCTGTAGTATACCTAATGAATTACCAACTTCGCCTACTGATAACCCATTAAATACACTACAAGGGATTTTCAAAAACTTTTCTTACTTCTTTTACAGTGGTGAGCACTATTTACAGGTGTTAAAAACCTTTTTGAACTGAGGTGAATTAACTAACACATTTAGACTATTAGTAATTTCTGTAAAAAAATTTTGGCAGAGTGCCCTCCGTAATTTGGATAAAACAGTTCTTCAAAAACCTGTAAAAAGCACTTCAATATTTTTCTCAATCTCAAACTCTAGCATAATTCAACACAACATATTTCTCAACTCAAATCCATAGTAATTTTTCAAAGACTGAGATACAAGAAATAGAATACAATTTTTACAAGTTAAAATAACTCATAATTTATTTTACAACTTTAATGTCCAATTTTATTTTACAACTGCTCAAAACCAAGAACAATATATACATACAGTGAACATACATTGCAGTATAAAATGCAAAATGTGGTATACTCAATATACCCGATGATCTCTCAATGTAGTACTAGCAGCCTAGTCTGCCACTGTCGATCGATCTACTGCGGCAAGAATGAAAAGCTATCGCTGAGTAAAATTTACTCAGTGGTGCACAATAACAATTTGAAATGCGATATATAAATCTTTTATTGACAGTTCACAAATCAAATGATTCACAATTCCATTTCACAATTTACAAAATTCACCTAACACAAATTTGATCAAGTAATTGAATAATACCGTTTTGCAAATCAATAACACAATTCGATCAAATAACGGAATAATACCGTTTTGCAAATCAATAACACAATTCGATCAAATAACTGAATAATACAATGTTGCCAATCGATAACATAATTTAGGCCATGACACAATTTTTTTCCACACATGCCGTGTTGTACACCACGACAAGACACACTCACCCCAATAATCGAAATCAATGAGGGAGGAAGCTAGCTGAATAATGAGTACTCATCCACACTCACCTCAGACTGGGAAGTCAATGAGGGAGGAACATAATCACACTCACCCCAGACTGATAAGTCAAAGAGGGACGAATATATCAACAGTGTCATGCCAAATGTGAATCAAAATAATTTCAAATCACAATATTTCATACAAACCATAATTCACATTTTATCTCAAAATTTCCATTTGCAAAGTTGGCAACACAGTAATTTCCAAATAATATTCCCAAAACCAAAGCAATAAAAAATTATTAATAACTCATTTCTTTGAATAAATTTGCTAGTAAAAGCAATGACTATAAAAGTATTGTGCACGGACACAATTTAAAACTATAATGTTCAATTAAATTTTTAAGTAGAAAATGAGAAGTCAAAATTATTGTGCACGAACACAATTTAAAACAATAACATATAAATAATCATAATTTATTTCAATTGAAAAATTCAAAAGAAATAACTATTGTGCACAAACACAATTTAAAATAATAACATAGAAATAATCATAATTTATTTCAATTGAAAAATTCAAAAGAAATAATTATTGTGCACAAACACAATTTAAAACAATAACATATAAATAATCATAATTTACTTCAATTGAAAAATTCAAAAGAAATAACTACTGTGCACAAACACAATTTAAAATAATAACATAGAAATAATCATAATTTATTTCAATTGAAAAATTCAAAAGAAATAATTATTGTGCACAAACCTCTGATAACTGTCTCTTGGCTCTGACTCAGTGTTTCCTTTCCCTCCCTGAGTCTTTGCAAACTGAGAAACACAATTTGAAGTATTTCAGTACTCATTTAAACTATCTCTAATGATAATGCTTGATAATTAATTCACTGAATTCATTTATTCGCTTAGTCAACCTACTATGTCGACCCTTGGTACATTCTAGGTAATTTAGGTTTTAATGTCATTAATATGTCACATTCGATAGTCTTTTAGGGTTGGTACATGTTACCAAATTCATTTCCATGTATACTGAATTTTCTTGAGATTTGCTGGATTCCGAGATACTAGTTTGATCTAGCAGAACGACCTAGTTCCCTCGGTTTTCGGGTTTCAGTCAAAACTACAAACTTGTAGATCTATGTCTTATTGCACGCGGGGCAAAATTTCAGGTCATTCTGAGATATGTAGACCAAGTTATGGTCATTTTACTATTGCTGGTCAAATTGCACCAAAATTGGTCATTTTAGGTCACTTTAGGTCATTTTAGGTTCGGCCAGTTTTTGGACCCGAACTTGTGCAAGCTGTTTGACTTGCTTATGATCATTTCTGGGCTTTAGTTTCTTCATAAGACTTGTAGATATGGGTCTTAACTATTCATGGTTAAAATTTCAGGTCAATTGGACCTGTTTTGAGTGAGTTATGGCCTAAACACTAACTGCTGCCCAAATGGTCAGTTTTTAGGCCTCAATTGCACTTAATCCGGATTTGGTCATTTTTCAAGCTACCTTGCAAGCAGAATTTTGGCAAGCTTCCTTCATGAAAGTTGGCACATTTTGTGCCTAGTTTCACCTCCAATTGGTCTCATACCAATTGGAGCCACACACTTAAAGTTATAGGCCTAAAACACAAACTGCCTTATTGAAATTCTTGCATACACATCAAGCATCACTTTTAACACTCACCAAACTTAACATTCAAACCAATTCTGGTTGTACCACAACCTAAACATAATTTATAACATATTATAGGTCATTTTGGCAGCTTACAATTACATTCAATGTGCACCAACAAGTGCAGAATCTGTCCAACTCAATTTACAACAATTCAATCACCAATTCATGCTCATTTACATGCCCCACTTCACACCACCATACATACACTCAAACTGCCATAACAACCAACAAATTTTAACATCATTATTCCATAAACCAAGCATGAATTCCAGCATTCCTCAAGAGTTAACAAACTGCCACAATGGTACACTTACATCCCATTACTTTCCATGCTTTAAATTTCATTTTACATTTACATATACTAAGTATACATCACCCAAATAATTTCCTACAGACATATACATTTAATCAATCCTTTAATCTACCATTTAGAAGCAAGAATAAGCTGTCCTCAAAGTGTTTCCATGGCTGCCAAAAATACAGCTCTCCCTTTAAACATCAAACCTCAAAATTCTTTCCACAATTCAAGTACCCATAACATCCACACAAACTTTAATGAAGCAAGCATCAAAAATACATAGTTACCACTTTTGAAATTCTTCAAAACCTCACCAAAACTTAAATTTCTTGCTGCCTATCTCGCTTAACTTAGTTGCATTTCTTTACTATTATTTTTCCTTTATTTTTCTTGTATTTTCTTTTCTTGTATTTCATTATTTAATGTCTCCTCACTCATATCAAAGTGTAGTTCTAGGCATTCTAGCTGTCCGGACAACACTGGTCACCGGAACAGTAGAATGCACTACCGAACTTAGGGGTGTTACAAAAACTATCTTTTGGATATCCAACAAATCGACCCTTTTCTGATATGGTTTCCATTTTATCAGTGTTCAGCTTTTTGATATAAGCTGGACAACCCCAAATCTTAACATGCTTAAGACTTGGTTTTCTTCCATGCCATATCTCATAAGGTGTGGAAGAAACTGATTTTGATGGAATCGTATTCAGAATATACAAAGCTGATTCTAATGCAAATCCCCAAAAGGAGATTGGCATATCAGTATAGCTCATCATACTACATACCATATCCAATAGGGTACGATTTCTCCTTTTAAATACACCATTCAACTGTGCTGTTCCTGGAGAAGTTAGTTGGAAACAATGCCATGCTCTCTCAAGATTCATCAAATTCAGTACTTAAATTTTCTCCTCCACGATCTGATCGAAGAGCTTTAATACTCTTTCCTGTTTGATTTTCTACTTCAGATTTAAATTCTTTGAACTTTTCAAAGGATTCATGTTTTTATTTCATCAAATACAAATACCCAAACCTTGATTTATCATCAGTAAAGGTAATAAAGTGATGAAAATCGCCTTTAACCATTTCCTTAAATGGATCACATACATCACTATGTATTAGCTCCAAAATATTTTTAGCCCTTAGCCCTTGTCCAACAAAAGGTAATCTAGTCATTTTGCCCTGAAGGCAAGGTTCACAAGTTGGAGTAGGCTCAGAGCCCAATGAGGATAAAATCCCTATTTTCTCCAATTTTGCAATCCTATCTTCTGCAATATGTCCTAATCTTAAGTGCTAAATATATTTTGAATTTTGAGTTGATTTTCATCATGGCATTGCATTCTTTTATATTGCTATACTCTGGACAGTGGAAACACTTTCCTGCTAGCAGTGGAAACACTTTCCTCAACTTTGATCTTTGTTTTTCTATTTGGCTATCTTCTTGGAAGGAACAGGAATCTGAGGTTTCTTTTTGTTATTGCCCTTCTTCTTGTTGGACTTTCCAGTAGAAGAAGATGCAATCAAAGCTACCTCTTTTCCTTTATTGCCCAGCATATTCTTTTGGGCAATAACCAACATGTTGAGTAAACCAGCTAAGGTGCATTCCTATTGAGTCATATGGAAATTTGTCACAAAATTCCCAAAAAACTCAGGAAGGGACTGAAGGATCAAATCCGTCTGTAGTTGGAAATCCATGTTGAAGTCAAGATGTTTCAACTGCTCAATCAGCCGAATCATCTTGTGGACATGATCCCCAATATTTTATCCCTCAAACATCTTCATGCAGAACAGCTGCCTAGATATCTCATACCTAGCATTCCTACTGTGCTCACCAAACAACTCTTGTAGGTAAAGAAGGATCTCACTCACACTCTGCATGTTCTCATGCTACTTCTATAACTCATTACTCATAGAAGCAAACATGTAACACTTAGCTCTTATATCATGCTCCTTTCACTTGTCCAAAGTTTCATGTTCCTTTTGAGTAGCCCCTGGAGGTAAGCGACCAGGAACATTTGAATCTAGAACATATCCTATATGTTCAAGGTTCAGGACAAGTTTCAAATTTCTTAGCCAATCAGAGAGATTAGGTCCTGTCAACCTATTGCGATCAAGTATGCTTACAAGGATATTGGATGGTGGTGGTTGTTTTGTGCTCATTATTATTAGAAAAATTAATTGCAGAAAATAACCAGATTAATTAGTAAATGTATCCAGTAATTAACCAAAATGATTATGGTCTTTTAATCAAATTGGTCCTCCCACTAACTTAGCGAATCCTACACTTCCAAAGTAGAAAACGGAAATCCTAGTTGGATGGATTTCTAGTGGGTGATTGAATTCTTATAATTCTATTGATCTTCCTCAGGTACATCCATTATTGGAATTACAATAAACTATAAGTGAGCAACTCCTTGCCCATCACATCTCATGTGAGGTTCAATCCTTTACCTAGCCCCTAATGCTCAAAATCTCATGTACATCCATTATTGACTTATCTTGCATTAGTTAAGTTGATCCCATTGAGCCAGTAATTATGCAAATAATTTTAATATCCTCAGGTACATCCAATATTGGCCACCAAACCATTTACATATTTACAACATCTCATGCTTAACAATTATTCTTAAGAAAATCTCTTAAATTAATTGCATCTTATGCAACTATTTAAAATTTCTTAAAATAATTTTCCCAATGGAGGGCCTATGTTATAATTACTTTAATTATAGCATTTCCAACTTAATCATTTGTTTGGAAGATGTTATGGTCATTCTAATTACTATTTAGGTCTCACTTTGCACATTATCCATTTAGCATGCATATATCATATAATTTCATACATTCCCATACATCTCATGCATCCATGGATAAGCAGTAAATATGGTATGATCATGGACTTTTTAAGGGATTCAATTCTGAGCCACCAAGAATTGAATCAGGGTATTCCTAGGTGCATTTCATTCATTCATTTTACAAGAGTTGCTGAAGGAGTACATAATCAACACTTGATCTTGAACTCCTCCCACTAGTCCCACTAATGCTCTTGACCTCCTTGAACTTCTTGCAATCCAATTACATAGTAATCCTTGGCATACCAAGGCGAATTTACAAGAACTTAAATAAATGAAATTACAACCCAAAAATTATTACAAACTTAATAATACATGCCCAAAATAAATTAAAATAAATTAATTAATTTACAATCCCAAAGAAACATAAAAGAAATAAATCCAATCACATTGGTCTTTTATAGTCCATGATCATCCATCATGCATATCACTATTTAATAATTAAATAAAACATACATACTTAAACTAAATTGAATATCTCATATTCAACTTAAAAATTCAGATTTGAATATGATTCAAATAAATTTAAAAATTTAGATTTGAATCTCATTCAAACAAATTTAAAAATTCAGATTTGAATCACATTCAATCAACCTTAAAAATTCAGATTTGAATCACATTCAAACAATTTTTAAAAAATCAGATTTGAATCACATTCAAACAATTTTTGAAAATTCAGATCTGAATATTATTCAAACAACTTTAAAAAATCAGATTTAAATATGATTCAAACAACTTTAAAAATTCATATTTGAATCACATTCAAACAAATTTTAAAATTCTGATTTGAATCAAAATTTAATTGTGTGATTAAAACTACTAATTAAACACTTTAATTAGTCAAAGAATAGGCCTTAGATCATATAACAATTGCTGAATTAAAAACCAAACCTTAAACCACCCATGGAAGCCAAACCATGCGCACCATTGATGGTGTTTATCAAGCATGTGGCCACACCTCCATTGCAACCAGCAATGGATAAATCATCTCATGATCAAAACACACAATTAAATAATATAATCAACAATCTAAATGGAAAATATAGTGGCTCTGATACCAATTGAAGGGACGGAAGTGTGAAAAACACAAGTTTATACCATTGATTCAAAAATTTTCGTCTAGGGTCACATGCATCATGTAAGATTTATTTTTAACTATTTGATTTCAATGATAAACAACATATTAAACTCTTTTAATATGTTTTTGGATCTGTATTTGCCATTTAATATTTTAAAATTAATCAGATTAATTTTAGAACCCTAGATTAAATCAAGAATGATTACACTAACCTCTTGATGCACTGCAGCATATTTGCTCCTTTGAGATTTGTCTTCAGGACACCAAATATTGTCCCTCTAGCTTGTCCACACCAAGAACACCTATGGCAGCCCTTGAACAGCTTCTAAAAATTTTTCTATTAATTAGAAATTCAAGTTCTGCCTTTTAAGAGATTAGAGATGTAAACAGGATACTAGAAATAATTTCTAGTATTTTTAATTCAAGAGATTGATGGCTAATCTCTTTGAATTGATGAGAGATGAAGAGGAAGAGAGGGAGAGCTTCAAAATGGCGTGACAAAGGAGTGTGGCTGCTGGTTGGTTTTATTTTTCTCATAACAACACTTATATAGCTAGGTTAACACATTAAACCCTTGCCACATGTCACTCTTTGATTAGCTCTAGGTTTAAGTGACCCAATCACATTGTGCCAAGTGTCAAACCTATATTTAATCTTAATTTTAATCATCTTACATGATTAAAAGACATTTGGCAAGCTTATGTGTAATACCATGCATCACCATCTCATGGTGCCACGTGTCACACTGCGAAATGACCAAAATGCCCCTGTGCCTTAATTTTGAGTTCTTAAGCCAAAATAATTATTTCTCTTCTTCTAATTAATTTATATCAAATATAAATTAATTAATTAATTTATATCAAATATAAACTAATTAATTAATTTCTATTAATTAATTTCTCATTAATTAAATTCATATTTAAACACTTTAAATATAAATTTAACTTATACTATACATCTAATAATCTAGATTTGGTTTCAAGTTATGCTAGGGACTTTGCAATCTAATTGCAAATCAAACATATTTAATTAATCAATTAAACTCTTTAATTAATTAATTAAATCATATTTAATTAGGTGATAACATGTGTATGTGTGTGACTTACTAGGCTTATCACTAATTGGCAATGAGATATAATATCAACTCTTAATATCATCAGAACTCTTTCTTACCATAAATGATTTCTCTAAATCATTTTATGCACCTCATAGACTATGGTTAACACCTAGCATAGCATGCCATGGCCACCCAATTAGTAATAAGGTTTACCTTAAATGAACCTATAATCATATGTTACCATGCACTAGAATCTCTCTGTTACAAAATCCCAACTCAAGCTGGAGTCATGGTTTATGTCAAACTCCATTTGCTATGAATATTATGTTCTGTTTTAATTCCAGTTCTTGATTAAAAAGATTTTCTCATCAGAAACTCTTTTCTGATTAAATCTATCTGTCCTGGCCAGAAACTTGAAACATCAAGAATAATTAAATTAAGATAGGATTTTATCTCTATTTACTTAAAGGAATAGATTCCATCTTGATAAACACCTACCTCCATATATAACTAGTAGGAGCCAACACATGCCCATATACCCATACACAGTACAAGTATGAAAGCAGTATCAAACTCAAACTGCCTATATACAAGATAACTGTGCTATCTCAGGTCTAAAGATTATATGCACTGATATGATTTATGACAAAACATTGACAAGAGTAAACTCTATGTGCTTGTTATAAGTGTCACTGGTTCGGCCTACTTATCATTTATAAGTGCCTATAATGTTTGTCATATGGCATGAGACTCACCATTCCATCTTATTTATATCTCATATAAATAACTTGGGAACAAACATGAATACAATCTTTCTGTATAAGTCATGTCCTTATTATGAAGTATCCTCGATTGTGAATCTATTTATGATACTTTGTACTAAAAATACTGTCACTCATATTCTTAACAACTTAAGAATAGAATTTCTAACAAAATATCAATGTACCTTTTCTATTACACATAAATATATTATGTAAACAGAAAAGTGAAAATGCCTTTTATTAATAAAAATATGTACAAGATACATACTACTAACAAATAAAAAGGCTAATACAAAGAGCACTTGCTCTAAAAAGTTACAAATGAAAGATGAATCAAGAAGAGCTTGTGTGACACCCCTTACCCATCTACAGTATATCTGAGTAAGATATGTCACACGGTATACCGGAACACTCTATTTTATCTCAATCATTTTTTTATTCTTCCTTAATTTATTTTTATCATAGTTTTGAATATAATTTATGAAATATAATTCATTTAAGTCATTTATTGAAATTATAATTTATTTGAGGTTCTGAAGATTTTATAGAAAATCCGGCAGAGTACCGGCTAAAAATGGAGAAAACAGTTCTTCGGAACCTGTGAAAAACACTTCCAATAATAATTTCCAATCATTCTCAAACTCCAATAATCATCACAATCTCAATATTTTTTTTTTCAACAATATTTCCATTCCACAATCATTCATCTCATATGATAATCATGTAAAAGACATAAATAAATATTCACTTTTTCATTCATAAACACAATTTCCACTATTTACATTAATACCAAAATACTTGCCACAAATCTCAATTACAAATGAGAAAATAAAAGTTAGTTACAAAATACCAAAATGAAACCTAGTGTCCTACCAATGCACTGAAAATGTTGAGGTGACACGGACACTATGTAGAGCTGCAGGAGGTCTCACCCAGTCTGTGGTCTACTGGGCTCTCGGTCAGTATCTCCAGAACCTACGCGTGGCAAAAGCAATGCGCTAAGCAATAATGCTTAGTGGTGCCAATAATAAAATAAAAATAAATAACAGAAAATAAATATGCAGTGAATGTATTGATATCTCATTGCAAATAAATTTTCGTTGAGTATTTGTAGATTTACTTATTTTATACTTGTTATATTCATTATTTCATTAAATTTATCCACTTTCATTTTTGGTTGCCCAAGTAACCTATCTTTGAATGACGGATGGATAAATCGTAACCGCACTTTGGGTATCAAGTACCTCGGGCCGTCACACCATCGGTCACATATGTATCTCCCGGTGTGCAACAGAACAGCTAATAAGCTGTAATAACATTAGGCACAAGGCCAAGTCTCAACACAATGTCAAAATGACTAAAAGCCATGAAATCATAGAATGGCATAATGCCATGTGCAGTACTGCTAACTGAACCCTATTGGCATGCCAAGCTATCCAAACCAATCTTGTTAGGTATACTAGGGCATTTCACACTTTTAAGTTTCACAATTTTTGGAATTTAAGTTTTAGTGTTACTATTCCATTCATTGGTCAACAAAAATGTTGACTTTTGCATAGGCAATAGGTACATTGGTTTTCATATCATCAACATACCACATTTTGCATTCAAAATTTGTTGGTATTGGTTGCCAATACCTTTTCTAAGCTTAAAGTTAGGTGGGCAGAATTTTCAGTTTTTATGCCTTACTTTTACTGTTCCATTGGTCAATCTTGCAGTGGGAATTTGGTAAAATGGTCAACATGAAAGTTGTTCCTTATTTTGTGTAGTTGAAGTTTTCTTTTTTGAATTACTCCATTTGGAGTTTTGTAGCTCAAGTTATGATCCAAAAACCACAACTGGCCGGATTGGAATTTTTCTGGACTGACCATATCTACAGTGCAGTGAACAGTGACTGCAACTCCCTTGTTGGATAGGTTCTGGTCATAATTTGGGGTGGGTTTCTTCATGAAAGTTGTTGGTATATATCGTAGCTTATTGCTGGTAAAATTTCAGGTCAATTGGGCCATTCTACATTGAGTTATGGCCAAATGAACAATCACTATTCATTTGGTCATTCTGCAGAAATAGATTGCAGGACACCCGGATTGGGGTAAGCTTTTGGTCCACTTTGTTTGGTCTTATGGGCATGGTTTCTTCACCAAAGTTGTGCCATTATGTGTCTAGTTTCATGTCCAATTGGCCAAACACCAATTGAACCTACACAGCCTAAGTTATGGCTGTCCAAACAGGCTGGACTCACATCCAAACTTGCAGGTCTCACTAGGCAGCATACCAAATCAGTTTTTAATGCTACAATTCACTCCAAGTTATGGTCAATTTACCTCAAATGGTCACTAATTGACCATTATAATGTTTATTCACCATTACATAAGCAAAGCCCAAATTTCTCTCCAAAACCCTAGTTCCCCATTCCAATTCACACAACATACATTAATTAAACATACCAATTCAATATCAATATATACACTTCAAACACCATCTCTAATCCACTCTAAACCCATCAAAACAATCAAAATCACCACCCCCAATAGGCTGCCAAAATTTACCATATACCCTAACATGCATAATTCTCTTCAATTCCCACAAATTCCTAGCCTAACTTAGTGTCTTAACATGGATATCCAAATAAAGAAAGAGAAAGATGGCACTAACCTAAATAGGGCAGAATTTTCCCTTGTTAATTCTTCACTTTCTTTTGTTTTCTTGGCTTCCAAACACTTTAGCAAGGTTGGGTGACAAATTTTAGTGAATGATTTTATAGATTTTGGGGTGAGAAATCAAAGGATTGAAGGTATAAGCGAATAAGAGTTATGGAGGAAGAGGGAAAGAATTTTCGGCTGGCTGAAGAAGAAGGAAAATTCTGGATTTTTTTTTCTTAATTTTTATCTCTTTTATTTGTTTTAAGAAGACTTGCTAAATGGTGATTGGTGGGAGGTTTTGAATGACATCATTATGATGTCATAATTAGGCATTTTATTCTTTTTTTTTTCTTTCATTTCTACTAACTTCAAATTAATTTTTCATCAACATTAATTCATATGTTATGTCATATAATTTATGTACTTAATTGTACAAGTCGGCCAAAAATCATCTCTGAAGACGAAATGACCAAAATGCCCTCCGTTTGGCTTAACGGGCCAAAATTGTCTGTACCGATTGAAAAATTTTTCTAAATATTTTCTTGGCATTCTAATGCCATAGGAACCTCAATGACCCTTCTCTGGAGTCCCAAAAATTATTTTATGAATTTTTTCCCTGGTCTAGGGCTCCTAGTTGCGAGAACCGCAACTTCCCACTAGGTTACCCATCGCTAGGGCACTGGCTCATTTAACTTGGTTGTATTTCATTTCTAAAATTTTTTCTAAATTTTTCTTATTAATATTTGAGTTAATTATAGTTCCTCACTTTAGTTTAAATATTTTTTCGGACGTTCTAGCTGTCCGGACCGACACTGGTCACCGGAAGAGTAGAATGTACGGAGTTGCTACAGGGAGGGTGTTACAGCTTGCTTCACTAGGGAATGAGTTGCTTGATTACCATTCTTTTTCACATAGGAGAAGGAGACTTTGTGAAGAAAGGATGACAAGGATTTAATATCTTTAATTATGTTGTTGATACTCAGGGGAATCACACCTACATTCAAGGCTTTAATGACTAATTGTGAGTCTCTTTAATAACAATATTGTTAACACCTTTTGCTTTAGCTAACAACACTACTTCTTTACAAGGAAGACTCTCAAGGACTACAAAGAACCCATCCCTATAATTTCACTAATTGCTGCATCGAAATTAATTTTTATCTCATCCGCATTGGGTGGCAACCAATCAATAATAATAATCAGATTCCTCCTAGGATAGGGAATGGAATCCAAGTTGAGGCTTGCTTAGGCTTTCATGAATGCTTCATAATAATTAATAGCACCTAAGACAACTTAGTTAAAAGGCATATTCTGCCTATTGATGGAAAGAAGGTTCCTATTCTTCCAACGACGCTAGAGAAGGAAGAATAACAAAATCAAGAAATTCGAGCCTTAATATTATCTTTGTAGATATGATGATAGCTTAGACCAAATATCCATACGAGATACTACTTTAAGCTCATTAGATCTCAATTTGAGTGGCGAATGAATCTAGAATTCCATAGCTTTAGGGTAGGAGAAGAAGATATGCTTATGAGTTTTCACTTCATTGCAGAAATCACGCTCTTTAGGAGTATTCTTTATCATTCTATTTAACAAGTGCTTTGTTGGCAATCTCTCTCATAATAGGCTTCAATGGAAAATAGATAACTTTTTTCCAATAGAGAGAGAGATTCAAAAAGTCCTTCCAAAAGGAGGCTTGTCCTTCTTAAGTAGTTGGGCCTATATTTGCTTGTAGGGACTCAACATTAAAGAGAAGGATTTATTTAGCAATATGGTGCCTTAACTTGACTGTTAATCTTCTTGGTTTGAATAGTGCGATATCTATTTATCCAACCAACCAATGATGGAAATAGGGATAGATGGAATATTACGCACTTATTCTTCGTGGAAATTGGCTTTCAGCCTTTGGATATCTCACAATTTCCTACCCTTATTGAAAAGCTGAGAAGCTCGAATGATACAAGCTCCCTTGATAACTTTTAGAGGAATCGCCACTCTTCTGGTGGCAGCTATTGGATAGTCCCTTCAATCAAGCCTCAAGTGATCTTCCACTCTTTCCCAACCCTCAACATCCAATGTGAAGAGAACTAGAAAATAAATGCAAGATGGTGTTCAATCTAAGAATAATTATTTCAAGAAGAAATACCCTTAAATTTCAATTAAAACTTATAAGAGAACAAGCCTTGTAAGAGTGGTAAATAAAGTTCATACAAGAACAAAGCTCCTTCGAGCATTTTAGCCATGGAAGGCTCTCTCTACCTTTCAATTACAATCTGAATTTTGAATGCCAAAATGAAATAAAGGAAGACAAAAATGAGGGCTGGGGTATTTGGCCAAGGCATCACAAAAACCATGGGACATGTGAAAGTCTTGGTTAATACCCCAATCTTTCCTAAAAATAGATATAAGGTTCAAACATTAATAGAAAGTTCATATTCAATAAGCTATAAATGAAAGACAATCTGAAAAGAAATGCTTTGTCTTGAAGCTGAAAGTAGTAACTTTACTTTTCCCATAAATGGTTGACACTTGGCTGGAACCTTTGGACAAAGTTATTTCATTCAAGCTTTGCAAAATAGACAAAAGCATCTTCAAAAGGTTGGTGGGGTTGGGCTGCCAATTGTGTCGCCACCTGGGTACTCCATCTAGATGCCATATAGGATGCCAACTAGGATTGAATTACTGACATAGCTACCACATGTATGCCACCTTAGATGGATGCCACTTGGTCTCTTGGGTCCTCAAAAATGCTAAGGAATGTGTAGCAAGGTTAGCTTTCCTCCTTCAAGTCTAAATAACATGATTGCAATGTAACACCCCCACATTGGATAGTTCTATACATTACACTATTCTGGTGACTAGTGTCTATCTAGACAGTCAGAATGTTTCGAACCATATTTAAGCCATCTAGTAAAGCCATAAATAAAAAATAATAGAAATCACATGAAGGTGAAATGAAAATAAGAAAAATAAAGCATAATCAGTTAAATGAGCCGAGGTCCCGGTGATGGGTGACCAAACTGGGAAGTGACTGCGAGCTCAGTTACTATCTTAATTTCGTGTGGGACCCTATGACACCCTCGGCCTAGGGATAATTGAGAAGCTAATGATAATGTGAAAATCATAGAAAAAAATAGAGAACAAGTTCAAATAATTGAATTAGAGTTCAGGAAGCAATCTAGTGCTATTAGAAAAATTGATCAGACCGATAAGGGGCAATTTAGAACCCTTAGAGGTGACTCTTGACCTAAATATCCACTAAACGTAGGAAATTAAAATATTGAAAGAGATATTAAAAATGATAAGAGTATATAAAGAAAAGAAAAAGAAATGAGATTTCCAAATTTTAAATTGAATTATGACATCATTATGATGTCATCTTGACACAATTAAAATTTATAATTTAAATTAATTAAATTGTGGGATAATTATCTGTTATAAATGAAGACAAAAGAGGAATTAAAAAGCAAACAAATCCACTCTTCTTCTTCTTCATGGACAGCCAGGTAACACCCTCACTATAGCTATTCCGTACATTCTACTGTTTCGGTGACTAGTGTTAGTCTGGACAGCCAGAATGTCTAGAAATATATCTAGACTAGAGCGAGGAGTTATAAATAACTAAAATAAAAGTAAGAAAAATTTTAGAAATAAAATACAACCAAGTTAAATGAGCCGGTGCCCTAGCGATGGGTGTCCTAATGGGAACTTATTGTTTTCATAGCTAGAAGCCCTAAACCTAAGGGAAAATTCGTGAAATAATTTTTGGGACTCCAAAGAAGAGTCATTGAGGTTTCGATGGCATTAGAATGCTAAGAAAATACTTAAAAAGTTTTTTAGATCAGTACTGACAATTTTAGTCTGTTAAGCAAAATAAAGGGCATTTTGGTCATTTCGTCTTCAGAGCTGATTTTTGGCCAACTTGTCCAGTTAAATAAATAATTTATATGACATAAAATATGAATAAATTTTGCTAAAAACTTAATTGAAAATGAGTAGAAAAGAAAAGAAAAGAAAATGAATGAAAATTTGAATTTTTGCACCACTATGATGTTATTAGACCACTTCCACCCAATCACCTTGTGGCACCTATCTCTAAACCCAATTAAAAGAGTAAATGGACAGCAAATTGGAAAGAAAAAATTGCTCCTTCTTCCTCCTAAGCTAGCCGATTCTCTCTCCCTTTGCACTTTCCACCATTGAAGCCTCACCTAAGCTTTAATTCCCACTTGATTTCACCATAAATCTCACTCTCCCTTCACTAAAAATTACCCTTGCCACTAGAGCAAGACTTAGGCAGCAATTAAAAGAAGAAAAAGTGAACTTTAAGCTTAGGGAAAATTTTTCTCAAAGAGGTTAGTGTCCAACCACTTCTTTTTTTCTTTTAATTCATGTTATGGGGTTGAATTATATTGATAATTATAAGAAATTTGTAAAGAAAACCCTTGTATGCTACATCCAAATTTTGGCAGCCATGGTCCTCTTAGGGTTGTGATTATTTTCTTGATATAAATGAGTATATAGGCTGCCCTTGATGTGAATGTAACACTTAAACCATTAAATTACAATTTTAGTGCAAGAAGTAGCACTTTGGACATTTAGGGTTGGGGTTTTGAAACTCAAATTTAAGGGTTGTTGCAATTGAACATAAATTAATGTTGTAATGGTCAATTAGTGACCATTTGGCTATATTTAATGAGGAATTGAAGTGATTTGTGCCATTAGAATTGAGGTTAGATATGCTGCCTTTGGTGACCTGCAAGGCTAGATGTGAGTCCAGCACGTTTGGGCAGCTGTAACATGAGTTGTATAGGTTCAATTGGTGCAGAGCCAATTAGATATGAAATTAGATACATAATGGCACAACTTTGATGAAGAAACCCTGCCTAGAAAACTACAATAGACTGACCTAAAAATTAACCAAATCTGGGTAACACACATTCTGCCTGGGCAAAAGGACCAAATGAACAAGGTTCATTCATTTGGTCATAACTCAGTGTTGAAAGGTCCAATTGACCTAAACTTTATATCAATGAAAAGCTTAGACAATTTAGAACAACTTTTATGTAGAATACAAACTCAAATTCTAGACTTAACCAAATGAAATTGCTAGCCAAATTTGAGCTACCAAATCTGGCAGAACTAGGACTGACCAAAAATTCTGGTTAAAAGGTAATCTTGCCAGTTATGGTAAAATGGCCATAACTTGAGCTACAAAACTCCAAATGGAGTGATTCAAAAAGGGAATTAAAGAAGACACATAAAGGAATAACTTTAATTGAGAACATTTGGCAAAATTCTCACTGTAGAATTGCCTAATGGAACAGTAAACTCTAGAACCTAAAACTGAAATTTTTTATTTATTTCCTATTGGTTTTAAGTATTGATTGGAAACCAAGGACAACACTTTTGTGAACCAAAATGTGGTAATATGATTAGAACTCATATAACTATTATGTATGAGAAAGTCAATATTTTGACTTGAATATTAAAATGAATAGTAACCTTACATGTTAAACACAAATATTCAATTAAGAGCTTTGTAATATGCCCTAGCAGACCTAGTAAGATTGGTTTGGATAGGTTGACATGCCAATAGGGTTCTGATAGCAGTACTGCACATGGCATCATGCCATTCTGTGATTCATTGCTTAAATGACCATTTTGTGATTTTATGGCTTTTAGCCATTCTGATACTATTGTGATACTTGGCCTTGTGCCTAATATTTGTTACAACTTATTAGCTGTTTTGTTGCATATTGGGAGATACATTGTGATCGATGGTGTGACGGCCCAAGATACTTGGTAACCAGTGCCAGTTTACTCATTTATCTAGTCCAATCATTCTAGTGTAGGTTACTTGGGCAATCAAAATAAATATTAATAAATTTTAATCAAATAATTGATATAAAAAGTACCAAATTAATAATACTATAAATAATTATCAGAAACTTGTCCGTATGAAAAATCAGCATATACTCTGCATGTTTAATTTATTTTAGCTCTTTTATTTTATTATTAGCAATAATTAGCAGTATTACTTAGCGCGTTGTTTTTGCTATGCGTGGGTACTGGAGATACGGAGAGCGATCCCAGTAGACCCCAGTCAGAGTGAGAGTCAGATCTGCTAGTGTCCTGTGTCACCTCTCAGCTACAGTGCATTTAGTAGGACGCTAGTTTACATTTTGTTTTTTGTAATTTTTGTAAACTTTGTAATTAAACTTTTATTTTATCATGTATATTTGAAACTTCTGTAATGTAATTTTGTATTAATGTAATTATCTGTAAACTTGTGTTTATAAATAAAATTTGAGTATTTATTTATGATTTGAGTATTTATTTATGATTTGAGTATGATTATGATATGAATTGAATGAATGGAAAATTGAGAAATTGTTGAAAAATTGATGAGAATGTGTTGGGAATTGATGATATATTTGTACTTGTGGGTTTGAAAAATTATTGGGAGTATTTTCTACAGGTTTCAAAGAACTATTTTCTCCATTTTCAGCCGGCACTTTACTGGATTTTCTGTAAATTTCAGAATCTCAAATTAATTTAAATTTTAATAAATGATATAAATGATAACAATTTCATAAATTTCACTTAGTGACCATAAATAAATAAACTAAGAAAAGAGAAATATCAATGAGATAAGATATGGTGTTCCGGCACACTATGTGGCATATCTTGCTCGGCTACACTGTAGACGGGTAAGGGATTTCACAGGCCAAGCTCTAATCTATTCCTCCCTCCATTATTGTTCATTCTAACCACTAGAAACCTTAAATTTCCTTCCCAAATCCTATAGCTGCTTGAATAAAAACTTGATTTTAGACCTT
Source organism: Hevea brasiliensis (assembly GCF_030052815.1). Classification (NCBI taxonomy): domain Eukaryota; kingdom Viridiplantae; phylum Streptophyta; class Magnoliopsida; order Malpighiales; family Euphorbiaceae; genus Hevea; species Hevea brasiliensis. Next base: position 46,323,312 of record NC_079500.1, on the reverse strand, counting down.
AATAAGAAGATTGGGAGAAAAAGAAATAAGAAAAAGTGAAGGGATTTGAAGATTGAAAAGCTCAAGTAGAGGTAAGTTAATGTTCAAGCTTAGTTACTTTAGATTTCTCGAAATTAAGCTTAATTATGTTGAGTTAGCATTGGAAATGAAGAAAATTGTGCTTCAATAATGGAAGGGAAATTTCAGCCAGCTATGAATGTGGTAGTGTAATGCCCTCACTTTAGATAGTCCGTAAATTTTATTGTTCCGTTGACCAATGTCTGTCCGGACAGTTGAAATGTCTGGAACTATATGTAAACTAGAGTGAGGAGTCATAAATAACTCTTATAATGGTAAGAAAAATTTAGAAAAAATTTTAGAAATAAATTACAACCAAGTTAAATGAGCCGGTGCCCTAGCGATGGGTAACCCAGTGAAAAGTTGCGGTCTTCACAGCTAAGAGCCCTAAACCCAGGGAAAATTTCATGAAATAATTTTTAGGACTCCAAAGAAGAGTCATTGAGGTTTCTATGGCATTAGAATGCCAAGAAAAGGCTTAGAAAAATTTTTCAATCGGTACAGACAATTTTGGCTCAATAAGCCAAACGGAGGGCATTTTGGTCATTTCATCTTTAGAGATGATTTTTGGCCGACTTGTCTAGTTAAGTAAATAATTATTATGAAATAAAATGTGAATAAATATTTTGATAATGAGTAAAAATTGAATCGAAAATGAGTAAAAAAGAAAAGAAAATTGATGAAAAATTGAATTTTGACATCACATGATGTCATTAAAAAGCTCCCATCAATTATATTTTGACAAGCCCTTATTAAACCATTAAAAAGAAGATAAAATGAGGAAAAAACTTAAAAAGAACTTACCCTTCTTCTTCCTAAAGCACCAGCCAAACCAGCTTCCTTCATAGTCCACCATTGTTGTTTCAAAATTTCTTCATTTCTTCCTCAATTCAACCCTAAAACCCCTAGCTCACTTCATTAAAACTTGTCCACTTCTTTTGGGAAGGTGTTTGGCAGCCAAGAAAACCAAAGAAAGTGAAGGAAGAATTGAAGTTATCTAAGGAAAAATTCTTCTCACAAGGTTAGTGTTAGTAGTATGCCCTAGAGCATATCATTTAGTATGTATCTTGTACATATTTTTATTAATAAAAGGCATTTCCACTTTCCTGTTTACATAATATATTTATGTGTAATAGAAAAGGTCCATTGATATTTTGTTAGAAATATTATTCTTAAGTTGTTAAGAATATGAGTGACAATTGTTCTAGCACAAAGTATCATAAATTGGTTCACAATCGAGGATACTTCATAATAAGGACATGACTTATCCAGAAAGATTGTATTCATATTTATTCCCAAGTTATTTATATGAGATATAAATAAGATGGAATGGTGAGTCTCATGCCATATAACAAGCATGATAAGCACTTATAAATGACAAGGAGGCCGAACCAATGACACTTATGACAAGCACATGGAGTTTACTCTTGTCAATATTTTGTCATAAATCATATCAGTGCATATAATCTTTAGACCTGAGATAGCACAGTTATCTTATATATAGGTAGTTTGAGTTTGATATTGCTTTCATACTTGTACTATGTATGGGTATATGGGCATCTGTTGGCTCCTACTAGTTATATATGGAGGTAGGTGTTGATTAAGATGGAATCTATTCCTCTAAGTAAATAGAGATAAAATCCTATGTTCATTTAATTTTTCTTGATGTTTCAAGTTATTGGCCAGGACAGATAGATTTATTTAGAAAAGAGTTTCTGATGAGAAAATCTTTTTAATCAAGAACTGGAATTAAAAGACAACATAATATTCATAGAAAATGGAGTTTGACATAAACCATGACTAGAGCTTGAGTTGGGATTTTATAACAGAGAGATTCTAGTGCATGGTAACATATGATTATAGGTTCATTTAAGGTAAACCTTATTACTAATTGGGTGGCCATGGCATGCTATGCTAGGTGTTAACCATGGTCTATGAGGTTCATAAAATGATTTAGAGAAATCATTTATGGTAAGAAAGAGTTCTGATGATATTAAGAGTTGATATCGTGTCTCATTGCCAATTAGTGATGAGCCTAGTAAGTCACACACATACACAAGTTATTACCTATTTAAATATGATTTAATTAATTAATTAAAGAGTTTAATTGATTAATTAAATAGGTTTGGTTTGCAATTAAATTGCAAAGTCCCTAGCATGACTTGAAACTAAATCTAGATTATTGGATGTATAGTATAAGTTAAATTTATATTTAAAGTGTTTAAATATGAATTTAATTAATGAAAAATTAATTAATAGAGATTAATTAATTAATTTATATTTGATATAAATTAGAAGAAGAAAAATAATTATTTTGGGTTAAGAACTCAAAATTAAGACACAGGGGCATTTTGGTCATTTCACAGTGTGACACGTGGCACCATGAGATGGTGACACATGGGATTACACATAAGCTTGCCAAATGTTTTTTAATCATGTAAGATGATTAAAATCAAGATTAAATATAGGTTTGACACTTGGCACAATGTGATTGGGTCACTTAAACCTAGAGCTAATCAAAGGGTGAAATGTGGCAAGGGTTTAATGTGTTAACCTAGCTATATAAGTGTTGTTATGAAAAAGAAAAACAACCAGAGCCACTCCTCTCCTTTGTCACGCCATTTTGAGGTTCTCCATCTATTCTTCTTCTTCTCTCATCAATTCAAAGAGATTAGCCATCAATCTCTTGAATTAAGAACACTAGAAATTGTTTCTATTGTCCTGTTTACATCTCTAATCTCTTAAAAGGTAGAACTTGAATTTCTAATTAATAGAAAAAGCTTTAGAAGCTGTTCAAGGGCTGCCATAGGTTTTCTTGGTGTGGACAAGCTAGAGGAACAACATTTGGTGTCCTGAAGATAAATCTCAAAGGCGTAGACACGCTGCAGTGCATCAAGAGGTTAGTGTAATCGTTCTTGATTTAATCTAGGGTTCTAAAATTAATCTGATTAATTTTGAAATCTTAAATGGCAAATACAGATCTGAAAACATATTAAAAGAGTTTTAATATGTTGTTTATCATTGAAATCAAATATATAAAAATAAATCTTGCATGATGCATGTGACCCTAGGTGAAAATTTTTGAATTCAATGGTATAAACTTGTGTTTTCACGCTTCTATTCCTTCAATTGGTATCAGAGCCACTATATTTGCCAGTTAGATTGATTTTTATATGATTTAATTGTGTGTTTGATCATGAGATCAAAAGTTTATTGCTGGTTGCAAAGCCAAGGTGGCGGCACAAATGATGAACACCATGGTGCGCATGGTTGATGCACCACAATGGTGTGCAAAGGTAAATGGATGGTGAATGTGCAATTGTTGTATGATCTAAGATCCATTTTATGTCTAATTAAATTGTTTAATTATAATTTTTATCACACAATTAAATTATGATTCAAATCAGAATTTTAAAAATTGTTTGAATGTGATTCAAATCTAAATTTTGAAAGTTGTTTGAATGTGATTCAAATATGAATTTTTAAAGTTGTTTGAATCATATTTAAATCTGATTTTTTAAAATTGATTGAATAAAATTCAGATCTGATTTTTTAAAAAATGTTTGAATGTGATTCAAATCTGATTTTTTAAAAAATGTTTGAATGTGATTCAAATCTGAATTTTTAAAGTTGTTTGAATGTGATTCAAATCTGAATTTTTAAATTTATTTGAATGAGATTCAAATCTGGATTTTTAAGTTGAATATGAGATATTCAATTTAATTTAAGTATGTATGTTTTATTTAATTGTTAAATAGTAATATGCATGATGGATGATCATGGACTATAAAAGACCAATGTGATTGGATTTATTTCTTTTATGTTTCATTGGGATTGTAAATTAATTAATTTATTTTAATTTATTTTGGACATGTATTATTAAGTTTGTAATAATTTTTGGATTGTAATTTCATTTATTTAAGTTCTTGTAAATTCACCTTGGTATGCCAAGGATTACTATGCAATATTGGATTGCAAGAAGTCCAAGGAGGTCAACAGCATTGGTAGGACTAGTGGGAGAAATTCAAGATCAAGTGTTGACTATGTACTCCTTTAGTAACTCTTGTAAAATGAATGAATGAAATGCACCTAGGAATGCCCTGATTCAATTTTTGGTGGCTCAGAATTGAATCCCTTCGAAAGTCCATGATCATACCATATTTACTGCTTATCCATGAATGTATGAGATGTATGGGAATGTATGCTATTATATGATATATGCATGCTAATTGGATAATGTGCAAAGTGAGACCTTAATAGTAATTAGAATGACCATAAAATCTTCCAAACAAATGATTAAGTTGGAAATGCTATAAGTAAAGTGATTATAACATAGGCCCTCCATTGGGGCAATTATTTTAAGAAATTTTAAATAGTTGCATAAGATACAATTAATTTAAGAGATTTTCTTAAGAATAATTGTTAAGCATGAGATGTTGTAAATATGTAAATAGTTTGGTGGCCAATATTGGATGTACCTAAGGACATTAAAATTATTTGCATAATTACTGGCTCAATAGGATTAACTTAACTAATGCAAGATAAGTCAATAATGGATGTACCTGAGATTTTGAGCATTAGGGGCTAGGTAAAGGATTGAACCTCACATGAGATGTGATGGGAAAAGAGTTGCTCACTTATAGTTTATTGTAATTCCAATAATGGATGTACCTAAGGATGATCAATAGAATTATAAGAATTCAATCACCCACTAGAAATCCATCCAACTAGGATTTCCGTTTTCTACTTTGGAAGTGTAGGATTCGCTAAGTTGGTGGGAGGACCAATTTGATTAAAAGACCATAATCATTTTGGTTAATTATCATTTACTAATTAATTTGGTTATTTTCTGTAGTTAATTTTCTGATAAAAATGAGCACAGAACAACCACCACCATCCAATATCCTTGCAAGCATACTTGATCGCAATAGGTTGACAGGACCTAATCTGTCTGATTAGCTAAGAAATTTGAAACTTGTCCTGAACCTTGAACATATAGGATATGTTCTAGATTCAAATGTTCCTGGTCCCTTACCTCCAGAAGCCACACAAGAGGAATATGAAACTTTGGATAAGTGGAAGGAGCATGATATGAGAGCTAAGTGTTACATGCTTGCTTCCATGAGTAATGAGTTGCAAAAGCAGCATGAGAACATGTTGAGTGTGAGTGAGATCCTCCTTCACCTACAAGAGTTGTATGGTGAGCATAGCAGGAATGCTAGGTATGAGATATCTGGACAGTTATTCCGTATGAGGATGTCTGAGGGACAGAATGTTGGGGATCATGTCCACAAGATGATTCGGCTGATTGAGCAGTTGGAACATCTTGACTTTAACATGGATTTCCAACTACAGACAGATTTGATCCTTCAGTCCCTTCCTGAGTCTTTTGGGAATTTTGTGACAAATTTCCATATGACTCAACAGGAATGCACCTTAGCTGGTTTACTCAACATACTGGTTATTGCCCAAAAGAATATATCAGGCAATAAAGGAAAAGAGGTAGCTTTGATTGCATCTTCTTCTACTGGAAAGTCCAATAAGAAGAAGGGCAATAAGAAAAAGAAACCTCATATTTCTGGTCCTTTCAAGAAAATAGCTAAATAGAAAAGGAAGACTAAAGCTGATGGAGGCAAAGGAAAGTGTTTCCACTGCCAAAAGGATGGGCACTTGAAAAGGAACTGCCCAGAGTATCTTGCTTCTCTGAAGGACAAGAAGGATACACCTTCGGAAGGTATGTCCATATCTTGTTATTTAGATTCTGATGATACTCATAGTTCATCTACAGCTTGGGTTTTAGATACTGGTGCCAGTTCTCACATTTCTAATGATATGCAGGAACTAGCAAATAGTAGCAGCTTGTGTTCTCAAGATATTAGAGTCCGGATTGGCAATGGCTCAACTGTTGAAGCTTTAGCCATAGAATCTAAATCTTTTTACATGTTTGGACATGTTTTGTGTTTGGATAATATTTTATTTTTACCTGATGCTTTTAAGAACATCATTTCTATATCTAGTTTGACTAGAAATGGCTATGAATTTCAGTTCACAGATGATGTTTGCAATATTTATTTTGGAAATATATCTGTTGGTTCGGGTTATATGAATGATGGTCTTTATTATTTGGATAATAATGACAAACACAAATTGAATGCAAGTGATCTAAAAGAATGTAATGCCATGGTGAAAACCAACTCAAGTTCAAAATATATTTGGCACTTAAGGTTATGTCATGTTGCAGAAGATAGGATTGCAAAACTGGAGAAAATGGGGATTCTATCCTCATTGGGCTCTGAGCTTACTCTAACTTGTGAATCTTGCCTTCAGGGCAAAATGACTAGATCACCCTTTGTTGGACAAGGGCAAAGAGCTAAAAATATTTTGAAACTAATACATAGTGATTTATGTGGTCCATTTAAAGAAATGGCTAGAGGGGGCTTTCATTGTTTTATTACCTTTACTGATGATAAATCAAGATTTGGGTATTTGTATTTGATGAAATACAAACATGAATACTCTGAAAAGTTTAAAGAATTTAAATCTGAAGTAGAAAATCAAACAGGAAAGAGTATTAAAGCTCTTCGATCAGATCGTAGAGGTGAATATATGAGTACTGAATTTGATGAATACTTGAGAGAGCATGGCATTATTTCTCAGCTGACTCCTCCAGGAACGCCATAGCTGAATGGCGTATCTGAAAGGAGAAATCGTACCGTATTGGATATGGTACGTAGTATGATGAGCTATACCGATATGCTAATCTTCTTTTGGGGATTTGCATTAGAATTAGCTTTGTATATTCTGAATAGGATTCCATCAAAATTAGTTTCTTCCACACCTTATGAGATATGGCATGGAAGAAAACGAAGTCTTAAGCATGTTAAGATTTGGGGTTGTCCAGCTTATATAAAAAAGCTGAACACTGATAAATTGGAGACCAGATCAGAAAAAGGTCGATTTGTTGGATATCCAAAAGATAGTTTTGGATATTATTTTTATTTGCCTACTTCACAAAAGGTTGTGATAAGTAGAGATGCCACATTTCTTGAACGCTTAAATCAATTAGGATTTTATTAGCAATAGCTGCATACTATGATTATGAGATTTGGCAGATGGATGTCATATGCTTAAATTAATTAGGATTTTATTAGCAATAGCTGCATACTATGATTATGAGATTTGGCAGATGGATGTCAAATAGCCAGGATTCCATATGCTTCAGCTATTGGAAGTTTAATGTATGCAATGTTGTGTACTAGGCCGGATATCGCATATGCTGTTAGTTTGACTAGCAGGTATCAATCCAATCCAGGTTTGGAACACTGGATAGTTGTCAAGAATATCCTTAAGTACTTGAGAAGAACTAAGGATTTATTCTTGATTTATGGAGGTGAAGACTTGCAATTGGATGGTTATACTGATTCTGATTTCCAATCAGATATCGATGATAGAAAGTCTACCTCTAGATATGTGTTCATTTGTAATGGAGGTGCAGTCAGTTGGAAGAGTTCCAAATAGAGCACGACTGCATATTCCACTACAGAGGCTGAGTATATTGCTGCATCAGATGCTGCAAAGGAAGCTGTTTGGATAAAGAAGTTCGTGACTGAACTTACAGTAGTTCCACTACAGTGTGACAACAATGGAGCAGTCATACAGGCTAAAGAACCAAGGTCTCACTAGAAATCCAAACACATAGAAAGGCGCTACCACATTATCAGAGAATAGTTGGGCGAGGCGATGTAGCCATGCAGAAAATAGCATCAGCTGAAAATCCAGCTGATCCATTCACCAAGCCTATGTCACAGACTCAGTTAGACTGACATCTTGAGAAGATAGGTCTAAGATATTGTAATGAATGGCTCTAGTGCTAGTGGGAGATTGTTAGTAGTATGCCCTAGAGCATATCATTTAGTATGTATCTTGTACATATTTTTATTAATAAAAGGCATTTCCACTTTTTCGTTTACATAATATATTTATGTGTAATAGAAAACGTCCATTGATATTTTGTTAGAAATATTATTCTTAAGTTGTTAAGAATATGAGTGACAATATTTCTTGCACAAAGTATCATAAATAGGTTCACAATCGAGGATACTTCATAATAAGGACATGACTTATCTAGAAAGATTGTATTCATATTTGTTCCCAAGTTATTTATATGAGATATAAATATGAGATATAAATAAGATGGAATGGTGAGTCTCATGCCATATAACAAACATGATAGGCACTTATAAATGATAAGGAGGCCGAACCAGTGACACTTATAACAAGCACATGGAGTTTACTCTTGTCAATGTTTTGTCATAAATCATATTAGTGTATATAATCTTTAGATCTGAGATAGCACAGTTATCTTGTATTTAGGTAGTTTGAGTTTGATACTGCTTTCATACTTGTACTAAGTATGGGTATATGGGCATCTGTTGGCTCCTACTAGTTATATATGGAGGTAGGTGTTGATCAAGATGGAATCTGTTCCTTTAAGTAAATAGAGATAAAATCCTATGTTCATTTAATTGTTCTTGATGTTTCAAGTTCCTGTCCAGGACAGATAGATTTATTTAGAAAAGAGTTTCTGATAAGAAAATCTTTTTAATCAAGAACTGGAATTAAAAGAGAACATAATATTCATAGCAAATGGAGTTTGACATAAACCATTACTCCAGCTTGAGTTGGGATTTTGTAACAGAGAGATTCTAGTGCATGGTAACATATGATTATAGGTTCATTTAAGGTAAACCTTATTACTAATTGGGTGGCCATGGCATGCTATGCTAGGTGTTAACCATGGTCTATTGGGTTCATAAAATGATTTAGAGAAATCATTTATGGTAAGAAAGAGTTCTGATGATATTAAGAATTGATATCATGTCTCATTGCCAATTAGTGATGAGCCTAGTAAGTCACACACATACACAAGTTATCACCTATTACTTAAATGGAAAATACATATCCAAAAACATATTAAAAGATTTTTAATATGTTGTTTATCATTGAAATCAAATAGATAAAAATAAATCTTGCTTGATGCATGTGACCCTAGGTGAAAATTTTTGAATTCAATGGTATAAACTTGTATTTTTCACGCTTCCGTTCCTTCAGTTAGTGCCTTATTTTTCTCTCTTGCATCTTTATTTCTTGATAGAACAACAAATTAATTAATGAATTGAAAAAAATTTGAAGCAAACTATACATGTTAGGGTTTCTTTAAATTTCAGCAGCCATGAACTTCCATGAGTTTGATGGCTTTTGATGGACCTATAATTATGTAGGGATATCCCTTGATATATATAAGTGAGATAAAAACTTTAGTTGTATGTAAAATGCAAGATTTGAGAAATTGAGAACTTAGGGTTTTGAGCAAATTGAGGTTTTGCTCCTATAATGGTGTAGGAACATTTTAATGGTCAATTAGTGACCAAATGGTAAGTTTTAAACTTAATATGAAGTGAATTGAGTCATTGAATGTTGGAAAGGGTAGGCTGCCCTGTGTGCTGCAGTCTGGACTTTTGGAGTCCAATGTGTTTAGAGAGCCTTAACTGAACTTGTGTAGCTCCAATTGATGTAAGGCCAATTGGAGGTGAAACTAGATACATAATGTCACAACTTTGGTGAAGGAACCCTATAACACCCTAGGCAAATCCCACATCAGCAAAACACGGGAGAGATGCTGGGTTTATAAGTTGGTGGTTCATAACCCCTAGTGACACATTTTAAAATTGTGAGGGCTTCGGCCCAGAGCGGATAATATCACAAGTGGGCTAAGCCATTACATTTGTGGTATCAGAGCCGCTCTGCGTGCAACCTTGAGCGATGGTGAGGCAAACCTCAGCGAGGACGCTGAGTCTCATAAGGGGGTGGATTGTAACACCCTAGGCAAATCCCACATCGGCAAAACACGTTAGAAATGCTAGATTTACAAGTTGGTGGTTCGTAACCCCTAGTGACGCATTTTAAAACTGTGAGGGTTTCGGCCCAGAGCGGACAATATCACTAGTGGGCCATGCCATTACATTTGAAAAAATTTGGACCATTTCTCAATTTGTGCGTGTTATCCTTGTGCACGGGCCATGCTAATCTTCTCTATATCGTCCCAATTATAAACCCAACATCTCTCCCATGTTTTGCTGATGTGGGATTTGCCTAGGGTGTTACAATCCACCCCCTTTATGGGACTCAGCGTCCTCGCTGAGGTCTGCCCCACCATCGCTCAAGGTTGCATGCAGAGCGACTCTAATACCAAAAATGTAATGGCCCGGCCCACTAGTGATATTGTTCGCTCTAGGCCAAAGCCCTCACGATTTTAAAATGCGTCACTAGGGTTTACGAACCACCAACTTATAAATGTGGATTGTAACACCTTAGGCAAATCCCACATCGGTAAAACACGGGAGAGATGCTGGGTTTATAAGTTGGCGGTTCGTAACCCCTAGTGACACGTTTTAAAACCGTGAGGGCTTCGGCCTAGAGCGGACAATATCACTAGTGGGCTGGGCCGTTACATTTGTGGTATCAAAGCCACTCCGCGTGCAACCTTGGGCGAAGGGGGGGCAAACCTCAGCGAGAACACTGAGTCACATAACGGGGGTGGATTGTAACACCTTAGGCAAATCCCACATCGGCAAAACACGGGAGAGATGCTGGGTTTATAAGTTGGTGGTTCGTAATCCCTAGTGATGCGTTTTAAAACCGTGAGGGCTTCAGGTCAGAGCGGACAATATCACTAGTAAGCCGGGTCGTTATAAACCCTGCCCAGAAAACCAATGTAAGTGGCCCTAAAAATTGACCTAATCCACGTGACCAATATGCTATCCCTGGAAAATGACCAAATGAACAGTATTTATTCATTTAGTCATAACTCAGTGTAGAAATGTCCATTTGACCTAAATTTGATATCAATAGAAAGCTTAGACAATTTAGGATAACTTTCATGAAGACCATAACTCTAAATTCTGACTAGAACTAAATGAAATTGTCCATCAAAGTCAGGATATCGAAACTATAGAATTGATTCTACCCAGAAATTCTGGAAAAATTGCAATATGGCCAATTATAGTTTTTAGGTCATAACTTGAGCTACAAAACTCCAAATGGAGTGATTTAAAAAGTGAAATGTAACTAGACACAATAAGGAACAACTTTGATTAAGAACACTTGGCCAAATTCTCACTGTAGAATGGCCTAATGGAACAGTGAACTCTAGCACCCAAAAACTAAAATTTTGATTTATTCTCCATTGGTTAGAAGCAATGATTGGCAACCAATGCCAACACTTTTGGGAACCAAAATTTGGTAAATTTATGTAATTAGAATTCATGCAACTATTATATATGAGAAAGTCAATATTTTGACTTAAATGACTAAATGAATAGTAACCTTACATGTTAAGTACAAATATTCAAGAAACAACTTTGTAATATGCCTTAGTAGACCTAGTGTGATTGGTTTGGATAGGTTAGCATGCCAATAGGGTTCTGATAGTAGTACTGTGCATGGCTTCATGCCATTCTGTGATATGATAGCCTATGGCTATACTTACTTGGCTTTATGCCTTATTGCTTTTATGGCTTGTTAGCCATTCTATCTGCACACCGGGAGACACATTGTGACCGATAGTGTGACGGCCCGAGGTACCTGATATCCAGTGCTTGTTTACCCATTTATCTAGTTCGATCAATTTGTGTGGGTTACTTGGGCATGGAAAAGTATAAATGTAATTGAATTGATTATTAAAGAAAGTAAGGAAATTAAATATCAAGATAAAGAACAAGAATGATTATAATAAAAAGAAGCTCAAAATCATCAAGAAAACTATTAATAAAATGTTAGAAGGAGTTAATATCATAAAATGTAATTAGCCTTCGACTAAATAATAAGTTAGTAATTATTTATTTCTTATAAACACAATAACTAGGAAATTTTTATTTTTATTTACATATTATATTTTCTTGTATTATTGGCACCATTAAGCTTTATGCTTAGCGCGTCGCTTTTGCAAAGCGTAGGTACTGAAGATTTGGACAGAGAGCCCAGTAGACCACAAACTGGGTGAGGCTGTTCACAATTCTACTTAGTGTCCGCGTCACCTCATAGGCTATAGTGCATTGGTAGGACACTAGATCCCATTTTTGTATTTTATATTGTTTGTACTGTTTGCAATCAAACTTTTATTTTCCCATGTAAAAAAAATGAAACTTATGTAATATAATTTGATATGAATGTCAGTATTTGTAAATTTGTGTTTATAACTGAAATGTACATGATTATGATGTTAAATGAATGAATGACAAATGGAAGAATTATTGAGAAATTGTTGAAATTTTATGTGATAATTGGGAGTTGTAGAATAGAATGACTATTGGAAGTGTTTTTCACAGGTTACGAAGAACTTTTTTTTTTCATTTTTAGCCCGTACTCTGTCAGATTTTCTATAAAATTTTTAGAACCTCAAATGAATTTAAAATTTCAATAAATGACTTAAATAAGTTAAATTTCACAAGTTGCACTTCATAACCATGAAGAAATAAATTAAGGAAGGATAAAAATAATTGAGATAAAATACAGTATTCCAATACACTGTGTGACATATCTTGCTCGGTTACACTGTAGACGGGTAAGGGGTGTCACAGATGGAGTTGGATGGTGTTTATTTAAATTAAACATGAATTAGAGCTTAAATGATGATGTGAATATGGTTTGAGTAGTAATTGCATGAGGATTTCATGAGTTAGGCATAATGAGAAATTAGGGATTGTGGGGGTTAGTTGTAACACCCCTCGCTGGACTATAGTGTAGTCGAGCAAGGCATATCACACTCAGTGCCGGAGCAATCTTTCTTATCTTACTTTATTCCTTTAATAATTTTAAACTCATAATATTTTAAAATAAATTATAGTCTAAGGAGAAACTGATGGAGTTTCTCCTATTTTACTACTGGTTTGCATGTTTTACTATTCACCTGCTTGAAATTTTCAATAATATTTTAAGATAAGAATCTCGTCAATTATTCTCATAATCATCTCATATTTCAAATATCATCCATATATTTCAATTTCATATGCATTTCCATTCATGCACAATTTATATATAGAAATTCTCAAGTTTCATTAATTTACATGATTTATAGACTGATTACATAAATTCATAATTTACATGATCTACAAATTAATTACAATTCTATAATCTATATTTCAACATACAATTCATAATTTACACTACAAATAATAACCAATTTATAATGTACAAAATACATAATATGAACTACATGGGCCCTATCTATATGCATTGCTAAGGAGGTGACAACCTTATACACTTCTGACACTTCTGCAGATCTGGACTGCGAAAATCCCAGTCAAATGTCCACTGGGTTTTAGCTTCAATACCTATGCGAAGGAAATAAATCCATCACGCTAAGCATTCTGCTTAGTGGCACGATAATATACCAAAGAAAATAATATACAAAATACAGATGGAAATAAAACATAGTTCATTGTAACAATTATTTAAATTATAATTCTATTACTAATCTTTTGTATCGTTTAATTCAATACTTTCTAGGTTGTCTTTGATTGTTTCATAATAACTAAGGCTCTTAGAGTCATTTCATAATTGATAAATTTTTAACATCAGTCCAATTCATTTCAAGTCTTTTTGCTAAATAACTAATCTAATTTATTTTAGGTCTTCTTACTCATTTATTTAATTTCTAATATTTTTAATTGCTAATATTCTTAACTTATTTCAATAAATTTCATTGCCCAAGTAACCTATGACAGGTTGACTAAACTAGATAATGGGTTGTTGGCACTGGACATCGTGGTGCCCTGGGCCGTCATACCATGGGACGTGAAATACAGAACATTAACAACGTATGCAGTCAATATGGCAAAAAGCCATGATAACATATCAGTATGTCTAAAAGCCATGATAACAAGTAATCAGGCATAAAGCCATAAATATAGACATAAAGCTTTATGCAGTACTGCTAAAATAATACCCTATTGGCATGCCAATCTATCTAATCTGACACATATGTTTAGGTAATACATGGGCACATTAGTACCATTAAGCATTTATATGTATTATTATGTCATTATTTCATTATAAGGTTCAATTACAATTGATAAAATTTTATTCTATTCCTAGTGAAAACATAAATTCCTAAATCACAATTACTCATAATTCATGCATTCCTCATAATTTATATATTTATTATTCCATTCATGATAATTGCAATTCACATCGATCAATTTTTGTGTACTATTTGTACATCGAAATATTTTCCTTTCTTTCATAATGAGGATTAATGCCCCCTTCATACATCCATATGATTCTCTTATTCATTACAATATTTATATTATTATTTCTTATGTCTTTGGGATTACTATTCACACATTACTATTCACTTAAATTGTCATACCTTACCCCTCTGTAAGGCATAACATGATCCCGGAGAATACCTAATGAACTACCGAACTTCACCTATCGATAATTTATTAAGTACCCTACAAGGGATTTTAAAACAATTTTCTTACTTTTGATAAGTGGTGAGCATTTTCTAATAAATACTTAAAACATTTAGTTAAAATTAAAACTAGTTAATATTTTTGGCCCATTTTATTTTTACAAAAATTTTATAAAAATTTTGACAGAGTTCCCTCTGTATTTTGAGAAAACAGTTCTTCAAATACCTGTAAAAAGCACTTCTAAAAATTTTCGTCAACAACTGCTTCAATTTCATACTCAATCTCAATCAAATTCTCAACACACTTATCAACTTTCAAATTTCAAATCCACTATCCAATGATCATCAAAATACGAGCAATCCATTTCATTCAAATTAAATAAAATAGTTCCATTCATAATTCATTAGAAACAAAATAATTTAGATACATCATTACAAAATTTACATTAAGAGAATTTCAAACTACAATATATATTACAACTTTATACAAATTTTATACAAACTGCTCAAGACCCATTTTTACATGTCCATACATTTATGTGCAATATATACATCAAAAGAAATATTTACAATTAGGGTATAAATTATACCCGATAACTTCAAGCAGAATGATCTTTAATCCTTAGCAGCTCAGTCTGCTGCTCTTCTAGTCTCTGTATCTGCGACAGCAATAAAAGCTATCGCTGAGTACTAGGACTCAGTGGTGCACAACATACTAAAATAATCTTTATGCAAAACTTAAATCACATTTATTCAAAAATTTGGCTGAACATAAGAATTAAGTACAAATCATGCATTATGAGATTTTAATCCCAAACAATTTCATTTTGAAGTATCAAATCACATTTCATAAAACCCACAGTTAGATCATGCCATTAGAAACAAATAGAATCTCAATAGCCAGAGGCTAAAGAGAAATCACACACAAGGCTAGCTAGCTTAAATATATGGATATCCATTCACATCCTCTTCTACTAGCACACCTCAACACTTCTCCAGAGAATGAATCAAAATTCGAAACTAATTACCCCCACTAGTCATGCTAGTGAGGTGTTCAAATATATGGTCATGACACTGTGGTTTTAAAACTTATCTTAACAATTTGCTAAACATTGTCTTTTCAAATATACATAATAACTTTCAACAATTTAGATCAAACATCATAAGAATGCCATAATCCGATATTTCATATTATTCAAAACGATATGCAAAAGATGATTATAAAAGTATATGTTGTGCACAAACCTCAAACGAGTCGCCTGTTGGCCTTGACTCGACTCCTCGGGTTCTGTCCCGATATTCTTTTCCACTGAAACACGAAATTTTCCAATGTTTCAGTACTAAAACTTAAAATAAATCCAAAATAAACTTAACTTCACATTTACCTAGCTCTAACGTGTTAAATTCGACGTTCTCGAAATTTTGTGTTTCGGGTTACTATTCACTGCACTATTCAAGTCAAATTATTGACTTTCTAAGGCTTAATAGGTATGGGAACTATAACTTCACCCACATACTACATTTTGGTCACCAAACTTGTTGGTTTTGGTCACTTTCTCAAAACTTAGGTCTTTTAGGCAAAATTGCCAAATTTTTAATTTTGGTGTCCCTAATTGTACTGTTTTATTGGTCAGTTAACTATTGAAATTTGGCAAAACTTTCTTCATAGAAAATGTTCCTTATTGTCTTAAGTTTATTCTCCTTTTTGAATCACTCCAATTGGAGTTTTGTAACTCAAGTTATAAGCAAATTACGTTTACTATTCATGCTGCAGAATTTTAGTTCTGCAGATTTGTTGAACCAACTTCATTCAGTAATTTGATCAAGTTAGGTCCATAATTTGGTCTAATTTTCTTCATATGAAATGTTCTAATATGTCTTAGGTTTCCATCGGTTGAAGAATCGCCTAAATCGGAGTTTTCTAGAGAGAGTTATAGCCACTGAAACTTTACTGTTCATATGGCAATCTGCAGTTCTGCAGATTCAGGTCACCAACTTTGCTTAGTAATTTGATTGGGTTAATGGCATAATTTGGGTTGGTGTTCTTCATGAAAGATTTAGGTATATATCTCATCTAACCACTGGTAAAATTTCAGGTCATTTAGACCTTCCTAGCTCGAGTTAAGGCCAAATGAACAAATACTGTTCATTTGGTCAGTTTGTGCAGTGGCAGCCTGCGATTTCTCAACTTCAGTCACTATGTTCACTAGGTTTTAGTCACTTTTTTGGCAGGCTTCCTAAATGAAAATTATGTCATTTAGTGCCTATTTTCATCCCCAATTGATCCCATATCCATTGGACTTGTAAAATTTCATTTTTGGTCTCTCAAAGGAGGTTTTGTCTTGCTGCAACAACATGACCTTATCCAATCTGAATTGGCTTTTAATTCCAACACTTCTAACACACTTAATTAGGTCACAAATGACCATTTCTCACTTCACATTAGGTCAAAGACACCATTTACAAGTTTCTCACATTTTTGGTCTCTAAACCCTAATGTTCAAAACCCTAACTCACTAATTTTGTTGCATTTAACCAATTGAAATCATACTAACATCACTCCATCACTCAATTAAGCTTCCATACATATTGAATTCAATCAAATTTATGCATACACACATCAAACCCTAGCTGGCCTAAATTCAGCTTTGGTCCCTCACAATTTTTTTTGTTTCATTTTAAGTTACTTTCTAAGTTAATTAAACTAAGAACATAGAAATTTAACAAAAGAATTCAAATTTACATACTAACCTTTGTTTGATTTTCCAATCACTAATTTTCTTCCCTTTTTTCTTCTTTCTTGCTTCTTCAATCTCCTCTTCTAGTAGCCCAAACAAAGCTTAATCATAATTTAGTGGAATTTTTGGGGAATTTATGGGGTTGATTCAAGCTTTGAAAGCTTGAATTTCATGGCTGTGGAGGAAACTAAGGAGAAAAAAGAGAGAGAGGAGAGATGCACGTTTTTTATTTGAAGAAGAAGAATGATTATTTGTTCTTTTCTTTTATTTTGTCTTTTATCTCTTTAGGAAGACCAAAAATCCAAATAAGTAAATAAATTAATTTTATTCTTTATGGCATCATGCATGACCTCATGCATGATGTCATCACCTTTTAACTTTTCCATTTTCTCTTTTTTTTTTTTAATTTTCTATTAGTTCTTTAATTTAATTCTCTATTCCAAAATTTTATTTTCTCTGATTTTATTTAACAGTTAGGTCAGAAGTCAGCTCTCGGGGTCAATTGACCAAATTGTATCTCGCCGGTTCATCCCGGTTTGCAATTAATTCCATATTTCTTCCGGCTCTCTAACGTAATTATTTGACTGGCTTAACAGTTCTTTTTCATGATCTTCTCTTTTCCACTGTGTTCATAAGGGTCCTAAGGACTGCGGCATCACATTTTACGGTTCGAAATTTGAGTTTAAAATGACTTGTGATCATTCAGAAAGGTCACCCATCATTGTGACTCTCGGCTCGTTTAACTTCTACATTACATTTTTCTTATTTATACTTAACTAACTGAACATTACTAATTATTAGTGTTTATGGCTTATCTAGTTGTCTTAAGTGTGGTTCTAATCCCCTTAATTGTCCGAACCGACACCAGTCACTGGAATAGTGAAATCTACTAGGCTATGCAAACGGGGGTGTTACAATTCTCCCCCCCTTAAATAAATTTCGTCTCGAAATTTTTACCTGGTATCAATCTTTGAACAGCTGTGGGTGTTGTCTCCTCATGTCTTCCTCTCGTTCCCAAGTAGCTTCTTGGCCCGAATGATGGTTCCACAGCACTTTTACCAACGGTATCTGCTTGTTCCGTAGCTGCTTCACCTCATAAGCCAGAATCTTTATGGGTTCTTCTTCATATGTGAGGTCTGGATTCACTTCTATTTCTTCTACTGGTAGTACATGAGATGGGTCTGATCGGTACCTCCTTAACATGGACACATGGAAAACATTATGTATCTTCTCCAACTCTGGAGGTAGTGCCAATCGATATGCCAAAGGACCCACTCTTTCCAGAACCTCATATGGCCCAATGAAGCGAGGACTCAGTTTCCCCTTTCTGCCGAATCTCATAATTCTCTTCCAAGGAGAAACTTTGAGGAAAACTTTCTCACCCACTGCATACTCAATATCCCTTCTCTTCAGATCAATGTAGGACTTCTGACGATCTGATGCAGTCTTAAGTCGATCACGAATCACCCTGATTTTCTCTTTAGTTTGTTGAACAATTTCGGGTCCAATCATTTTTCTTTCACCCACGTCATCCCAACACAACGGGGTTTTACATTTTCTGCCATACAAAGCTTCATATGGAGGCATCCCAATGCTTGATTGGTAGCTGTTGTTGTAAGCAAACTCAATCAAAGGCAAGTGTGTATCCCAACTACCCTCAAACTCCATCACACAAGCCCGTAGCATGTCCTCCAAGATCTGAATTACCCTCTCAGACTGGCCATCTGTCTGTGGGTGGAATGTAGTACTGAAGTACAATCTAGTTCCTAGGGCTCTCTGAAGATTACCCCAGAATCTAGAAGTGAACCTAGGATCTCTGTCTGACACGATGGATACTGGCACTCCATGCAGTCTCACAATCTCATCGATGTATAACTTGGCCAATCTTTCTAAACTGTAGTCCATCCAGACTGGCAGAAAATGAGCAGATTTAGTCAGTCTGTCAATAATGACCCAAACTGCATCATGACTCTTCTGTGTCCGCGGAAGTCCCATTACAAAATCCATTGTTATTCTTTCCCATTTCCATTCCGGCGCTGGTAGTGGATGTAACAACCCAGTGGGTACTTGATGCTCTGCCTTTACTTGCTGATAAGTTAGGCATTTGGATACAAACTCTGTCACGTCACTTTTTAAACCCATCCACCAGTAATGCTCCTTTAGCCCTCTATACATTTTTGTACCACCAGGGTGCATGGCAAAAGGAGACTCATGTGCTTCCTTCAAAATGATCTGCCTCAAATCAACATCATTAGGAACACACATTCTGCCTTGGTGTAGCAGTAACCCATCATCTCTGATTGAGAACCCTGGTTTCTTGCCCTGCCGAACTTCTTCCAATAGCTTCTGATACCTTTCATCATTCTGAGCAGCCATTCTAATCTGATCAATCAACACTGGCTGTACATGCCATGCAACTGCTGTCTGCCTATCATCATTAATCTCTAAGCTGGCATGTAATGATCTCAACTCATGTACTAAGGACAAAGGAGTAACCCGTAGACTTGCCATAGTCTTGCGACTTAAGGCGTCAGCCACAGCATTAGCTTTCCCTGGCTGATAGTCTATCAGACAATCATAGTCTTTTATTAACTCTAACCATCTCCTCTGTCTCAAATTCAGCTCTTTCTGGGTGCCCAAATACTTCAAACTCTTATGATCTGTGTAGATATAACATTTCTCCCCATACAAATAATGTCTCCAGATCTTAAGAGCAAACACTATAGCTGCAAGCTCCAAATCATGTGTTGGATAATTCCTCTCATGCGGTTTTAGCTAGAGTGATGCATAGGCAATGACATTTCGATCTTGCATCAATACACAGCCTAACCCATTGTGAGAAGCATCACTATATACTGTATATTCTTTACCCGGAGTAGGTAAAGTCAGGACTGGAGCTTCAGTCAAACATTTCTTCAATTTATCAAAACTCTGTTGGCATTTATCCGTCCACTGAAATTTTACATCTTTTCTAACCAGCTTGGTCAATGGAGATGCCAACATGGAGAATCCCTTCACAAATCGACGGTAGTATCCAGCTAAACCCAGAAAACTACGAATTTCTGTGACATTTCTGGGTGGTCTCCAATTAAGGACAGCTTCAATCTTACTTGGATCTACCTTAATACCCTCTTTTGATACTACATGCCCCAAGAAAGATATTTCCTTCAGCTAAAATTCACACTTCGATAATTTGGCATATAGTTGTTTCTCTCTCAAAGTCTGCAGTACAATCTACAGATGTCTATTATGCTCTTCTACATTCCTCGAATAGACCAATATATCATCTATAAATACCACAACAAACTGGTCGAGGTATGGTCTGAAGATAGTGTTCATCAGATCCATAAAAGCAGCCGGAGCATTAGTTAACCCGAATGGCATAACCAAAAACTCATAATGGCCATAGCGGGTTCTAAAGGCAGTTTTAGGAATACTCTGCTCTTGTACTTTTAGCTGATAATAACCTGATCTCAGGTCAATTTTAGAGAACACAGCTGCACCCCTTAACTGATCAAACAAGTCATCAATGCAGGGCAATGGATATCTATTCTTTATTGTCACCTTATTCAACTGTCGATAATCAATACACAAACAGAGAGTGCCATCCTTCTTCTTAACAAACAACACTGGCACTCCCCAAGGTGACACACTAGGGCGAATAAAGCCCTTGTCAAGCAATTCTTGCAACTGCACTTTCAACTCTTTCAATTCTGCAGGTGCCATTCTATATGGCGTTATGGAGATTGGGTCCACACCAGGCATAACATCAATCTCAAACTGCACCTCTCTTTTTGGAGGTAATCTTGGCAATTCATCAGGAAATACATCCGGAAAGTCACATACCGTAGGGATGTCTCTCAGTGCTGGACTCCCCACTTGGGTGCCTATCACATGTGCCAAGTATGCTTCACATCCCTATTTGATTATCCTTCTGGCTAGTGCAGCCGAAATGATATTTGATGGTAGTAAATGCCTCTCCCCATGTATTACCACATCAACGAACAAAGGGAGACCAAAAGTGACTGTCTTTAGTCTACAGTCAATCATGGCGTGATGCCTGGCTAACCAATCTATGCCCAAGATAATATCATAATCTCTGAAGGGCATTTCAATCAAATCTGATAGGAAAACATGTCCTTGGATCACCAAAGGACAGTCTCTATAAATTCTGTTGACCCGGACCTCTTGTCCTAACGGACTAGTTACTAGCACTTTAAAACCCATTTGCACACATGGAACAGCAAGTGCACTGAATATGCTATCACTAACATATGAATGGGTTGAACCCGGATCAAACAACATAAATACATCTTGCTCAGAGATAGAGAATGTACCGGCTACAACATCAGAAGTCTCAGCCTCTTCTCGCTGCCAACAGACTGTGAACCTCTGGGAGCAGGACTCTGAATAGATCCCTCGGCAGTAGTAGGAGCTGGACCATATCTCGAAGATGGAGCACTAGTGCAGTCTCTTGCTAAATGACCCTTTGTGACACCCCTTAACCGACTACAGTGTAGCCGAGCAAGTTATGCCACTCAGTGTGCCAGAGCACTCTATTTTATCTTAATTCATTTTTATCATAGTTTTGAAAATAACTTGTGAAATATAATTCATTTATTGAAATTGTAATATATTTGAGGTTCCGAAAATTTTATAGAAAATCCGGCGGAGTACCGGCTAAAAATGGAGAAAACCGTTCTTCGGAACCTGTGAAAACACTTCCTATATTCTTAGTCATTCATCTCAACTCCATTTATCAAAATCTCAATATTTTTTAGTTCACATTCATTTCTCAATCATTCACCTCATTTGATAATCATGTACCAGTTACAGATCAATATTCACTTTTCCATTTACAAACACAAATTTGCATTATTTACATGAAAATCAAAATACATTACATAAGTTTCATTACATATGAGAAAATCAAAATTTATTACAGAATGCCAAAATGACACCTAGTGTCCTACCAATGCACTGCAGAAGTTGAGGTGACACGGACACTATGCGAGCGTGAACCGCCTTACCGAATCGTGGTCTCTTGGGCCCTCTGTCCAAATCTTGATTACCTACAGCGTTGCAAAGCGGCGCTAAGCATAAAGCTTAGTGGTGCCAATAATACAAGAAAATATAATATGCAAATAAAAATAATAATTTCCTTGCTATTGTGTTCATAAGAAATAATAATTACTAACTTATTGTGTAGTCGAGGGCTAATCATGTTTCATGATATTAACTTCTTCATGCATTTCGTTAATTATTTTCTTCATGATATTGAGCTTCTTTGTATTTTTGTAATCATTCCTGATACTTAATTTTCGTATTTTCTTTAATAATCAGTTCAATCACAGTTATACTTTTCCATGCCCAAGTAACCTATACCGAACGACTGGATTGGATAACGGGTCGTTGGCACTGGACACCGCGGTGCCTCGGGCCATCATACCATGGGACGCAGAACGTCAACCACGTATGCAGTCAGTATGGCTAAAGAGCCATGATATCACATAATCGGCATAAAAGCCATGAATACGGGCATAAAAGCCATGGATACGGGCATAAAGCCATGAATACAGGCATAAAGCCTTTCCTTTCGCAGTACTGCTAAAACAATACCCTATTGGCATGCCAAACTATCCAAACCAATCACATTAGGCCTACTAGGGCATTTTGCATTTTTAAGTTTCACAATTTTTGAATTTCAAGTTTTCATGTCACTATTCATTTCATTAGTCAACTAAAATGTTGACTTTTGCATAAACAATAGGTACATTGGTTTTAATACTCCCAACATACCACATTTTGTATTCAAAACTTGTTAGTTTTGGTCACTTTCTCAAAGCTTAGGTCATTTTGGCAAAATTGCCAATTTTTGGTTTTGGTGTCACTATTCACCTCATTGGTCAACAAAAATGTTGACTTTTGGATAGAAAATAGGTGTATTGGTTTTAACACCCCAAACATACCACATTTTGTATTTAAAACTTGTTGGTATTGGTTGCCAATACCATTTCTAAGCTTAATGCTAATTGAACAAAATTTTCAGATTTGGTGCTTCATCTTTACTGTTCCATTTGTTATTTTTATAGTGGGAATTTGAGGAAATGGTAAACATGAAAGTTGTTCCTTATTCTGTCTAGTTGAATTTCATTTTTTGAATCACTCCATTTGGAGTTTTGTAGCTCATGTTATGGCCAAAATAAGTTTCTTGTTCATCTTTGCCTGTTCATCTTTGCACTTTTGGGTTTTGGCAGATTTTGGTCCAACTTTGGTCAGTAATTTGATCAAGTTAAGTTCATAATTTGGCCTAACTTTCTTCATATGAAATGTTCTACTATGCCTTAGGTTTTCATCGGTTCAAGAGTCGCCTAAATCTGAGTTTTCTAGAGAGAGTTATAGTCATCCAAACATTACTGCTCAAATGAAAATTCTGGAAATCTCAGTACAGTAAACTTCACTTTGCTCAATGATTTGATTAGGTTAATGGCATAATTTAGATTGGTGTCCTTAATGAAAGTTGTTTGTCTATATCTTATCTTGTTGCTGTAAAAATTTCAGGTCAATTGACCATATCTACAGTGAGTTATGGCCAAATGAACAGTTACTGTTCATTTGGTCATTTCTGCAGGGGCTGTTTGCAGGGTATCCGGATTGGGGCCAAGTTTTGGTCCTCTTGCTTTGGTCTTTTGGGCATGGTTTCTTCAGCAAAAATGTGACATTATAAGCCTAGTTTCATGTACAATTGGCCAAACATCAATTGGACCTACACAGCCAAAGTTATGGCTGTGCAAGTGGACTGAAATTTCAGTCACTCTGCTGCACTCACAAGGCAGCCTACACATTCACTTGGCTATACTATTTTTCAGTCCAATTCATGGTCAACGTACCTAAAATGGTCACTAATTGACCATTAAGATGTTCTCTAATAATTTCCTAAGCCAAGTCAATTTTTCACTTCTCAAAACCCTAGTTTTCCCTTATGATTCACACATACACCTAATTAAGCACTTCCATTCATTATTTATGTGTATATTCACCTTAAACATAATCTCTAATCCATTCTAAGTCCATTAAAACCATCAAAAACACTCCACCTTTGTTCCTTCCTTAGGGCAGCTGAAATTCATAGGGTCCATATACATAGATTCCATTCATTTAATTTACAAAACCTTACTCACTTTAAGTCTTTAACATGAATTAAAAGAGATTTAAGTGTAAATAGGCACTAACATTTAGGTGGCAGATTTTTCAAGCTACCCAAACTCCTTCTTTCTTCTTCTTTTGGCTGCCAAGAGGTTGCTTAGGATGTGGGGACAAGTTTTAGTGAATATAACTTAGGGTTTTGAGGTGAGAAAGGGTGTGGATTCAAGCTTTGTAAGCATGAAAATGGAGAAGGGAAAAGAGAAGCATGAAATGTTTTATTGGGGAAGAAGAGTAGCTGCAGAAAATTCTCTAAAATGGTCTTCTTTTTCTGCCCATTTATGTATTATAAATGTCTTCCTTTAATTTGATTGGCTAAGGGGTTCTAATTACATCAAGCTTATGTCATTAATGCCTTTTTATTTGATTTTTCTTTCTTCTTTCTTTAACTCATTTCTAATTAAATCTTTACTAATATTTATTCATATTTTAGATCATAATAATTATTTACTTAACTGGACAAGTCGGCCAAAAATCACCTCTGAAGGCGAAATGACCAAAATGCCCTCCGTTTGGCTTAACGGGTCAAAATTGTCTGTACCAATTGAAAAATTTTTCTAAATATTTTCTTGGCATTCTAATGTCATAGGAACCTCAATGACCCTTCTCTGGAGTCCCAAAAATTATTTTATAATTTTTCCCCCAGGTCTAGGGCTCCTCGTTGCGAGAACCGCAACTTCCCTCTGGTTACCCATCGCTTGGGCACCGGCTCATTTAAATTGGTTGTATTTTATTTCTAAAATTTTTACTATATTTTTCTTATTAATATTTGAGTTAATTTTGGTCCCTCACTTTAGTTTAAATATTTTTTCGGACGTTCTAGCTGTCCGGACCGAAACCGGTCACCGGAACAGTAGAATGTACGGAGTTGCTACCGGGAGGGTGTTACACCCTTGCCTCCGCAGTTAAAGCAGGCTCCAGTGGCCCAATAACACTCTCCCCCATGAATCTTGCCACAAGTCTCATAGGGGCGGGCAGAATGTGAACCCCTGCCCAACTGCTGACCAGACCTAGGGGGTCTCTGTCCAGAAAATCTGCATCTACCAAATCTTCCACCTCGACCCCTGCTGGGTCCTCTAAATTTCTTTCTCTTTCCAGAGGTAGCACCAGAACTCTGTTCAACTGATTTTTCCCCCTTTTCTTTTTCTGATTTCTCTCTGATTTTTCTTTCACTGGGGTTGCTTCTGATTCAATTCTCTCCAATTCAAGTGCTTAAGACATAAGCTCTGAGAAGTTGCTGTGTCAAAATCCCACAACTTGCATCCTTATACTAGGCTTCAAACCCTTCTCAAATCTCTTGCACCTAGCCTTGCTGGTAGTAAGGAGAGTCCCCGCATAGTGACTCAGGCAGGAGAACTCTCTCTCATACTCTGCCACTGATCGGTTTCCTTGTTTCAAACTCAAAAATTCTTGCAATTTCTGATCAACATATGCGTCTGGGATGTATTTCTGTCTGAACTCTCTGATAAAGTCATCCCAGGTTAGCATTGGTGGTTCTGCCAAGCTGTGGGGGATGGTCTTCCACCAATCATATGCATCCCCTTGCAGTAGCGACACAGAATATTCGAACTTCAACTCATCTGGGCAGTGCAATTTCTTAAACACTCTGTCCATTCTTTCAAGCCATTGCTCTGCCTCTAAAGGGTCCACTGTACCGTTAAATTCTGTAGCCCCATACTTCAATAATTTATCATCTTTATGCCGTGGAGCGTGGTTGTGTCACAGGTGGTTGGGGTGGAGCTTGAGCAGGCATACCCCCAGCCATTTATTGAAACATCGCAGCCATCTGCTGTGCGAACTAGGCAGGAAACTGCGGCATTTGTGGGGCTGGCGCTGCTGACCCACTAACATTCTGCAAAGCTGGGGCTTCCCCTTGTGCCTCAGCTTCAACAGACTGCTCAACTAAGCGATCCCCTTCTTCCATTTCAGTCTGAAGTTAGGTTATCTCCTGAACAAGTAACACATGGAGATTTCCCTCTGTTAGTTCATATTCATGATGTAATGCACTGTATGTAACAATTATGGACATTGAGCAGTTGTACTTAACAAAGAAAAGACACAAATTCACAATTTAAAACATAATTCAAAAATTTGCTCTGATACCACTAAAACATGTCACACCTTACCCCTTTGTAAGGCATAACATGATCCCGTAGAATACCTAATAAACTACCGAACTTCACCTACCGATAATTTATTAAGTACCCTACAAGGGATTTTAAAACAATTTTCTTACTTTTGATAAGTGGTGAGCATTTTCTAATAAGTACTTAAAACATTTAGTTAAAATTAAAACTAGTTAATATTTTTGGCCCATTTTATTTTTACAAAAATTTTATAAAAATTTTGACAGAGTTCCCTCTGTATTTTGAGAAAACAGTTCTTCAAATACCTGTAAAAAGCACTTCTAAAAATTTTCCTCAACAACTGCTTCAATTTCATACTCAATCTCAATCAAATTCTCAACACACTTATCAACTTTCAAATTTCAAATCCACTATCCAATGATCATCAAAATACGAGCAATCCATTTCATTCAAATTAAATAAAATAGTTCCATTCATAATTCATTAGAAACAAAATAATTTAGATACATCATTACAAAATTTACATTAAGAGAATTTCAAACTACAATATATATTACAACTTTATACAAATTTTATACAAACTGCTCAAGACCAATTTTTACATGTCCATACATTTATGTGCAATATATACATCAAAAGAAATATTTACAATTAGGGTATAAATTATACCCGATAACTTCAAGCAGAATGATCTTTAATCCTTAGCAGCTCAGTCTGCTGCTCTTCTAGTCTCTGTATCTGTGACAGCAATAAAAGCTATCGCTGAGTACTAGGACTCAGTGGTGCACAACATACTAAAATAATCTTTATGCAAAATTTAAATAACATTTATTCAAAAATTTGGCTGAACATGAGAATTAAGTACAAATCATGCATTATGAGATTTTAATCCCAAACAATTTCATTTTGAAGTATCAAATCACATTTCATAAAACCCACAGTTAGATCATGCCATTCGAAACAAATAGAATCTCAATAGCCAGAGGCTAAAGAGAAATCACACACAAGGCTAGCTAGCTCAAATATATGGATATCCATTCACATCCTCTTCTACTGGCACACCTCAACACTTCTCCAGAGAAGGAATCAAAATTCGAAACTAATTACCCCCACGAGTCATGCTAGTGAGGTGTTCAAATATATGGTCATGACACTATGGTTTTAAAACTTATCTTAACAATTTGCTAAACATTGTCTTTTCAAATATACATAATAACTTTCAATAATTTAGATCAAACATCATAAGAATGCCATAATCCGATATTTCATATTATTCAAAACGATATGCAAAAGATGATTATAAAAGTATATGTTGTGCACAAACCTCAAACGAGTCGCCTGTTGGCCTTGACTCGACTCCTCGGGTTCTGTCCCGATATTCTTTTCCACTGAAACACGAAATTTTCCAATGTTTCAGTACTAAAACTTAAAATAAATCCAAAATAAACTTAACTTCACATTTACCTAGCTCTAACGTGTTAAATTCGATGTTCTCGAAATTTTGTGTTTCGGGTTACTATTCACTGCACTATTCAAGTCAAATTATTGACTTTCTAAGGCTTAATAGGTATGGGAACTCTAACTTCACCCACATACTACATTTTGGTCACCAAACTTGTTGGTTTTGGTCACTTTCTCAAAACTTAGGTCTTTTAGGAAAAATTGCCAAATTTTTAATTTTGGTGTCCCTAATTGTACTGTTTTATTGGTCAGTTTACTATTGAAATTTGGCAAAACTTTCTTCATAGAAAATGTTCCTTATTGTCTTAAGTTTATTCTCCTTTTTGAATCACTCCAATTGGAGTTTTGTAGCTCAAGTTATAAGCAAATTACGTTTACTATTCATGCTGCAGAATTTTGGTTCTGCAGATTTGTTGATCCAACTTCATTCAGTAATTTGATCAAGTTAGGTCCATAATTTGGTCTAATTTTCTTCATATTAAATGTTCTAATATGTCTTAGGTTTCCATCGGTTGAAGAATCGCCTAAATCGGAGTTTTCTAGAGAGAGTTATAGCCATTGAAACTTTACTGTTCATATGGCAATCTGCAGTTCTGCAGATTCAGGTCACCAACTTTGCTTAGTAATTTGATTGGGTTAATGGCATAATTTGGGTTGGTGTTCTTCATGAAAGTTTTAGGTCTATATCTCATCTAACCACTGGTAAAATTTCAGGTCATTTAGACTTCCTAGCTCGAGTTAAGGCCAAATGAACAAATATTGTTCATTTGGTCAGTTTGTGCAGTGGCAGCCTGCGATTTCTCAACTTCAGTCACTATGTTCACTAGGTTTTAGTCACTTTTTGGGCAGGCTTCCTAAATGAAAATTGTGTCATTTAGTGCCTATTTTCATCCCCAATTGATCCCATATCCATTGGACTTGTAAAATTTCATTTTTGGTCTCTCAAAGGAGGTTTTGTCTTGCTGCAACAACATGACCTTATCCAATCCAAATTGGCTTTTAATTCCAACACTTCTAATACACTTAATTAGGTCACAAATGACCATTTTTCACTTCACATTAGGTCAAAGACACCATTTACAAGTTTCTCACATTTTTGGTCTCTAAACCCTAATGTTCAAAACCCTAACTCACTAATTTTGTTGCATTTAACCAATTCAAATCATGCTAACATCACTCCATCACTCAATTAAGCTTCCATACATATTGAATTCAATCAAATTCATGCATACACACATCAAACCCTAGCTGGCCTAAATTCAGCTTTGGTCCCTCACAATTATTTTTATTTCATTTTAAGTTACTTTCTAAGTTAATTAAACTAAGAACATAGAAATTTAACAAAAGAATTCAAATTTACATACTAACCTTTGTTTGATTTTCCAATCACTAATTTTCTTCCCTTTTTTCTTCTTTCTTGTTTCTTCAATCTCCTCTTCTAGTAGCCCAAACAAAGCTTAATCATAATTTAGTGGAATTTTTGGGGAATTTATGGGGTTGATTCAAGCTTTGAAAGCTTGAATTTCATGGCTATGGAGGAAACTAAGGGGAAAAAAGAGAGAGAGGAGAGATGCACGTTTTTTATTTGAAGAAGAAGAATGATTTTTTTTTTCTTTTCTTTTATTTTGTCTTTTATCTCTTTAGGAAGACCAAAAATCCAAATAAGTAAATAAATTAATTTTATTCTTTATGGCATCATGCATGAGGTCATGCATGATGTCATCACCTTTTGACTTTTCCATTTTCTCTTTTTTTTTTTTCTATTAGTTCTTTAATTTAATTCTCGATTCTGAAATTTTCTTTTCTCTGATTTTATTTAACAGTTAGGTTAGAAGTCAGCTCTCGGGGTCAATTGAGCAAATTGCACCTCGCCGATTCATCCCGGTTTGCAATTAATTCCATATTTCTTCTGGCTCCCTGACCTAATTATTTGACTGGCTTAACAATTCTTTTTCATGATCTTCTCTTTTCCATTGTGTTCATAAGGGTCCTAAGGACTGCGGCATCACATTTTACGGTTTGAAATTTGAGTTTAAAATGACTTCGCAGTCGTTCCCGAGAAGGTCACCCATCGCTGTGACTCTCGGCTCGTTTAACTTCTTCTGTTCTGTTTTTCTTATTTATACTTAACTAATTGAACATTACTAATTATTAGTGTTTATGGCTTATCTATTTGTCTTAAGTGTGGTTCTAATCCCCTTAATTGTCCGGACCGACACCAGTCACCGGAATAGTGAAATCTACTAGGTTATGCAAACGGGGGTGTTACATAAATTCTTGAATTTTTCATACATAATATGTACACAAATGTTTGATACATATTTATACCACATTTTGGGTTCTCAGTTTGTTGGCATTGATTGCCAATTGCAATTCAAAGCCTTCTAGAAGTATTTTAAAAAATTTAGTTTTTGTGTCCTATGTTTACTATTGCATTAGTCTAAGCTACAGTGAGAATTTAGTAAACTTTTCTTCATCAAAGTTGCTCCTAATTTCTTTAGGGTTGGCTAGATTGCTTTCTACCCAGAATTTCTGGGCAGAACTAATTCTGGCAGTTTTGGTAGCCTGATTTTGGCTAGCAATTCATATGAGTTAAGTTATAAAACTGAGTTCGTATTCTTCACGAAAGTTGTTCTAAATTGTTTAGTCTTTCCATTGATATAAAATTCAGGTCAATTGGACATTTCTACACTGAGTTATGGCTAAATGAACAAATACTGTTCATTTAGTCATTTTCTAGGGATAGCTTGTGTAGCTTAAGGTATTAAATTTCATCTCCAATTGGCCTCATACCAATTATAGTTGTTTAGCTCTACTTATGTTCATTTAAATACACTGAACTCATACGTCCAGAATTTCCTGCACAAGAACAACACTCCTAATACCTCCTTCCCACACTACTACCATCCACAATTCACATTTCATGCACTTCAATTAGTCCATAATTGGTCTCAACATCAACAATTAAGCATCATAACATCATTTCCCTCAAATTAGTACCGAAACCTAACTTCAAAATCACAATCAATACTACACATGCAAATTTAACTTACTTTTCATATCTATCACCTCTCCTAAGTTAGAATTCAAGTTTAAATCTCATTAAACACATCACTTCCTCCATATACCTAGGCTAGCAGAAATTCCTCCCATGCATACATACCCAATTTTATCAATTCTTCTTGCTATTTCCCATGCTTAGAAACCAAATCTAAGAATTAATCAAGAAAATAATGGAGAATAAGCACTAACCTCTTAGTGAGCAATTCCCAACTTTCAAAACTTCTTGATTTCTAATTCTTTTTACTGCTTCTAGCTTGTCCAAAGTGTAAGGTTAAATTTTATTGAAGAGAGGTAGGGTTTTTATGGTGAGTTTAAGTGGGAAAGGAAGCTTTGTTAGAGGAAAAATGGTGGAGCTCTCATAGAAGCTGGTTTGGCCAGCCATAAGGAGAAAGAAGATGACTTTATTTTTCCCTTATCCTTATCCTTTTTATATCTTTTAGGAGTGCTTGTTAAATTCCAATTGGATAGAATTTTTTTTTTATTGCGTCATGGTGACATGTGCATGATGCCATAATTGAGTTTTAAATTTTATTTTGTTTTCTTCCCTTTTCTACTCATTTCTAATTAAATTTTTAACAATATTTATTCATATTTTATGTCATAAATCTCACTTACTCGACTGAACAAGTTGGTCAAAAATCATCTCTGAAGGCGAAATGACCAAAATGCCCTTCGTTTGGCTTAAAGAGCCAAAATTGTCTGTACCGATCTTAAAAATTCTACTAACCTTTTCTTGGCATTCTAATTCTATCTAGGGCACCGTAACTCTTTTTTGGCATCCCAAAAATTATTTCACTGGGTTTCCCTCGGGTTTAGGGCTACTAGCTATAAAGATAGCAACTTCCCGTTAGGTCACCCATTGCTAGGGCACTGGCTCATTTAACTTCATTGTATTTTATTTCTAAAATTTTTTCTTAATTTTTCTTACACTTATTTGAATTATTTATGACTCCTTACTCTAGTCTAATTATAGTTCCAGACATTCTGGCTGTCCGGACAAACATTGGTCATTGGAACATAGAACATACAGAACTACCTAATGTGAGGGCGTTATAATTCTTTCGCTCTAACAAAAATTTTGTCCTCGAAATTTACCCGGTGTAAAAAGTTGAGGAGCTACTACCTCCTTATTTCTTCACCTTACCAGAGAAAATAGATCTGCATTAGTGTCACCTTGACTCATATGAATGCAATGCATGTTATGCACATGATCTTATTCTATCTATCGATGCCTAGAAACGCTTAAAACATGCTCTGATACCAATAAATATAACACTCCTCACCGGACTACAGTGTAGCCAAGCAAAGCATGTCGAACTCGGTGTCGAAACACTCTTTCTTATCTTACTTTATTCCTTTAATAATTTTGAATTCGTTATATTTTAAAATAAATTGTAGTATAAGGAGAAACTGACAGAGTTTCCCCTATTTTATTACCAGTTAGCGTGTTTCACTATTCACTTGCTTGAAATTTTCAATAATATTTTAAGATAAGAAACTCATCAATTATTCTCATAATCATCTCATATTTAAAATATCATCCATATATTTCAATTTCATATTCATTTCCATGCATTTCCATTCATGCACAATTTATATATAGAAATTCCCAAGTTTTATTAATTTACCTGATTTACAGACTAAATACATAAATTCATAATTTACATGATCTATAAATTAATTACAATTTCATAATCTATATTTCAACATACAATTCATAATTTACATTACAAATAATAACCAATTTATAATGTATAAAATACATAATATGACCTACATGGGCCCTATCTATATGCATTATTAAGGAGGTGACAATCTGATACACTTCTGACACTTCTGCAGATCTAGACTCCAAAAATTCCAGTTAAATGTCTATTGGGTTTTAGCTTCAGTACCTGTAACATCCTCATTTTAGCTAGTCCATACAATCTACTGTTCCGGTGACCAGTGTCGGTCCGGACAGCTAGAACGTTCGGAAAAATATTTAAACTAAAGTGAGGAACCAAAAATTAACTCAAATAATTAATAAAAAAAAAATTAGGAAAAATTATAAAATAATTCTTGGGACCCCAGAGAAGGGTCATTGAGGTTCTTATGGCATTAGAATGCCAAGAAAATACTTAGAAAAATTTTTCAATCGGTAAAGATAATTTTGGCCTGTTAAGCCAAACGGAGGGCATTTTAGTCATTTCGTCTTCAGAGATGATTTTTGGGCCAACTTGTCTAATTAAATAAATAATTTATATAACATAAAAAAAATGATTAAATGTTGTTAAAAATTTAATTGAAATTAATTGAACAAGAAAAAGATGGAAAAATGAAAGAAATTGAAATTATGACATCATAAGGATGTCATTAAATGTCTCCAACCCAATCAAGTGTTGACACATGTCACCAAGGTATATAAAAGAGACTAAATGGGCAGAAAATGAAGAAGAAAAATCAGACTTCCTCTCTCTTCTTCTCCTTAACGTAAAAACCTCTCCCACCATAGCCCTCCATAGCCAAGCTTTACCCAAGCTTGATTTCTTGGGTTTTCATCCATTAAAACCTAAATTTCCCAACACAAAAAATTGTTCTATCATCTTGGTGATCCTTTTGGGAGCAAAAAGAAAAGGAAAGGAAGAACTTTAGCAAATTGGAAAGCTCACTCCTTTAAGGTTTGTGACCTAACCATGAATTTCTCTTTAAATTCATGTTAAGAACTTTGAATATGTGTAAATTGCAAAGAAAAAATTGTTGAATACCATTTGGATGGAAACCATAGATTCATGGCAGCCATGGTTAGGGTTTGTTTGTGGTGAGTTTAATGAAATTAAAAGACCATCATGGCTGCCCACAACATGTATTTACTAAGTGGATTGATGAAATCAAGTGAAAATGCATGTGGGGTAATGTTTGAGATGTTAGGGTTAGGGTTTGGGGTGGGAAAAATGGGATTTTGACCATGTGATGATGAAAATAGATTTTAATGGTCAATTAGTGACCATTTAGTTCTGTTTAAATTAAAAATGAAGTGTGTTGAGTGATGGGATTGGGTTTGGTGTGGCTGCCATGAAAGGGACCTGCAGAATTGGACTTGAGTCCAGCAGGTTTGGACAGCCATAACTTGAATTGTAGGGGTTCAATTGGTGCAAGGCCAGTTGAACATGAAACTAGACACATAATGGCACAACTTTGGTGAAGAAACTATGCCCATAAAACCAAACCAAGTGGACCAAAAGCTTGCCCAAATCCCGGTGACCTGCAGTCTGTTTCTTCAGAATGACTAAATGAATAGTGATTGTTCATTTGGCCATAACTCAATGTAGAAAGGTCCAATTGACCTGAAATTTTACCAAACAAAAGATAATATATATACCAACAACTTTCATGAAGAAACCTACCCCAAATTATGGCCAGAACCTATCCAACAAGTGAGTTGCAGTCGGTGACCTGCAGTCTGATTCTGCAGAATGACTAAATGAACAGTGATTGTTCATTTGGCCATAACTCAATGTAGAAAGGTCCAATTGACCTGAAATTTTACCAGCAACAAGCTAAGATATAGACCAACAACTTTTATGAAGAAACCTACCCCAAATTATGAACAGAACCTATCCAAAAAGTGAGTTACAATCATTGTTCACTACACTGTAGATATGGTCAGCCCAGAAAAATTTCAATCCGGCCAGTTGTGGTTTTTGGACCATAACTTGAGCTACAAAACTCCAAATGGAGTGATTCCAAAAAGGAAATTCAACTAGACAAAATAAAGAACAACTTTTATGCTGATCATTTTGCCAAATTCCCACTGCAAAAACGACTAATAGAACAGTAGAATGAAGCAAGAAAACTAAAATTTCTGCTCAATTAGCATTAAGCTTAGAAATGGTATGGGCAACCAATACCAACAAATTTTGAATGCAAAATGTGGTATGTTGGGAGCATTAAAACCAATGTACCTATTTTCTATGCAAAAGTCAACATTTTGGTTGACTAATGAAGTGAATAGTAACACCAAAACTTAAAATTCAAAAATTGTAAAACTCAAAAGTGTAAAATGCCCTAGTATACCTAACAAGATTGGTTTGGATAGCTTGGCAAGCCAACAGGTTACATTAGCGATCGCATATGGCTTCATGCCATTCTGTGTTTCATGGCTTTCCCATGCCATTCTGTGAAATAATAGCCTTTGGCTATGTTATTTGAGTTAATATACTTGAGTTTTAACCCTGATCATTATTACGACTTATTAGTACATTACATTGCCTACAGGAGACACAATGTGACCGATGGTGTGATGGTCCGAGGTACTTAGTACCTAGTACCAGTTTACCCGTTTATCTAGTCCAGTCAATTAGTATGGGTTACTCGGGCAATGTTAAAGAACCTTACCAAAATTTTAATTGAATAATAATGCAAATAATATCAGAAGTTAAGTCTACCAAAAATTGTAAACACACATTCTGCATCTTTATTTTATCATATTTTATTTTATTTTATATTGTCACCACTAAGCAGAATTGCTTAGCGCGTCGCTTTTGCCACGCGTAGGTACTGGAGACCTAGCTGGTGAGCCCAGCAGACATCAGACTGGGTGAGCCTTCAGATTTGCATCCAGAGTCCCGAGTCACCTCACACCTGCAGTGCATATGGTAGGACATAGAATTTTGAGAGTTTTTTGTATTTTGGCATTTTGTATTAATTTGGATTGTAACTATAAACTCCTGTAATTATGTATTAATGTAAATATATGAAATTTCATATTATTGAGATTTTCTGCATTATATATGTTGATAAATGAAATGTTATTTGTGAATATGCTTCAAGTAATGAAGTGAACAGAAAAGTTTTGAAAATAATATCATGATTGAGATTGAGATTTTGAGATTGACTTAAATATATATAATAGAGTTTGGATTTGGAAATTATTTTGGAAGTGTTTTTTAAACAGGTTAAGAAGAACTGTTTTTCCAATTTACAACCGGCACTCTGCCGGATTTTCTATAAAATTTGCGGTTGAATTCAGATTTATCAAAATTGAAAATAAATGAATTATAAAGGGATAAATTGTAATAAAAACATAAATTGGTGCTTCAGCACACTGAGTGGCATAACTTGCTCGGCTACACTGTAGACGGGTAAAGGGTGTCACATTTAGTGGTATCAGAGCATCGGTTTAGGCGTTTCTGGGCCTAGATAGAGTACATACCATTGCATTGCATTTGTAGGTGTTGAGGTGACGCTGATGCAGATCTGTTTGTTTTCTTATTTTTAATAGGATATGGATCCTGCTTCACAAAGAGCAGTTGATGAAAAGGTGGAGAGTCATGCTCCACCAAGGGCTGAGTTTGGGGGCAGGGGAGAATCTGCTCCACCAGTAGCTGAGGCACATGCCCAACCTTAGTTTGCACTATTTCAACAAATGACCGAGTTTTACCGACAAATGATGGGGGCAATTCCACCACCACAACCACAGCCGCAACCTCTATCAGCACCACAGAAATCTCATCTGGAGAAATTGAGGAAGCATGGGGCTGTGGACTTCTTTGGGAAGAGGGAAGATGATCCCATGGCTGCAGAAAATTTGTTAGATAGAACCATCAGAGTGCTGAAACAGCTAAATTGCACCCCCGAGCAGAACCTGGTGGGTGCTGTGTCCCTACTTCAGGATCATGCATATCAGTGGTGGGACACAGTAACCAGTGAGGTGCAACCTGAACGGATCACCTGGGAATTTTTCCTCACAGAGTTCAGGAAGAAATATATTAGCAAAGTGTATTTAGAAGAGCGAAGAAGGGAATTTATCAGTTTGAGACAGAGACAGTTGTCAGTGGCTGAGTATGAGCGTGAGTTTGTCAGACTGAGTCGGTATGGGAGGGAGATAGTCCCTACAGAGGTAGAGAGGTGCAGACGGTTTGAAGAAGGGCTCAATGACAACATCAAAGTCATGATCACAGCACTGGAGATCACAGATTTTTCTAAACTGGTAGATGCAGCATCAAAAGTGGAAAGGGTCAGAATCAATGAACAAAATAGAAGGGAAAGACAACAGAAGAGGGGTCCGGGTCAGTCCAGTGTATTTTCTGCTCCCAGTAAGAAGAGTAAGGGTCCTCCTGCTCAGAGTTTAGGACCACCACAGGGTCAGGGCCAGTCTCAGGGGCCCAGACCATAGTTCACACCTAGGAGAGGCCAGTCCACACTATCAATGGGCAGCTCTCCAGGGACGGTGTTTAGGGGACCAGCCCCTGCATCTTCTGCTTGTCAGTACTGTCAAAAGTGGCATAAGGGGGAATGTTTGCGAGTGACCGGTACATGCTTACGGTGTGGATTGACAGAACACCAGATCAAGAATTGTCTGAAGAGGACTACTACTGTTGCTCCAACACAAACTGAAAGACCTGTTCCTGCACCACAAAGGGGTAGGAAGCCCGGTAAACCTGAGGCAGCTGGTCCATCACTGAGGCCTGCATCCAAGTCAGCTGAGAGGCCATACACTAGAATACCAGCCAGGACCTATGCCATCAGAGCTCAGGAGGAGCAAGATACCCCGGACGTCATCAGGGGTATGTTTTCCCTCTACAACACTTCTGTGTATGCATTGGTGGATCCAGGATCCACTCATTCCTACATTTGCATCAAATACCCATAGAGAGGGGAGTTATAGTAGAGGAGTGTGATCAAGACATTTTGGTCACAAATCCACTAGGCCACAGTGTGGTAGTGAATAAGGTGTATAAAGGTTGCCCATTGAGGATTCAGGGGTATGAATTCTCGGTAGACCTAATTGAGTTACCCTTCCACGAGTTTGACGTGATTTTGGGAATGGATTGGTTGTCACGTCATCAGGCAATAATTGATTGCAAATTGCAGAGGATTTCTCTAAAAACTTATGAGGGTAATGAGATTACTGTTGCGGGTGAAAGGACAGATTTCCTGTCCAATGTTATCTCAGCCACGGTTGCAAGAAGATTGATGAGAAAAGGTTGTGAAGCTTACCTAGCACACGTGGTTGATACTAGGCAAGCTAAGCCAAACCTGTGTAATATACCCACAGTAAGAGATTTCCCAGATGTATTTTCTGAAGAGTTGCCTGGGTTACCATCAGAAAGGGAAGTCGAGTTTGCTATTGAGGTAATGCCAGGTACGGCACCCATTTCTATTGCTCCTTATAGGATGGCACCCATTGAATTGAGGGAGTTGAAAACTCAGTTGCAAGAGTTGCTTGATAAGGGGTTTATACACCCCAGTGTGTCACCATGGGGAGCTCCGGTGCTGTTTGTGAAGAAGAAAGATGGAACTATGAGATTGTGTATTGATTACCAGCCGTTAAACAAAGTAACTGTGAAGAATAAATATCCATTGCCCAGAATTGATTATCTGTTTGATCAGTTGAAAGGAGCCGGTGTATTTTCAAAAATTGATCTCAGATCAGGGTATTATCAGTTGAGGGTAAAGGATGCAGATGTGTCCAAAACTGCATTCAGAACTCGGTATGGACATTATGAATTTTTAGTGACGCCGTTTGGTTTGACAAATGCACCAGCAGCATTTATGGACCTTATGAACCGTATCTTCTATCCATACTTAGATCAGTTTGTAGTGGTCTTTATAGATGATATTCTGGTGTATTCTAAGACTAGGGAAGAACATGATGAACATTTGAGGATTGTTCTGCAAACCCTGCAAGAAAAGAAGTTGTATGCTAATTTGTCCAAGTGTGACTTTTGGATGAGTGAGATCTCTTTTCTTGGACACATAGTATCAGCTAAGGGGATTAGAGTGGATCCCAAAAAGATAGTAGCAGTGATGGAATGGAAGCCTCCTAGAAATACAACTGAGGTCAGAAGTTTCTTGGGGCTAGCTGGGTATTACAGAAGATTTGTGAAGGGGTTCTCTCTTATAGCTGCTCCAATGACTAATTTGTTACACAAGAATGTGAAATTTGGCTGGAACGACAAGTGCCAAGCCAATTTTGAGAGGCTGAAGGCTATGTTGACAGAAGCACCAGTGTTAACACAACCAGTGTCGGGAAAAGACTTTGTGGTCTACAGTGATGCCTCACATAATGGGCTAGGGTGTGTATTGATGCAAGAGGGGAAAGTGGTCGCCTATGCTTCCAGGCAGTTAAGGCCACATGAACAGAACTACCCTACTCATGACCTGGAGTTAGTAGCAATTATCTTCGCACTGAAGATATGGAGGCATTATTTATATGGTGAAAAATGCTACATCTATACAGACCACAAGAGTCTAAAATATTTGCCAACCCAGAAGGAGCTCAATCTTAGACAGAGGCGATGGATTGAGTTCTTTAAGGACTATGATTGTGTGATTGATTATCATCCTAGGAAGGCAAATGTAGTTGCTGATGCTTTAAGCAGGAAGTCCATCACAGCTTTAAGATCACTAAATGCCTGTCTTTCCTTAGCTCAAGATGGAGCCATTTTGGCTGAGTTGCAAGTGAGGCCAACCCTGCTACAGCAGATACAAGATGGGCAGAGGGCTGATGAAAAACTAATGGCCATTATGGGTAAAATTCCTGAGGGGAAGGAAACTGAATATGAGGTAAAAACAGATGGGTGTCTGTACTACAGAGGAAGAGTGTGTGTACCAGATGATGGGGAACTGAAGACTAGTATTCTGAAAGAAGCACACACTAGTGTTTATGCTATGCACCCGAGGAGCATAAAAATGTATAATGATTTGAAGTCTCATTATTGGTGGCCTGGTATGAAGAGGGATATAGCTAACTATGTGACTAAGTGTTTGACATGTCAGCAAATTAAAGCAGAACATCAAGTTCCATCAGGATTGCTACAACCTATAAGCATACCTGAATGGAAATGGGACCGGGTCACTATGGATTTTGTTAGTGGTCTACCTCTCACCCAAAGGAAGCATGATGCAGTGTGGGTGGTAGTGGATAGATTGACAAAGTCAGCACATTTTCTGCCAGTTAGGACTGACTACTCACTTGAGAAGCTAGCAGAATTGTATATCAGTGAGATAGTTAGACTACATGGAATCCCACTTTCCATCATATCTGATCAAGTCCCAAAGTTTACATCGAGATTCTGGAAAAAAGATGCAAGAAGCCTTGGGCACACAACTCCACTTTAGCACGGCTTTTCATCCCCAGACGGATGGACAGTCAGAACGAGTAATCCAGGTAAACCTAAGAACTAATTGAATTTTTGCAATTAATAAATTGAAATGATAGTAACAATGTGAATTATGTGATAGATCCTGGAGGATATGCTAAGGAGTTGTGTCATTGAGTTTGAGGGGAGTTGGGATAGATACCTCCCACTGGCAAAATTCGCATACAACAATAGCTACCAAGCTAGCATCCAAATGGCCCCGTATGAAGCACTGTATGGGAGGAAATGTAGAGCCCCAATATGTTGGACTGAATTGAGCGAAGATAAGCTGGTAGGACTAGACCTGGTGAAACAAACTGAGGAGAAAGTAAAGATAATCAAAGCTAACCTGAAGGTTGCCTTAGATAGACAGAAATCTTATGCCGACTTAAAGAGAAAAGAGATAGAATATGCAGTTGGCGATAAAGTGTTTCTCAAAGTCTCACCGTGGAAGAAAGTACAGAGGTTTGGGAGAAAGGGTAAGTTAAGCCCTAGGTTCATTGGCCCATATGAAGTCATTGAACATGTGGGACCAGTGGCCTATCGGCTAGCTTTACCACCAGAACTGGATAAAATACACAATGTATTCCATATTTCTATGCTGAGAAGATATCGCTCAGATCCTTCACATGTCATTTCCATAGAAGAGATTGAAATTCAACTGGACTTGACATATACAGAAGAACCTATACAAATCCTAGCTCGGGAAGTGAAGGAACTGAGAAATAAACAAATTCCACTGGTGAAAGTGCTTTGGAGGCACCACAACATTGAAGAGGCAACTTGGGAAAGTGAAGAGATAATGAGGCAACAGTTCCCTCAACTGTTTGCATCAGCTAAATTTCAAGGACGAAATTTTTATTAGAGGGGAAGAGTTGTAACATCCTCATTTTAGCTAGTCCATACAATCTACTGTTCCGGTGACCAGTGTCGGTCCGGACAGCTAGAACGTTTGGAAAAATATTTAAACTAAAGTGAGGAACCAAAAATTAACTCAAATAATTAATAAAAAAATTAAAAAAAATTAGGAAAAATTATAAAATAATTCTTGGGACCCCAGAGAAGGGTCATTGAGGTTCTTATGGCATTAGAATGCCAAGAAAATACTTAGAAAAAATTTTCAATCGGTAAAGACAATTTTGGCCCGTTAAGCCAAACGGAGGGCATTTTGGTCATTTCGTCTTTAGAGATGATTTTTGGGCCAACTTCTCCAATTAAATAAATAATTTATATAACATAAAAAAAATGATTAAATGTTGTTAAAAATTTAATTGAAATTAATTGGACAAGAAAAGGATGGAAAAATGAAAGAAATTGAAATTATGACATCATAAGGATGTCATTAAAAGTCTCCAACCCAATCAAGTGTTGACACATGTCAACAAGGTATATAAAAGAGACTAAATGGGCAGAAAATGAAGAAGAAAAATCAGACCTCCTCTCTCTTCTTCTCCTTAACGTAAAAACCTCTCCCACCATAGCCCTCCATAGCTAAGCTTTACCCAAGCTTGATTTCTTGGGTTTTCATCCATTAAAACCTAAATTTCCCAACACAAAAAATTGTTCTATCATCTTGATGATCCTTTGGGAGCAAAAAGAAAAGGAAAGGAAGAACTTTAGCAAATTGGAAAGCTCACTCCTTTAAGGTTAGTGACCTAACCATGAATTTCTCGTTAAATTCATGTTAAGAACTTTGAATATGTGTAAATTGCAAAGAAAAAATTATTGAATACCATTTGGATGGAAACCATAGATTCATGGCAGCCATGGTTAGGGTTTGTTTGTGGTGAGTTTAATGAAATTAAAAGACCATCATGGCTGCCCACAACATGTATTTACTAAGTGGATTGATGAAATGAAGTGAAAATGCATGTGGGGTAATGTTTGAGATGTTGATGATGAAAATAGATTTTAATGGTCAATTAGTGACCATTTAGTTCTGTTTAAATTAAAAATGAAGTGTGTTGAGTGATGGGATTGGGTTTGGTGTGGCTGCCATGAAAGGGACCTGCAGAATTGGACTTGAGTCCAGCAGGTTTGGACAGCCATAACTTGAATTGTAGGGGTTCAATTGGTGCAAGGCCAATTGAACATGAAACTAGACACATAATGGCACAACTGTGGTGAAGAAACCATGCCTATAAAACCAAACCAAGTGGACCAAAAGCTTGCCCAAATCCGGGTGACCTACAGTCTATTTCTGCAGAATGACTAAATAAACAATGATTGTTCATTTGGCCATAACTCAATGTAGAATGGTCCAATTGACCTGATATTTTACCAAAAATAAGATAAGATATATACCAACAACTTTAATGAAGAAACCTACCCTAAATTATGAGCAGAACCTATCCAACAAGCGAGTTGCAGTCGGTGACCTGCAGTCTGATTCTGCAGAATGACCAAATGAACAGTGATTGTTCATTTGGCCATAACTCAATGTAGAAAGGTCCAATTGACTTGAAATTTTACCAGCAACAAGCTAAGATATAGACCAACAACGTTATGAAGAAACCTACCCCAAATTATGACCAGAACCTATCCAACAAGTGAGTTACAATCACTGTTCACTGTATTGTAGATATGGTCAGCCCAGAAAAATTTCAATCTGGCCAATTGTAGTTTTTGGACCATAACTTGAGCTACAAAACTCCAAATGGAGTGATTCCCAAAAGGAAATTCAACTAGACAAAATAAGGAACAACTTTCATGCTGATCATTT
The DNA here is from genome assembly GCF_030052815.1 of Hevea brasiliensis. Lineage (NCBI taxonomy): Eukaryota > Viridiplantae > Streptophyta > Magnoliopsida > Malpighiales > Euphorbiaceae > Hevea > Hevea brasiliensis. The sequence continues at coordinate 46,280,383 of NC_079500.1, read as the reverse complement.
TGCCAAATTCCCACTGCAAAAATGACTAATAGAACAGTAAAATGAAGCAAGAAAACTGAAATTTCTGCTCAATTAGCATTAAGCTTAGAAATGGTATGGGCAATCAATACCAACAAATTTTGAATGCAAAATGTGGTATGTTGGGAGTATTAAAACCAATGTACCTATTGTCTATGCAAAATTCAACATTTTGGTTGACTAATAAAGTGAATAGTAACACCAAAACTTGAAATTCAAAAATTGTAAAACTCAAAAGTGTAAAATGTCCTAGTATGCCTAACAATATTGGTTTGGATAGCTTGGCATGCCAATAGGGTTCTGTTAGCAGTACTGCATGACTTCATGCCATTCTGTGTTTCATGGCTTTCCCATGCCATTCTGTGAAATAATAGCCTTTGGCTATGTTATTTGAGTTGATATACTTGAGTTTTAACCCTGATCATTATTACAGCTTATTAGCTGTTCTGTTGCACACCGGGAGACACAATGTGACCGATGGTGTGATGGTCCGAGGTACTTAGTACCCAGTACCAGTTTACCCGTTTATCTAGTCCAATCAATTAGTATGGGTTACTCGGACAATGTTAAAGAATCTTACCAAAATATTAATTGAATAATAATGCAAATAATATCAGAAGTTAAGTCTACCAAAAATTGTAAACACACATTCTGCATCTTTGTTTTATCATATTTTATTTTATTTTATTTTATTTTATATTATCACCACTAAGCAGAATTGCTTAGCGCGTCGCTTTTGCTACGCGTAGGTACTGGAGACCTAGCTGGTGAGCCCAGCAGACATCAGACCGGGTGAGCCTTCAGATTTGCATCCGGAGTCCCGAGTCACCTCACACCTGCAGTGCATATGGTAGGACATAGGATTTTGAGAGTATTTTGTATTTTGGCATTTTGTATTAATTTGGATTGTAACTATAAACTCTTGTAATTATGTATTAATGTAAATATATGAAATTTCATATTATTGAGATTTTCTGCATTATATATGCTGATAAATGAAATGTTATTTGTGAATATGCTTCAAGTAATGAAGTGAACAGAAAAGTTTTAAAAATAATATCGTGATTGAGATTGACTTGAATATATATAATGGAGTTTGGATTTGGAAATTATTTTGGAAGTGTTTTTTAAACAGGTTAAGAAGAACTGTTTTTCCAATTTACTGCAAGACTCACGATTTTCTATAAAATTTGCGGTTAAATTCAGATTTATCAAAATTGAAAATAAATGAATTATAAAGGGATAAATTGTAATAAAAACATAAATTGGTGCTTCGGCACACTGAGTGGCATAACTTGCTCGGCTACACTGTAGACGGGTAAGGGGTGTCACAGTACCTGCGCGTAGGAAACAAATCAATCACGCTAAGCATTTCTGCTTAGTGGTGCGATAATATAATAAAGAAAATAATATACAAAATACAGATGAAAAATAAAACATAGTTCATTGTAACATTTACTTAAATTATAATTCTATTACTAATCTTTTGTATCATTTCATTCAACACTTTCTAGGTTATCTTTGATTATTTTATAAAAACTAAGGCTCTCAGGGTCATTTCATAATAAATAAATTTTTAACATCAGTTCAGTTCATTTCAATTCTTTCTCCTAAATAACTAATCTAATTTATTTTAGATCTTCTTACTCATTTATTTAATTTCTAATATTTTTAATTACTAATATTTTTAACTTATTTCAATAAATTTCACTGCCCAAGTAATCTATGACAGGCTGACTAAACTGGATAACGGGTCGTTGGTACTGGACACCACAGTGCCTCGGGTCGTCATACCATGGGACGTGAAATACAGAACGCCAACCACGTATGCAGTCAGTATGGCTAAAAGCCATGATAACAAGTAATCGGGCATAAAAGCCATGAGTACAGGCATAAAGCCAAAATACAGGCATAAAGCCTTACGCAATACTGCTAAAACAATATCCTATTGGCATGCCAATCTATCCAATTTGACACACGTTTCTAGGCAATGCATTGGCACATTAGTACCATTAAGCAATTATATGTATTATTATGTCATTATTTCATTATAAGGTTCAATTACAATTGATAAAATTTTTATTCTATTCCTAGTGAAAACATAAATTCCTAAATCACAATTACACATAATTCATGCATTCCTCGTAATTTATACATTTATTATTCCATTCATGATCATTGCAATTCACATTGATCAATTTTTGTGTAATATTTATACATCAAAATATTTTCCTTTCTCTCATAATGTAACATCCTCCCTGTACATATTCTGTATGTTCTGTTGCTCGAGTGACCTAATATCAGTCCAGGCAAGTCAGGATGTCTGGAACTACACTTCGGTGATAGTGAATAGACATATATTGATGAAATAAATAAAAAGAAAACACAAGAAAATTTTAAGAAAAATAAAAGAGAGAAAATGGAACTAAGTTAAACGAGCCGGCACCGTAGCGATGGGTGACCGTACCAGGAAGTTACGGCGAAGGCAATTGCCAACCCCAGGACTACGGGGAACCCTCATAATTAAATTTTGAGACATAATTAAAGGTTTATGGAAATGAAATTGACACTAGAAATATCAAAGAAAAATTAATAAATTAGTATGAAGAAAAACGAAAAGTTGAGAAACATACAAAAATCGGTGTTACCGAAAAATCGGGAATACAACCCAAAGCGGGGCATTTTGGTCATTTGAAACCTAGAGTTGCCTTTTGAACTCAATTTCCATTAAAAATAAATGGTATTACACTTTGAAAATGTTATGAAAAATTAAATTGTGATACATTATATAAATAGTGAAAGAAATGAGGTAAATGTGCAAATAATGAAACTTTAATTAATTAAACATTAAACAAATTTTAAGTGCTCCACTAACTACAATTTAAGGGACTTATATAATACAAATGGGACAAAAGTAATTCATCTTCTTCAACCTTTGGAAGAGTGGCCGAATTCCTCCATGGGAGACCTCCATGGCCAAACTCCTTTCCTTACAATGCATTCATGATTCAAGCTTCCTTTCACCATAAATCCTTCATTAAACCTTGCATACTCAGCTTGGGGAAGACATTGGCAACAAAAAGAAAAAGTTTAGTGAGGTTTGAGCAAACTACAAAAATAGGTAAGTGTCCAAATCCCCTCCCTTGCTTTAGTAAACTTCATGTTTAGGTTGAGGAGAGTTGAATGGTGAAGAGAATGGAAGAATTTATTGAGTTATGGAATTGTTCAATTTCGACAGCCATGAGAACTTATGTTGCTTGAGTTTTTATTACCTTTAATGGATGGAAAATAATGTTCATTTAGTCATTTTAAAGTTGTAGTAATTTAGTTTCCATGTATATGTGCATTGAGTACTTGAATTTAAGGGTTTGGAAAGCAATTTGTATACCTTAGCAAACTGCCACTTTTGGCAGCCTTTAAATTCATGAAATAGTGTTTGGTTTCATGAATTTTCTTGATGAATTATGGTGAAGATGAATTGTGGGCAGTGTATGTGAAGTAATGGTTGTAAGGTATATGTAATAATCAAGTGTTTTCTTGTATATGTTATATTGAATTTAACTTTGTAAATTAGGGTTGTATAATGTACATGGAGCACTCGTATATTCTGCCTAAATAGACATGATTGAGATATGATAAATGGTATAGAAGTATTATAAATGTTTAAATGTAGTTTTGGGAGGAGGAGAAATGGCATTTGGGAGTGTTCTTTTATGTGCAGATTGTGTGTTGTGAAGGAAGTAGGTAAATTAAACCATAAGTGAAAATTTGTGACCCCAATTGATATGAGGCCAATGGGAGGTGAAACTAGACACAAAATAGGCCAACTTTCATGTAGAAATATTTCCAAAATTCTGCCTAGAAACTAACCTTAAAAATGACCTAATCCGGAATTGGTAATGTGCAAGCCCAGATTTTTGACTATATAAACAGTAGTTACTAAGATGACCCTAACTCACTCAAAACAAGTCCAAATGACCTTAAATTTTTACCATGGAAAGCTTAGACATAGAGCTACAATTCTTATGAATACACCAAAGCCCAGAAATAGCCAGAACCAAGTCAAATTGCTTGCCCAAATTAGGGTACCAAAACTGCCAGAATTGAATTTAACCTAAAATTGACCAAATTTTGCACTAAAGATGCAATCTTTCCAGCTTTAGTAAATTGACCATATCTTGGTCTATACAACTCAGAATGACCTGAAATTTGTGCTAAAAGTTCAATAAGACATAGAGCTACAATTTTTCTTCTTTGACCAGAAGCTAAAAACCAAGAGAAATAGGACATTAAGCTAGATCAATCTAGCACACTAAAATTGAAAATTTGACATTTACATACAATGAAGCTTGAAGTAATTTGGCAATAAATGCCAACTTGTGAAGGGGGTAAATTGCACTATATTGGCAGCATATTGAATTAAAAATTGTGACATGTTGGTACTATAATTAACTTATCCATGATATCTAAAAAGGTCAATATTTGCATTGACTTGTGAATTACATAATAACTAGTAAACTCTAAAAATGAAGAATTAAACAATCAATTTGTAATATGCCCTAGTTTGCCTAGTTGACTAGTTTGGATAGGTTGGCATGCCAATAGGATTCTGACAGCTGTTCTATAAATGGCTTTACGCCATATTGTGTTTTTATAGCTTATTATGCCACACTATGATTTTAATAGCCTACGGCTATACGGATTGTGTTATTATACTTGGCTTATCGCCGAATTGACTATATGGCTTTTTAGCCACACTTTTTGTACACCGGGAGATACTTTGTGACTGATGGTGTGACGGTTCGAGGTACTAGGTACCTAGTGCTAGCATATCCGTTTATCCAGTCTGGTTAGTGTATAGGCTACACGTGCAGTTAATTTAAGCATTATTAAATTCAAATAGCTAAATTCAGTTTATTGACATACACCACCACCAAAAATAGCAAAAATGAAAGGTTAGCAAATAAAAGTAGAACCGGCAACTGTAAAGAATATCGATTTCATAAATTCATAAACAATTCATTCATTTTATTTTAGTGTATATTTCTTTATCAAAGTTGTTCCTTTATGTGTCTTCTTTAATTCCCTTTGTGAATCACTGTATTTGGAGTTTTCTAGCTCATGTTATGCTAATTTCTTTAGGGCTGGCCGGATTGCTTTCTACCTAGAATTTCAAGGAGGAACCAATTCTGGCAGTTTTGGTACCCTGACTTTGGCTAGCAATTCAGATGAGTTAAGTTCAAAATCTGAGTTGGTGTTATTCATGAATGTTGTTCTAAATTGTTTAATCTTTCCATTGATATAAAATTCAGGTCAATTGAACATTTCTACACTGATTTATGGCCAAATGAACAAACACTGTTCATTTAGTCATTTTCCAGGGGCAACTTGTGTGTTACCTAGATTGCGACAATTTTTAGGTTAACTTAAGTTGGTTTCCGGGATAAGGTTTCTTCATGAAAAATGTGGCTTAAGGTCTTAAATTTCATCTCCAATTGGCCTTATACCAATTGGAGTTGTTTACCTCTACTTATGTTCATTTAAACACATTGGACTCATAGGTCCAGAATTTCCTGCACAAGAACAACACTACCAATACCTCCTTCCCACACTACTACCATCCATAATTCACATTTCATGCACTTCAGTTAGTCCATAATTGGTCTCAACATCAACAATTAAGCATCATAACATCATTTCCCTCAAATTGGTACCAAACCCTAACTTTCAAATCACAATTCATACTACACATGCAAATTTAACTTATTTTTCATATCTAGCACCTCTCCTAAGTTAGAATTCAAGTTTAAATCTCATTAAACACATCACTTCCTCCATATACCTAGGCTGGCAGAAATTCCTCCCATGCATACATACCCAATTTTATCAATTCTTCTTGCTATTTCCCATGGTTAGAAACCAAATCCAAGAATTAATCAAGAAAATAATGGAGAATAAGCACTAACCTCTTAGTGAGCAATTCCCAACTTTCAAAACTTCTTGATTTCTAATTCTTTTTGCTACTTCTAGCTTGTCCAAAGTGTATGTTTAAATTTTATTGAAGAGAGGTAGGGTTTTTATGGTGAGTTTAAGTGGGAAACAAAGCTTTATTGGAGGAAAAATGGTAGAGCTCTCATGGAAGCTGATTCGGCTAGCCATAAGGAGAAAGAAGATGACTTTATTTTTCCCATATCTTTATCCTTTTTACTCTTTCAGGAGTGCTTGTTAAATTCCAATTGGATAGAAAATTTTTTTTATTGCATCATGGTGACATGTGTATGATGCCATAATTGAGTTTTAAATTTTATTTTGTTTTCTTCCATTTTATGCTCATTTTTAAATAAATTTTTATCAATATTTATTCATATTTTATGTCATAAATCTCACTTACTCGACTAGACAAGTTGGTCAAAACTCATCTCTGAAGACAAAATGGCTAAAATGCCCTTCGTTTGGCTTAAGGAGCCAAAACTGTCTGTACTGATCTCAAAACTTCTACTAACTTTTTCTTGCCATTCTAATGCTACCTAGAGCACCATAATCTTCTCTGGCATCTCAGAAATTATTTCACTGGGTTTCCCTCAGGTTTAGGGCTACTAGCTCTAAAGACAGCAACTTCCCGTCAGGTTACCCAACACTAGGGCACTGGCTCATTTAACTTCATTGTATTTTATTTCTAAAATTTTTCCTTAATTTTTCTTATACCTATTTGAATTATTTATGACTCCTGACTCTAGTCTAATTATATTTTCAGAAATTCTGGCTGTTCGGACAGATATTTGTTACCGGAATAGTAGAACGTATAGAACTACCTATGGTGAGGGCGTTACATTAATGTTTTGTGAATAAATTGAGGATTTTGTGCTTTGATATTTAATTGGAGTTTTAATAGTAATTAGTGATCATTTGATATGGTTTGACCATAAAATGAGATTGATTGTGGCATGGAAATAGGGACTGGGGGTGATGCCCTATGTGCCAGAAATTCTGGACCTTGAGTCCAGTGAGTTTGGGCAGCCATATGTTGATTTGTATAGCTTCAATTTGCATAAGGCCAATTGGAGGTGAAACTAGGGTCATAATGTCACATTTTTCATGAAGAGACCCTACCTAGAAAACTAAGCTAAAGTGACCTAAAAATTGCCTAAATCTGGGTAACCAAAATCTAGACCTAGAAAAATGACCATATGAACAGTATTTGTTCAAATGGCCATAACTTTGTGTAGAAAGGTCCAAATGACCTGATTCTTGAACCCATGGAAATCTTAGACATAGTAGAACAACTTTCATGGAGAACAGAAATCCAAATTCTAACCATAACCTAATCAAATTGCTAACCAAATTTAGGTTATCAAAATTGCTAGAACCAAATTTGCCTAGAAATTCTGGACAATGACCAAGTCGGCCAGTTATGGTAAAAATGCCATAACTTGAGCTAAAAAACTCCAAACTGAGAGATTCAAAAAGGGAATTAAATTAGACACATTAAGGAACAACTTTAGCCAAATTTCCACTGTAGATTGGTCCAATGGAACAGTAAACATTAGAGACAAAAACTGAAATGTTGAAATTACTCCTAATAAGCCTTGAATTGCAATTGGCAACCAATGCCAACAAAATTGTGACCCAAAATGTGGTATGACCATGTATTTAGAAATAGTATACCTATTAATTATGAAAAATTCAACACTTTGCATGAATAGTAAAATGAATAGTAACTATAAATACACTAAATGCAAAGAACTCAAACCTTTTGAGTCTTTATGAGTAAATTAAGTATACAAAAATTTAATTATTGGATTAATTAGTAGAAATGATTTGGATGGGTATTGAAACACTTTAATTATGTGTTTGAGTTGGAAAGGAGCCTCCCAAGGAAGGGAATGATTAAGTCAAGAATAGTTAAGTCAAATAAGGTTTGTACACAACTAACTCTTTTAATTGTTTTCCACTTTGAAATGAATTTGAATAAGTTTATATGAATGTTTTATGATTCTTATGGTATTGAGAACTTTAAATTGTTAAATGAAATTGTATGAATCAAATATGATTTTCCTATGCATCTAAAGAATTATTTACATTGTTTTGAAAGTTGTGAATTGTGAAATGACTCTATATTATGGAAAGGCGGATGTTGGCCCTTGATTTCATTATAGCAAGGGGGTGGGCTGGTATTTGAATGTCTTTAGAAATATTTTGCGAACTTGATGTGTTGCCAACCTTGTGCATAAATTTACTATAATTGAATGTGTTTATTGATTTTATAAATGTATTTTGTGAATAAAATTTCTTTAAATATGTTTTGAAACCACAGTTGACATGGCAGTATACTTTGTGTTTCTCATTAGCGTGTCTAGTGAGATATCTCCTCCACTTGTTGGGGTTGAGTTCCTTCCTCTCTAGCTTGCCAGTTAAGGAAGAGTTTGGATGAGTACTCATAGATACTAGCTAGTCTATGTTCCTCCCTTTAGGCTCGGTTATTGGAAGAGTTTGCCTTGTCGTGGTGTACAACATGGCATCGATCAAAAATTTTGTGTCATGGGTCCAACTGTGCAAATTGTTGGAAACATCCTTAAAATTATGCATACTTTGATAAAATGTGATCAAAATAAATATTTGTTAGTGATTGAAAAATATTATATTGTTTCCATGGTCCAAGAGAAATGTGGATAAATTGTTATTATTTGATCAAAATATCATTCAAACGAATGATTTGCATGATTGAAAATATTGATTTTTGGATGTCATGAATTTTGAAGAATTTAGAGATTTCAAGCCTTTTTGTTATGATTTGTCAAAGCATGACTTGTATTAAGTTTTAAATTATTAGTTTGTGCACCACTGAGTTCACTGCTCAGCGATAGCTTTGTATGCTGTCGCAGGTGAAAAAAATATAGAGCTACTGAGTGAGATCACTTGAAGACATATTGGGACTATTTTTTGGGTATATCATAGGTTTATTATTATACATTAGATTTTGATGTAATCATGTAGCTATTTATAAGTAATCACATTCGAGCAGTTGTAGAGAAAAGTTTGTAATGAAAATTTGGGATTGAAATTATTGTAATAATATTTTGAGATTTTATTTACATGTAAATTTTTATAATATCAATTTTGTTATTTCAATGAATGCAAACATTTAAATGTCTTCCTGAGTATTGTAAATAATGAATTATTTTCTTTATGATGATATCTATTGAGAATGAGTTGATTGAGTTCCAATTGGACATGATATATTTTTGTAAATTGTTTTTTTCAACAGGTTATAAAGAACTGTTTTTCTATAATTTTAACCGTAACCACGTGGATTTTTTGCAAAATTTTGAAAATGCTTAATTATTCCTAAATAAAATTTATGACATATAATTGATTTGAAGACACTTAGTTTAAATTTTTATCACCCCGTTAGATTGTTAAATGAAATTGTTCTGCTAAAATCCCTTATAGTATATTTAATAGATTATCGGTAGGTAAAGTACGGTAATTTATTAGTTATACTACGGGATCATGTTACATCTTACGGAGGGGTAGGGTGTGACATGCAAGAGATTAGACTTGGTGATGTGCTCATGTACCAAGCCTAGCAGCTTCTTAGCCATTGCTCTAGTTAGTGGACCTTAATGTGCCATGATGACCGAATCCTCATCATCCTCTCCCTCTTCGAAAGAATTCAACCTCAAATTCTCATCATCTGCATAATAGGGAGAAAGATCAGTGACATTAAATGTAGCACTTACATTATACTCACCGGGTAGATCAATGCGGTGTGCATTGTTATTTATCTTCTCAATAAGCTCAAATGGTCCCTCTCCTCCTGGTTGAAGCTCTGATTTCCACTTGGAGGGAAACTATTCTTTTTTAAAGTACACCTATATCACTCAGTTGGAACTCAATTGCTTTGGGCCTTTATTGACTTGGTTGGCTCTCCTTTCATTAATCCTCTCCATGTTTTGTTTAGCCTTTGATGCATGGATTTTACAAGTTCAGCCTTCTTTTTTCCATCTACACTCGACAACTCATTAATAGGTAATGGAAGTAAATCAAGTGGAGTGAGAGGATTAAAACCATAAGCCAAGTCAAATGGAGAATAAGCTGTAAAAGAATGCAATGACCTATTATATGCAATTTCTATAAATGGTATGCAATCTTCCCAAGCCTTAACATTTTGTTTGATCATGACCCTCAACATAGTTCCTAAGGTCCTATTGACCACCTCAGTTTGGCCATATGATTATTGATGGGAAGTAGTGGAAAAACACAACTTGGTGCCCAACTTGGCCCGAAGTACCTTCCAAAAATGACTAAAAAATTTAACATCCCTATCACTAACAATTGTCTTAGGAATGCCATGTAATCTTACTACTTTTTTGAAAAATAAACTTGCAATGTAAGATGCATCATAAGTTTTGTGACAAGGAATAAAATGAGACATCTTGGAGAATCGGTCAACCACCACAAAAATGCAATCATGCCCTCTTTTTGTCCTAGGCAGCCCCAACACAAAATCCATTAACAAATCTATCCAAGGCTCACTAGGCACACTCAAGGGCATGTAAAACCCATGCGGTTTTAGTTTGGATTTTGCTTTCATGCACACAACACATTTGGCACACACTTTTTCTACATCCTTCCTCATGTGTGGCCAATAAAAAAACTCTTTCAAAATGTCTAATATTTTTGTCACACCAAAATGCCCCACTAAACCTCCCCCATGTGATTATTTAACTAACAATTCTCTAATGGAACACCTAGGCACACATAACCTTTTATCCCTAAAGGAAAATGTCACACATTACCCCTCTGTAAGATATGACATGATCCTGTAGTAGACCTAATAAATTATCAAACTTAGCCTACCGATAATCTATTAAATATACGACAAGGGATTTTAAACAATTCCATTTCATTTTTAAGTGTAAAATGATGACAAAAGAATTATTAAAGTGTCTTTGAGTTAGGCATATGCCATAAAATTTATTTAGAAATACTTTAGCATTTTTAAATTTTTATAGAAATTTTGCGTGATGACGACTAAAATAATATAAAAGCAGTTCTTTTAAACCTTTTGAAAATCACCTGTAATAATTTATATAATTCATTCTCATCAATTCCCATTAAAAAAAGGTTTCATCATTACCATAATCCAGAAAGAAATTTAAACATTGGCATTCATTGAAAATAAAAAAGTTAATATTACAAAGATTTACATTTGGATAAAATCTCAAAATAATATTACAAATATTTACAATCTCAAAATATTATTACAATGCTTTTTATACAATTGCTCAATATCTGTACATATATACATGTAGCTACAAATACATTAAAATGAAATTACAAGGGTATACCTAATGTATACACCCACAGTCAAAACAAAAGCTGCTCCAAAGTCTCTCACTCAGTAGCCTTCTCCTTTTCCTTACCTACGACAGCATGCACAAGCTATCGCTGAGTATTGACACTCAGTGGTACACAACAATAATTTAAAAATTCAATATAAAACATATTTTATCAAATCATAACAAAGAGCTTGAAATATCCAAATTCTTCACAATTCATAAAACCAATGTCAACATTTTCAATCATACAAATCATCTGTTTGAATAACATTTTATCAAAGTATTCACAAATCAAGGGTGTTGCCACAATCACATAGTTAGGGCCATGACATAAAATTTCCAATCAATGCCGTATTGTACACCACGACAAAGCAATCTCACCCCAATAATTGAGGCTAAAGGGGGACACGAAGGCTAGCTAGCTATATGTGTACTCACCTGAATCAACCTCAACTGTCAAGATAGAGAGGGAAACTCAAACCCACAAGTGGAGGAGATCACATCCAATACACCTCATTAGGCAAGCTAATGAGGAATACAAATCACATTGCCATATCAACTATGGTTTTAAAACAATTTCTAATAATTTCCATTTAAATAATCACATTTCCAAAATCAAATAGTTATATTTCATTCATCACAAATTCTTATACAAGAGTGGCAACATATTAAGTTTCTCAAAACACTTTTAAAAGCATTAAAACCAGCTCACCCCCGTGCTAATAGCCAACATCTGCCTTTCCATAAACATAAATTCATTTCACAATTTAAAATTCTCAAATGCAAGAGAAAATCATAACTCATTCATATAAAGCTCATTCAAATTAATTACAAATTTAAAAACAAAAGGAAAAAGCTAGTTGTGCACAAACATTCAATGAATTTCCTTTTTCTTTACTTACTTTTCCTTATCCTTCAAAGCCTCTTTTTCTGCTAAAAACACACAAATAGAATATATCAATACTTATCCTAACTATTGCCAATAACTAATCAAATAAATATCTAATGAACACCAAAGTTAACTTTGCAATTTCAATTAGTTTTGGGTTCTGGACAATTTTGAACCCTAAAATTTGAATCCAATTTTAACCTAGTTCCAATCATAATTTGGTGAGGTGTTCTTCATGAAAGTTATTCCTCTATGTCTTAGTGTTATTTTCCTTTTTGAATCACTCAATTTGGAGTTCTAGATCTCAAGTTATGGTAAAAAATTAAACACTATTCTGAGTGTCATATCCTAAATTTCAGGTTTTACAGATTTGTATCTTAAATTTGTATTCTATATCCGGGTATCTTAAGCTCATAATTTGGCCCTAGACCTTAAAACAATATTTTAGCTTTTGTTTTAGGTTTCCAAATCATGTTGAATCACTTCAATTGGAGTTTTGTAGAGGAAGTTATGGGATGATAACCATTCGGAGGTTACAGGACAATTTTGTTGAAGTACAGGATTTCCAGATTTGGCATTCCTAACTTACCTCAATGTTTCTCCTACTTTGCCCTAAGAACTGGGTTTTGGTCAAAACATGTAGTTTTTGGTTCTATGTCTTATGACAATTTTGGCTTTGAAATTACTACATTTGCAGTTTTGTAGCCCAAGTTATGACAATTTTGCCAAAACTGGTCGGATAGCTAATTGTTCGGGATTTCCAGGTTAGTTCAGAATCAGGGCAGGTTTGCTAAACCAAAATTAACTAGCAAATTGGTTAAGTTAGAGTCATAGTTTGACCTTATGTTCTTCATATGAGTTGTTCTCCTATGTTTCAGGTTTCCATAGGTTCAAGAATCATCTAAATTAGAGTTTTCTATAGTGAGTTATGGCTAATTCACTAAGTACTATTCATTTAATCATTTCTGTTAGGTCCAAAATTACAATACCAAATTCAAGCCTTAATTAGGGTAACTTATGGTCATTTTCTAGGCAGGTTGTCTTCATGAAAATTCTAACATTATGTCTTAACTTTCATTTCTAATTGCTTTCACACCAATTGGAGTTAGGTAGCTCAACTTATGAGTTTTTATGTGTTCTGGACTCAAGTGTTTAGAATTCTAGACCTAAGGTTCATTTACACTTCCAATAATTTCCTTCACCAACCAACTTCATTTCATAATCAATATACACCAAATGACCATAATTCAATATTAAAAACATCAATTACACCTCATGGCACAAAACCCCCAATTTTCCAAAACCGTAATTCCTCATCTTCTCAAATTCATGCAAACTCATGCAATTTCAATATGTAATTGCCATATACCCCTCCATACAAGCTTAAACTCATGTTTAATTTCATCAAAAATATCAAAACCCTACTTATACCTAAGCTGGCTAAAATTCATCCCTTCTTAACCTACACGTTTTCTTCAATCTTTATGTTATTTCTTCATAATTGAACTTAATTCAAGTAACTATACAACTAATTATGCTTAGAAGAAGCTTACCTCACTTAGGCCAACTTCCAATGTTCAATTCTTCAAGATTTTTCATTTTTTTTGCTTCCAATCTTCTTAGCCAAGATCAATTAACTAGCTTTCTTATGGTGGACTATGGAAAAGATGGAAAGAAATAAGGTTTAAGAGCTTGAGTCAAGCAAAAATTGAGGGAGTGACAGGAGGCATGTGTAATAGCCAAAGGAGAAGGGTGAAGAAGAAGATAAGCTTTCATTAATTAAGTTTTGTCTTCTTTTTGCAATTATCTAACATATATATTAATTAAATTTTAATTATGTCATGATGATGTTATTATGATGTCATAATTACAAAATTTTAATTTCCTAATTCCTTTGTTTTTCTTTTCTTCCTTTCCATACACTTCTTCATATTTTTAATTCCTTTTCAACAGTTTAATCTCACTCATTTTAATTGACATTTAGATCAAAAGTCAACTCTTGGAGTAAATTGACCAAAACACCCCTCATTGGGTTATAGTCAATCTTTTTCAATAATACTGATTAAATCCATAACTAGATGGTCACTTTAATTTTTATTGTGTCTATCTCAATTAATTTCCATTTATTTTTGTCCTCAAGGCAGCTTTGAATAGTACTATTCATAAACTAAAAATGATACTATTCAGAGCTTGTAGGTTCGAGGTGTTACAGAAAATCCATCATACATATAGAATTTCTCATATGTAACATTCTCACATTTAGCGTACAATTTGGCAAAATCAACATCATTTGCATATAGTTCTTTTACAAGCTCAAATCCTAACATTTTGGTATTAAGTAGGGAAAGAAGTATGTACCTCCTAAACAAGGCATCCACAATAATATTTTCTTTACCTTGTTTGTATTGAATCACATAAGAAAAGCTTTCAATGAACTCACTCCATCTAGCATGGCACTTACTCAACTTGTTTTGACCTTTCAAATACTTGAGTGACTCATGGTCACTATGGATCACAAATTCCTTTGGCCACAAGTAATGTTTCCAAGTTTCCAATGCTCTCACCAATGCATACATTTCTTTATCATAGATGGAGTAGTTCAAAATGGCAGCACTCAACTTCTCACTCGAGTAGGCAATAGGTCTCCTTACCTGCATCAAAATAGCACCTATACCCACTCCAGAGGCATCACATTCGACTTGAAATGTTTTAGAAAAATTAATTCAAGTAAAGGAGCAGAACATAACTTTTCCTTTAACAAATTAAATGCATGCTGTTGCTCTACCCCCCACTTAAAACCCACATTTTTCTTGACTATTTCATTAAGGGGTACTTCATTAAGGGGAGTAGCTATGGTACTGAGGTCTCTCACAAACCTCCTATAGAAACTAGCCAAAACATAAAAGCTCCTAACCTCACTCACGGTCCTAGGTGTAGGCCAATCTCTAATAGCTTTAATCTTTTTCTCATCTACTTTAATACCATTTCCACTCACAACATACCCTAAAAAGATAACTCTATCTATGCAATATGTACACTTTTTCAAGTTAGCATACAATCGCTTCTTTCTAAGCAAATCAAATACCAATTTCAAATGGTGCAAATGATCTTCCATGTTCTTGCTATACACTAGAATGTTATCAAAGTACAAAATAATAAATTTTCCTAGATATGCACGCAAGACATGGTTCATCAAACTCATAAATGTACTAGGTGCATTAGTCAAACAAAATGGCATAACCAACCTGTAACTCCCTCACTTTACGTAGCCCATACATTCGACTACTCTGGTGACCTAATGTCAGTCCGGACAAGTCAGGATGTCTAGGACTACACTTTAGTGATAGTGAGAAGGCATAAAATGATGAAATAAATAATAAGAAAATACAAGAAAAATTAAGAAAAAATAAAAGAGAGGAAATGAAACTAGGTTAAACGAGCCAGCACCGTAGCGATGGGTCACCGCACCGGGAAGTTACTACGAAGGTAATTGCTGACTCCTGGACTGCGGGGAACCCTCGAAAATAATTTTCGAGACATAATTAAAGGCCTATAGAGGTATAATTGACATTAGAAATGTCAAAGAAAAATTAATGAATTAGTACAAATAAAAACGAAAAATCAAGAAACCGACAAAAATCGGTGTTACCGAAAAATCCAAAATATAACTCGAAGAGGGGCATTTTGGTCAATTAACACCTAGAGTTAACTTTTGACCTAAATGTCCATGAAAAATTAGTAGTATTAAATTTTGAAAATGTCATGAAAATAGAAAATTTGACATAAAATATAAATAGTGAGGAATTTGGGGCATAATTACAATTAAGGGAAAATTTGGATTATTAAACATTTAATTCAACTAAGTGGAGCACTAAGGGGACTATTTAAACATTAGTGGACAATAGGGGCAACACTAACACTCATCTTCAACCTTTATCTTCAAATTGTCGAATTCATTTCTCCCTAAAGAACCTCCATTGCCGCCCCTTCATGCAAGCTCCATGTACCATGATTAAGCCATGGTTTCTTGCAAGTTTCTTCATTAAAAGTGGTGTATACCTCTTGGGTAGATTATAGGGAGCAAAAAGGAAGAGATTTAATGAGGTTTAGCAAGCTTCAAAAATAGGTAAGTGTCCAATTTTTCTTTCCTTCTCAAGTAAACTTTGAATTAATGTTGGGATTACTTGAATGGGTGAGAAATTTAAAGAAATGGAAGTGTATTTGATGGCCTCCAATTTAGGCAGCCATGGAAGAAGTAAGAGATTGATTAATTCATGAGTAAAGAAAGTGATTTATGATGTTACTTAAAGTATTATATGTGTAGTCAAATTTTGTCATGTGTATGTGTGAAGTTGGTATATTTAAATTTGGGTTTTGTAAGAGGTTTGAAGACTTTGATAGATGATGAATTTCAGTAGCCTAGAGGTCTATTATAGAGTTCTAATTTCATGAATATAAATATTGAATTATGATGTAATACATTAGTGGAAGTATATGGCAAATTGTTAAGTTGAATTCATGTGTATTTGTTAGTTATTCTATATGTGTATTATGGTTAATTTTGACCATTTGATTAAGGTTTGTGTATTGTATATTAAGGACTTGTATAAACTGCTCAAATTGACCAATTTGAAGTGCGATGAATGAGTATGGAATGTGATGAATCCAGAATTTAGGTATGAGAGTTTGAGATTTAGAATTTAAATGTGTAATGTTTGTGCTATTGAAGATTGTATAAGGGCAGTATGCATTTAGGGCTATAACCCTAATTGTGTAATCTCAATTGGTATAAGGCCAATTGGAGGTAAAACTAGACTCAATATAGACCAACTTTCATGTAGAGAGCCTGTCCAAATTCTACCTAGAAGTGACCTAAAAGAATGACCAAATCCGGAATTGCATGACATGAAAAACCCAGAATTTTGACTAAATGAACAGTAGCCAGTATTTTGGCCATAACTCACTCAAAACAAGTCCAAATGACATAAAATTTATACCATGGAAATCTTAGACATAGAGCCACAACTCTTATAAAGATACCAAAGCCCAGAAATGATCAGAACTAAGTCAAAATGCTTGCACAATTTGGGTTACAAAAACTGACCAAATTGACTTTAACCTAAAAATGACCTAAATATTGCAATATAAGTGCAACTTGACCAGTAATAGTAAAATGACTATAACTTGGTCCATAGAACTCCAAATGACATGAAATTAGTCCCAAAATTTTAATAAGACATAGATCTACAATATTGGTAATTTGACCAAAACCCAAAAATCAAGGAAACTAGGTCAATTAAGTTGATTAAGTTGGCATACTAAATCTGGAATTAGCATAATTGATCATAAAATTCAGAAAATTCAAATAAGCATATCTCCCACCAGAAGTGTCCAATTTAAATGAGCCATACCAATATGGAAAACTAAGAAAGAGACCTAAAACTTTGTTTTAAACAACTTCCTCAAATTATAAATGTACAAGGTCAGAATTTAAGGTCAAAGCCATTGACCTAATTGAGGACCATGCCAATATAGAACCTTATAGTCAAAATAAAATAGTAAATTTAGAACCGAAAATGCCTAAAAAGGAAACTAAAATTTAGATTTAACCTAGTTATGGTTAATTGACCATAACTTGAGCTATACAACTCCAAATGGAGTGATTCAAAAAGAAAATTAAAGAAGACACAATGAGAAACAATTTAATGAAGAGAAATCTTTTAAATTTACACTATAGCTTGGTCTAATAGACAGTAAACATTAGCCATGAAATCTGAATAATTGCAATAAAATGCAATAAGCTTTGAAATGAAATTGGCAACATATATCAACATGTGAGGAATGAGAAATGGAACATATTAGTGACATTAAAACTAATTCACCTAGTGTGCATTAAAAGGTCAATATTATAGGTTGACTAATGAAAGGAATAGTATTAATAAAATTTAATTATTGAACCTTATTATTAGATTCAATTTAAATGAGTACTGAAACACTTTAAATTTTGTGTTTCAGTTAAAAAAGACACTGGGAAGGGAAAAGTGTAACATCCTCCCTGTACGTATTCTGTACGTTCTATTGCTCCAGTGGCCAAATATCAGTCCAGGCAAGTCAGGATGTCTGGAACTACACTTTGGTGATAGTGAACAGACATATAATGATGAATTAAATAGAAAGAAAATACAAGAAAAATCAAAGAAAAATGAAAGAGAGAAAATGAAGCTAAGTTAAACGAGCCGGCACCGCAGCGATGGGTGATCGCACCGGGAAGGCCGTTGCTGACCCCAGGACCACAGGGAACCCTCGGAATTAAATTTCAGGACGTAAGTAAAGGTTTATTGAAATGTAATTGACACTAGAAATATCAAAGAAAAATTAATAAATTAGTACAAAGAAAAAATGAAAAATCGAGAAACAGACAAAAATTGGTGTTACCGAAAAATCAGGAATATAACCCGAAGTGGGGCATTTTGGTCATTTGACACCTAGAGTTGCCTTTTGACCTCAATGTCCATTAAAAATAAATGATATTGCACTTAGAAAATGTCATGAAAAATCAAAATGAGATACATTATGTAAATAGTGAAAGAATTGAGATAAATGAGCAAATAAGGAAACTTTAACTAATTAACCATTAAACTATTGCTTAGTGCTCCACTAAATTGAATATTGGGACACTAAAACAAGCCTTGGGACAGCAGATTGCACTCATTATCATCTTCTTCTTCATCCAACTTCATCTTGCCGAAATGAAATTCACCATGGAAACCACCATTGCCGCCCACATGCAAGCTTCATTGGTGCATGATCAAGCCATCATTTCCACTTGATTCCTTCATTAAAGCTTGCATACTTACCTTGGGGAATATATTAGCAACAAGAAAAACAAGATTTGGTGAAGTTTTGATAAGCTTCAAAAGTTATAAGTGTCCAAAACCTCTCCCTTGCTTTAGTAAACCTTGTGTTTAGGTTGAGGTGAGTATTTTGGCGAAGAGAAATGAAGAGAATAGTGAGATATGTAATTGTCCATTTTCGGTAGCCATGAATATTTGTTGTATTTGAGTTTTTCTTACCTCTAATGGATGGAAATCATGGTTGATTAACTCAAACGGAAGATGTAGTAAGTTAAAATTCGGCAGCCATGAATATTTGTTGTATTTGGGTTTTTCTTACCTCTAATGGATGGAAATTATGGTTGATTAACTCAAATGGAAGATGTAGTAAGTTAAAATCTAAGTATGTGCATGTTAGTGCTTGAATTAAGGGTTTGAAATGGGACCTTGATGCTTTGGCAAACTGCCATGTTTGGCAGCCTATAATATCATGAATTTGTGTGTGAATATGAAGTTTATTAATGAAATATGATAGTGTTAAATTATGGGCAGCATGTGTAGTTGATATTGAAGTATGAGTATATTAAAGTGTATGTGTAATATTGATATTGAGATATGTTGAATTTTGGTGGAAGTGAATGTTGAACTTGAATGGTGAATTGTGTGCATTGAGCACTTGAGTGTTCTGCCCAATATGCTTGCTGGAATTGTGTACAACATATATATGGAAGTTCTATTGATTGAATATTGAAGTAATGAGGAGGAGAAGGAATATCAAATTAGAAGTGTATGTGTCTTGTGCAGGTTATGTATTGATGGCAGTACCTAAATTAGGTCATAAGTGCCAAAATGTGGACCCAATTGGTATGAGGCCAATGGGGGGTGAAACTAGACACCAAATAGGCCAACTTTCATGTAGAAATATTGCCAAAATTCTACCTAGAAACTGACCTTAAAAATGACCAAATTCGGAATGGTAACCTTGCAACCCAGATTTTTGACCATATGAACAATAGTCATTAGGATGACCATAACTCACTCAAAACATGTCCAATTGACATGAAATTTTTACCATGGATAGCTTAGACATAGAGATACAATTCTTATGCAGACACCAAAGCCCAGAAATGGCCAAAACCAAGTCATATAGCTTGCATAATTTCGGGTATCAAAACTGCCAGAATTAAAAGTGACTTAAAATTGATCAAATTTTGCACTAAAGGTGCAATCTGTCCAGCTTTAGTAAATTGACCATATCTTGGTCTATACAACTCAGAATGACCTGAAATTTTGCCCCAAGTGCAATAAGACATAGAGCTACAATTTTTCTTTCTTTACCAGAAGCTAAAAACCAAGAGAAATAGGACTTTAAGCTAGACCAATTTAGCACACAAAAATTGAGAATTTGACATTTACATACAATGATGCTTGAAGCAATTTGGCAATGAATACCAACATGTAAAAATGGTAAATTGCACTATATTGGCAGCATATTGAATTGCAATTTGTGACATGTTGATGCCAGAAACAACTTATCCATAGTATCTAAAAAGGTCAACATATGCATTGACTTATGAATTACATAATAGCTAGTAAACTCTAAAAATTGAAGAATTAAACAATTAATTTATAATGTGCCCTAGTTTGCCTAGTTGACTAGTTTGGATAGGTTGGCATGCCAATAGGATTCTGAAAGCTATTCTGTAAATGGCTTTATGCCATACTGTGTTTTTACGTCATATTATGCCGCATTATGACTTTAATAGCCTACGACTACACATATTGCGTATTTATACTTGTCTTATCGCCAGATTGACTATATGGCTTTTTAGCCACACTGTTGCACACCGGGAGATACTTTGTGACCGATGGTGTGACTGCCTGAGGTACTAAGTACCCAGTGCCAGTATATCCGTTTATCCAGTCTAGTCAGTATATAGGCTACATGGGCAGTTAATGTAAGCACTATTAAATTCAAATAGTTAAATCTAGTCTTGTGACATACAGCACCACTAAAATTAGCACAAAATAAAATGTTAACTAATAAAAGTAGAATCAACAATTGTAAAGAATACCGATGTCATAAATTCATTTACTTTATTTTAGTGTATATTTCTTTATATTTGGCACCATTAAGCAAAATTGCTTAGCGCGTTGTTTTTGTAACACGTAGGTATTGGAGACACAGCTGGGGAGCCCAGCAGACCTATGACCTAGTGAGACATTAGATCTGCACAGGAGTTCAGAGTCATCTGCACTGCATTGCATACATGGTAGGACTTAGGATATCTTATATTTTATACTTTTGTTGTATTTTTGAAATTCAGCCCTGTATTTTGTAATGTTATGAAAGCTTTAAAGTTTGTAATATTTTGTACTTATTAAATAACATGGAGATTTTCTGGATATATTTAAATTATTATGGACTGTATTATGGAACTGTTTAATGACTGTAAAAGTCTATTGACTTTACTAAGAAATAGAGACTGTGAAATATTTGAGATTTTGATATTATTATATTAAACTATTTTCAATAGGTTTGGAAGGACAGTTTGTCCGAAATACAGATAGCACCTTGTCAAATTTTTATTACCATTTTTGAAACACTGATTTTATCAAACTATGAAAATAGTATCAGCATGATATGATTATTATATAAAAGACTTCTTAAAATCAAATTGATTTTAGGAAATGAAATAATCACAGACTAGGTGTTCCGACAAGCCGTGTAGCACGCCTTGCTCGTCTATATTGTAGACGGGTGAGGGGTGTTACAAAAAGACCCACTGAGTCAAGGCTAAAAGGCGACTCATAAGAGGTTTATGCACAACTAGTTTTTAATTGATTTTGTTCTGAATATTTCATATGATTAAATGACGCTATTTTCCTTATGTATTCTATTTATGAAGTATTGGATTTAATTCAATGATTATTAAAATTGTTATAGCATGTATGAATTTAGCTTTGTGAAATGGTATTTCAATAATTATTGAGCATTGTTATGGATTGAATAAATTAGTTTTGGAAAAATTGTGATAAAATATGTTTTGAATTGTGATGAGCATAAAATTATTGGATATTGGAATAGACATTGAATTGAATTGTGTTGTGATTTATGCTCACAAAAAAGACAAAGAGATTATGATATTGTTTTATATCTCACTATAGATGCTTGACTAGGTTATTACCCGTCTCTCTTATTTGTTGAGGAGACAATGGAGTTAGCATTGTTTTGATTACCATGGTATGTGCACAGGTTTAAATTCTCCTCTGATTAGAGGTTAGTTCTAAGTTTTTATTTGTTATAGCCCTTTCGGAAGTTTTATTATTGTGATGTGTACTGTGCACGATGATTCGACCTCCCCAACCATAGGGAGTTAGAATCACCCCAAAGATGGCCCTTTCAGATTAGTCTTGCATAGTTAGTGAGATAAAGAATGGTTTTTGAATAGTAAAGAATTTTGATTTCAAATGGGATTTATGCATAATTGATTTATTGGAATTAATCTTTATTCCATGATTGCTGGAATTACTTTAAATGTCTAGTTGTAATTTGATAAATTGAATTTCTTGTCAAAGTCATTTTAACTAATGATTTATATTATTGGCAATGAAGATTTTGACTTTTGAAATTTTGTTGAATTTTGATACTTTGAATTAATTGTTATAATTTTGTCAATGTATATTGTACTATGTTTTAAATTATAGTTTTGCACTACTGAGTTCACCACTCAGCAATAGCTTTGTATGCTGTCGCAATTGAAAAGAGCATAGAGCACTTGAGTAAGCTTCTTTGAATACACATTCAAATCAGCTCCAGGTATATCATAGGTATACCCATGTACATTGGTTTGATGTATGCATGTAATAATATGCATGTAAATTATTTGAGCAGTTGTATAAAAACTCTTATAAAATATTTTGGTATGTAATTAAATGTAAATTATTGTAAATGTAAATTTGAGATTTTATTTACCTGTATAGTTTTGTAATATTAATTTTTGAGTCTTGTAATCAATGAAATGTTTCTTCTATGATGAGGATGGTTTGAAAATGAACTGATTTGATTATTGAGATTGAATTGTGAGACGAAATGAAGATTATTGGAGTTGTATTTGAGAAAACATAATGGGAGTGTCTTCATTTTTAGGTTTGAAGAACTGTTTTCTCAAAATATAGCCGACACTCTTCCGAAATTTTGAGAATTTTTTATAACACCAGATTTTAATCAATGATTTAAATTTAACGAAAATTGATTTAAAATCCCTTGTAGTATATTTAATGGGTTATCGATAGGCGAAGTATGGTAATTCATTAGGTGTACTACGGGATCATGTTACATCTTACAGAGGAGTAGGGTGTGACACAACCATTCATACAATCCATGCTTGGCCTTAAAAGCAGCTTTCCATTCAACCCTTAATTTCATTCTAATTTGATGATATCCACTTTCTAGATTAATTTTGGAAAATATGCATGCACCATGTAACTCATCAAGCATGTCATCAAGTCGAGGGATAGGATGTCTATACTTCATAGTGATTTTGTTTATGGCATGACAATCTATGCACATGTGATTTTGTCTATACTTCATGTGCATAGATTGTCGTGATAAAACTATCCTTCTTTAGCACCAAAAGAACCAGCACAACACATGGACTCATACTCTCTTTAATATGGCCCTTTGCAAGTAAATTTTCCACTTACTTTTAAAGTTCCTTAGCCTCCTCCAGGTTTGTCCTATAGGCAGGTCGGTTTGGGATCATGGCTCCTAGAACAAAGTCGAGGCCAAATAGGCTCCCTTGCCAACAAGGACAAGTATAGACCTATTAGCATAAAAAGCATTCCTCACAGCTCTTGCTCTAGCTAGCAAGCTCATTGGTTGTTCACTTTTTTTTCCTCACTTTCTTTTGCACTTGAACTCCCCTCAATTGCTTGAAATCTTTTTGCTTTCTCTTGTTAGTAGTATGCCTTAGAGTATATCATTTAGTATGTATCTTGTACATATTTTATTAATAAAAAGGTATTTTCACTTTTTCATTTACATAACATATTTATGTGTAATAGAAAAGGTCCATTAATAGTTTGTTAGAAATTCTATTCTTAAGTTGTTAAGAATATAACTGACAGTATTTCTAGCACAAAGTATCATAAATTAGTTCACAATTGAGGATACTTCACAATAAGGATATGACTTATCCAGAAAGATTGTAATCATGTTTGTTCCTAAGTTATTTATATGAGATGTAAACAAAATGGAATGGTGAGTCTCATGCCATATAACAAACATGATATGAGATGTAAATAAGATGGAATGGTAAGTCTCATGCCATATAACAAACATGATAGGCACTTATGCATAACAAGTAGGCCAAACCAGTGACACTTATGACAAGCACGTGGAGTTTACTCATGTCAATGCATTGTCATAAATCATATCAGTGCATATAATCTTTAGACCTGAGATAACACAGTTATCTTGTATATAGATAGTTTGAGTTTGATACTATTTTCATACTTGTATTGTTTACGGATATATAGGCATGTGTTGGCTCCTACTAGTTATATAAGGAGGTAGGTGTTGATCAAGATGGAATCTGTTACCTAAGTAAATAGGGATAAAATCCTATGTTCATTTAATTGTTCTTGATATTTCAAGTTCCTGGCCAGGACAGACAGATTTAATTAGAAAAGAGTTTCTGATGAGAAAATCTTTTTAATCAAGAATTGGAATTAAAAGAGAACATAATATTCATAGCAAATGGGGTTTGACATAAACCATGACTCCAGCTCGAATTGGGATTTTGTAACAGAGAGATTCTAGTGCATGGTAACATATGATTATAGGTTCATTCAAAGAAATTCTGTAACACCCCCTACCCGACTACAGTGTAGTCGAGCAAGACCTGTCACACTCGATACCGAAGCACCCTATTTTATCATACTTTATTCCTTTAAAAATTTTGTTCTCGTTATATTTTAATATCAATTATTTTTTAATGGAGAAATTAGCGGACTTTCCCCTGTTTCTATTACCATTTGGCGTATTTTACTATTCACCTATTTGAAATTCAACAATATTTTTAAAATAAAACCTCATAATCATCTCATATTTCAATATCATCCATGTATTTCAATTCTCATATTCATTTCCATCCACTTTCCTTCATGCTTCATTCACATATCAAAATTCTCATATTTCTATTAATTTACAAAATTTGCAAACTAATTGAATAAATTTACAATTTACATGATATACAAATTAATTACATATGAACTAATCAATTTATTAATTTACATCACATAAATATTACTTACAAATTCTTAGTTTACATTACAACATACAAAATATTTATAATATACAGAATACATAAAATGACTTATATGGGCCCTATCTACATGTATTGCTGAGGAGGTGGCAACCTTGAACCCTTCTGACACTTTTGCAGATCTGGACTTTAAAATCCCAGTCTAATATCCACTGAATTTTGCCTTTAGTACCTGCGCGAAGGAAACAAATCCATCGCGCTAAGCATTTTTGCTTACTGGTGCAATAATATAACAAGAAATAATGCATATAAATAAAAAAGAATCAAGCATTCTAAATATTCAAGTATCAATTTGATTTAAAATGACATTTCTAGTTTTAACTATCTTATATGCTACTTCGTTCCTCTTTGGAAGTACTGAGTTTATAGTCTTGCAGTAATAATATTCAATATACATTTTATTCTAGGAGTATTGTATTTGAGGTCTCTCTACGATTCTACAAATTATATTTTTGTTATGTTTCTATTGCTAATTTCTTTTTCACATTTTATTTAATACTTTCTAATGTTTTCAATTGCTAATATGCTTAAATAATTTAAAAAATTTACACTGCCCATGTAACCTATGACAGGCTAACTAAACTGGATAACGGGTTGTTGGCACTTGACACTATAGTGCCTTGGGCCGTCATACCATGGGACGCGGAACATCAATCACGTATGCTGTCAGTATGGCTAAAAAGCCATGATAACACATAATCGGGCATAAAAGCCATGAGTGTAGGCATAAAGCCATGAGTGCGAGCATAAAGCCATGAGTGCGGACATAAAGTCTTTTGCAGTACTGCTAAAACAATACCCTATTGGCATGCCAATCTATCCAATTTGACATACGTGTCTAAGCAATACATGGGCACATAGTACCATTAAATGTTAATATATTGTATTTTATGACTTCATTATTTCATGGCAAATTCCATAATTTATACATTCATTTGATAATTCATATAATCACAATTCTCATCAATGGTTCTCTTGCACCATTGTTCTTAAAACATTCTTCTATGTTTTAGGGTCACCCAAATTCAAAAATCACAATTCACTAATCATATTATATATTATCGATCATAATGGCTTCTTTAATTTCTTTTATTATTCCTTGTGTTTTTGGGGTTACTATTCATAAATTACTATTCACTCAATTTGTTAACTTTTTCACACATAATATGTATACAAATTATAGATACATAATTATACCATATTTTGGGTTCTAGATTTGTTGGTATTGATTGTCAATACCATTTCAAAGCTTATTTCATGTTATTCAAAATTTTCAGATTTCATGCCTTTAGTTTACTGTTCCATTAGTCATTGCTACATTAGTATTTTGATAAAACTTTCTCCATGAAATTTGTTCCTTTATGCGCCTTCTTTAATTCTCATTTTGAATCACTCCATTTGGAGTTTCGTAGCTCAAGTTAAGGCCTAAATATCATAACTGGCCGGATTGGTCTACTCCAGAAAATCTGGACAGAATTTGGTTTTGCCAGATTTAGTGTCTTCATTTGGGCTAGAAGCTTCAATTGGTTAGGTTTAAAATTTAAGTTTGTGTTCTTCATAAAATTTGTTCTAAATTGTCTAAGCATTCCATTGATATAAATTTTAGGTCAATTGGACATTTTTACAACGATTTATGACCAAATGAATGAACACTGTTCATTTGGTCATTTTGCCCAGGCAAAATGTGTATTACCCGGATTTGGTCAATTTTTAGGGCATCCTAAGTTTGTTTTCTGGACAGGCTTCCTTCATCAAAGTTGTGCCATTATGTGTCTAATTTCATGTCCAATTGGCTTTACACCAATTGAACCTACATAACTCAAGTTATAATTGCCCAAACTTGCTAGACTCACATCCTGCCCTACACGTCACTCAAAGCAGTACACCCAACCTCAATTCCAAAGCCATATTTCACTTCATTTCCTCATCATGCACAGCGAAATGGTCACTAATTTGACCATTAGAACTTCCATTCACTAGAACATGAGCAAAACCTAGGTTTTCCCTAAACCCTAAATCCACAATTTCAATTTGCTCAAACAACAAACATTCAACTATTCTAATCATCAAAACCATGTTCAGTGACATCAATACACAATTATAATTTACTTGAATCATGGAAATCCTATAGTACCTTAGGGCTGCCGAAATTTAGTGTGGCTATAACATGCATGTTTTGCTTTCTTTTTTCCAAAATTCTTAGTTGAATTTGATGTCTTAGCATGAAATAATAAGAGGGAGAGAGAGATATGGCACTAACCTCTTGAGTGTAGAATTTTTCCAAGGTATAACTTCACTTTTTCCTCTTCAAATTGCTGCCCAAATATTGTGCTAATTGTAAGGATCAATTTTTGTGAAGGGATGATAGGGTTTTATGGTGAAATGGTGGGGGAAATCAAGCTCACAAGGGAGCTTTAATGGAGGTTGAGAGAAAGAAGGAGAGGCCTGCTGATTTTGGGAGAGAAGAGATCTGAAAATTATTTTATTTTTAACCCATTTTCCCCCTTTTTAATGACTTTTAATTGTGTTATTAAATGGTGATTGGTGGAGAGCTCACTAATCACATCATGTGATGTCATATTTCCAATTGTCTTTCATTTTCTTTTCTTTTCTTTACTACCCATTTTCAATTTAAGTTTTAGCAATATTTATTTACATTTTATGTCATGCAAATTATTTATTTAACTGGACAAGTTGGCTAAAAATTATCTCTGAGGACGAAATGACCAAAATGCTCTCCATTTGGCTTATTGAGCAAAAATCATCTCTATCGATCTAAAAATTTTCCTATGCATTTTCTTGGCATTCTAATGCCATCGATGTCACACCGTACCCCTCTGTAAGGCATAACATGATCTCGTAGTATACCTAATGAATTACCAACTTCGTCTACAGATAACCCATTAAATACGCTACAAGGGATTTTAAAACTTTTCCTACTTCTTTTTACAGTGGTGAGGACTATTTACAGGTGTTAAATTTTTTTTTTGAACTGAAGTAAAACAGCTAATACATTTGAATTAGTGGTAATTTCTGTAAAAATTTTGACAGAGTGCCATTTTTATTTTAGATAAAACAGTTCTTTAAAAACCTGTAAAAAAAAAAAACACTTCAATATATTTTTCAATCTTAACTCCAACATAATTCAACACAATATGTTTCTCAACTCAAATCCACAATAATTTTTCAAAGGCTGAGATAAAAGAAATACAGTACAAATTTTACAAGCCAAAATAACTCATAATTTATTTTTACAACTTCAATGTATAATTTTAATTTACAACTGCTCAAAATCAAAAACACCATATACATACAGTGTACATACATTATAATACAAAATGCAAAATATGGTATACTCAATATACTCGGTAATCTCTCGCTGAATGCACTAGCAGCCTAGTCTACTGCCCTGTCAGTCAGTCTACCTGTGACAGCAATAAAAAGCTATTGCTGAGACAATGTCTAAGTGGTGCACAACATTAACCAAATACAACTTTAAATCACAAATCATAAATCATATAAATAGTGGATACGTAAAACCATAGTTGAATTCAAGACAATGAATGTCATAAAGAATTTAAACTCCATTTCACAATATCACAATAAATCTCAATAATCAAAACATAGTTAAATTCAAAAGACAGTGAATGTTAATAAGAATTTAAACTCCATTTCACAATCTCATAATACATATCAATAAATCACACACAGCTTAATCATGTTCCAAAATTCAATTCGTCCCAAAAGCTGATGGCTAATGAGGAATAACATAGCTAGCTAGCAATAATATGAGTACTCATTCTATTCGTCCTCAACAGGCACACACCTCAACACTTCAGCCAGAGAGGGAATTCAATTCGTCCCACTAGACAAGCTAGCGGGGAATACAATCAATATACATGATAGCTATGGTTTCAAACCATTTCCAATGCTTTTCAATCAATAAGTATCCATCAATATCATTCAAACAATTTTTCACAGTTTCAAACTATTTACAATGCTTTTCAAGCAATAAGTATCCATTCAAACACATTTCTACAATTTAAAACAATAATATACAAATAGTCATAATTTATTTCAATTGAAAGATTCAAAAGAAATAATTGTTGTGCACAAACCTCTGATAATTGTCTCCTAGCCTTGACTCAGTGTTTCCTTCCCTTTCCCTGAGTCTTTGCTAACTGAGAAACACAATTTGAAGTGTTTCAGTACTTGTTTAAATTGTCTCTAACGATAATGCTTGATAATTAATTCACTGAATTCTATTATTTGCTTAGTCAACCTAATATGTCGACCCTCGATGCATTATAGGTAAATTAGGTTTTAATGTTACTAATATGTCACATTTGTAGCCTTTTAGGGTTATTATATGTTACCAAATTCATTTTCATGTATATTGCGTTTTATTGCAATTTGTCGGATCCCGGTATACTAATTTGACCTAGTGGGACGACCTAGTTCCCTCGGTTTTCGGGTTTCGGTCGAAACTACAAACTTGTAGATCTATGTCTTATTGCACGCGGGGCAAAATTTCAGGTCATTCTGAGTTATGTAGACCAAGTTATGGTCATTTTACTATTGCTGGTCAAAATGCATCAAAATTGGTCACTTTAGGTCATTTTAGGTCATTTTAGGTTCGGCCAGTTTTTGGACACGAACTTGTGCAAGCTGTTTGACTTGCTTATGGTCATTTCTGGGCTTTGGTGTCTTCATAAGACTTGCAGATATAGGTCATTACTATTCATGGTCAAAATTTCAGGTCAATTGGACCTGTTTTGAGTGAGTTATTGCCTAAAAACTAACTGCTGCCCTAATGGTCAATTTTCAAGCCTTTAATTGCACTAATCCGGATCTGGTCACTTTTCAAGTTACCTTACAAGCAGAATTTTGGTAAGCTTCCTTCATGAAAGTTGGCACATTTTGTGCCTAGTTTTACCTCCAATTGGTCTCATACCAATTGGAGCCACACACTTAAGGTTCTAGGCCCAAAACATAAACTGCCCTATTGTAATTTGTTCATTACTCATGAAAGGACACTTTTAACAATTACCAAACTACACATTCACGCCAATTCTGGTTTGTACCATAACCTAAACATAATTCACAACATATTGTTGGTCATTTTGGCAGCTTACAATCACCCTCAATATGCACCATTTAGCATAGAATTTTTCAAGCTCAAATTACAACAATTCAATCACTTAACCTAGCTCATTTACATGTCCAACCTCACACCATCATACATATACCCATGCTGTCATAACAACTATCACAATTCAACATTAATATTCCATAAACCAAACATGAAATAACATCTTTATGGTTCACCAAGCCAAGCTGCCGATTCATACATTATACTCCATTAATTTCCAAGCTTCCAATTTCAAATACACATTCACATATAATAAGTATACATCGCCCAAATTAATTCCTACACACATAAACATTTAATCAACCTTTTAATCTACCATTTACAAGCAAGAATAAACTGTCCTCAAGGAATTTCCATGGCTGTCAAAAGTACACATCCCCCTTTAAACATCAAACCTCAAAAATCTCTCCATAATTCAAGTACCCATAACATCCTTACAAACTTTAATGAAACAATAATCAAAAACACAAACTTACCACTTTGGAAATTCTTCAAAACCTCACCAAAACTTCTTAAAATTGCTATCAAACTCTTCCTTGCAAGGTGAGGATAAACTTTAATGAAGATAAGTGTGGGAAAAGATGGCTTGATCATAGAGTTGTAATGGTTTGAAGGTGGGCGGCCATGGGAGAGGTTTCAGAGCTTTCATGCGTCTAATGGGACTTATCAAGTGAAGAAGATGAATTGCAAAATTGTTAGTGGATACTTCTGTCCACTTATGATATAATATGTTCTATAATGGTCCACTAACATAGTTTAATAATAAATAATTGTTAAACTTTCCATATTCCCACATTAAGTCCCTAATTTTTGCTAATTGAATTAGGTACCACTAATTTAATTTTTCATGACATTTTACAAATATAATATCATGTATTTTTAATGGACATTTAGGTCAAAAGACAACTCGGGGTGTCAAATGACCATAATGCTCCTGTTCGGGTTGCATTCCCGATTTTTCGGTAACACCGAGTTTTGTCCATTTTTTGATTTCTCACTTTTCTTTGTACTAATTAATTAATTTTTCTTTGATATTTCTAATGGCATTTATACTTCAATAGAAATTTATTTAAGTCCTAAAAATATTTTCTAGGGTTCCCCGTGGTTCAGGGCTAGTCAACGGTCCACGCCGCGACTTCCCGGTGCGGTCACCCATCGGTAGGGTTCTCGGCTTGTTTAACTTAGTTACATTTATTTGCTATTACTTTTCCTTTGTTTTTCTTGTATTTTCTTTTCTTGTATTTCATTATTTCATATCTAAGTGTAGTTCTAGGCATCCTAGCTGTCTGGATAACACTGGTTGTCAGAACAGTAGAATGCACTACTGAACTTAGGGGTGTTACAATTCTCCCCCCCTTAAAATAAATTTCGTCTTGAAATTTTACCTGACATTAGTCTTTGAATAGCTGTGGGTGCTGTCTCCTCATATCCTCTTCACATTCCCAAGTAGCTTCCTGGCCTGAGTGATGGTTTCACAGCACTTTAACTAGGTGTATCTGTTTGTTCCTTGCTTCACCTAATAAGCCAGAATTTCTATGGGTTCTTCCTGATATGAGAGGTCTGGATTTACCTCAATCACTTCAACTGATAGCACATGAGATGGGTCAGATCTGTACCTCCTTAACATGGACACATGGAAGACACTGTGTATCCTTGCTAACTCCGGAGGTAATGCCAATCGATATGCCAGAGGACCCACTCTTTCCAGAACCTCATATGGTCTGATGAAACGAGGACTCAGTTTCCCCTTTCTGCCAAATCTCATAATCCTCTTTCAAGGAGAAACTTTGAGGAATACCTTATCACCCACTGCATATTCAACGTCTCTTCTCTTCAGATCCACATAGGATTTCTGACGGTCTGATGCAGCCTTGAGTCTATCTCTGATCAATTTGATCTTTTCCTTTGTTTGCTGAACAATTTCTGGCCCAGTCATCTTTCTTTCACCTACTTCATCCCAACATAAGGGAGTTCTGCACTTTCTGCCATACAAAGCTTCATATGGAGGCATCCCAATGCTTGATTGGTAGCTATTGTTGTAAGCAAACTCAATCAAAGGCAAGTGTGTATCCCAACTACCTTCAAACTCAATCGCACAAGCCTGTAGCATATCCTCCAATATTTGAATAACCCTCTCAGACTGGCCATCTGTCTATGGGTGGAATGCTGTGCTGAAGTTCAATCTAGTTCTTAGGGCTCTCTGTAGACTACCTCAGAATCTAGAAGTGAACCTAGGATCTCTGTCAGATACAATCGATACTGGCACTCCATGTAGTTTTACAATCTCATATACGTATAATCTGGCCAATTTCTCCAGGCTAAAGTCCATCCAAACTGGCAAAAAGTGAGCAGACTTGGTCAGTCTATCAACTATAACCCATATTGCATCATGACTATTCTATGTCCTTGGAAGTCCCGTAACAAAATCTATAGTTATCCGCTCCCATTTCCACTCTGGTACTGTCAATGGATGTAACAAACCAGCTGGAACTTGATGTTCTGCCTTTACTTGCTGACAAGTTAGGCACTTGGAAACAAATTCGGCTATATCCCTCTTCATACCCATCCACCAGTAATGCTCTTTCAGCCCTCTGTACATTTTAGTTCCACTAGGGTGCATAGCAAAAGGAGACTCATGTGCTTCCTTCATAATGATTTGTCTCAATTCAACATCATTAGGAATGCACATTCTGCCCTAATGTAGCAATAACCCATCATCTTTCATAGAAAATTCAGGTTTCTTGCCCTGCTAGACTTCTTTCAGTAGCTTCTGATATTTAACATCACTCTGAGTAGCCATTCTGATCTGATCAATCAACACTGGCTGTACATGCCATGCAACTACTGTTTGTCCCTCATCATCAATCTCTAAACTGGCATGTTGTGCTTTCAATTCATATACCATGGACAAAGGAGAAACTCTGAGAGTTGCCATAGTCTTGTGACTTAAGGCGTCAGCCACCACATTTGCTTTCCCTGGCTGATAGTCTATTAAGCAATCATAATCTTTAATGAGTTCTAACCATTTCCTCTGCCTGAAATTAAATTCCTTCTGGGTGCCTAAGTACTTCAAGCTCTTGTGATCTGTGTAAATGTAGCATTTCTCCCCATACAAATAGTGTCTCCAGATCTTCAGAGCAAAAATAATAGTTGCTAGCTCCAAATCATGTGTTGGGTAGTTCCTCTCATGCGGCTTCAGCTGGCGTGATGCATAAGTAATGACATTCCGATCTTGCATCAGTACACAGCCTAACCCATTGTGAGAAGCATTACTATAAACTGTGTATTCTTTACCCGAAGTAGGTAAATTAAGGACTGGAGCTTTAGTTAAACACCTCTTCAACTCATCAAAACTCTGCAGACATTTATCTGTCCACTAAAATTTTACATCTTTCTGAAGCAGCTTGGTCAGTGGAGAAGATAACATAGAAAACCCTTTCACAAACCGATGGTAATATCCAGCTAAACCTAGAAAACTGTGAATTTCTATGATATTCCTGGGCGGCTTCCAATTAAGGATAGCTTCTACCTTGCTGGAATCTACCTTGATCCATTCAGCTGACACAACATGTCATAAAAAGGAGATTTCTTTTAGCCAAAATTCACATTTCGACAATTTGGCGTATAACTGTTTCTCCCTTAAAGTCATCAGTACAATCCGTAGATGTCTGTCATGCTCCTCTTCATTCCTCGAATATATCAAAATGTCATCAATAAACACCACCACAAATTGGTCGAGATATGGTCTGAAGATAGTGTTCATCAGATCCATAAAAGCAGTTGGAGCATTTGTTAACCCGAATGGCATTAATAGAAATTCATAATGGCCATACCGAGTTCTGAAAGTAGTTTTTGGAATACTCTACTCTTGCACCTTCAACTAATAACCAGATCGCAAATCAATTTTTGAGAATATAGCTGCACCCTTCAACTGATCAAACAGATCATCAATACGAGACAATGGATATCTGTTCTTTATTATCACCTCATTCAACTGCCGGTAGTCAATACATAAGGGGAGAGTGCCATCTTTCTTCTTAACAAACAATATTGGTGCTCCCCAAGGTGACACACTAGGGCAGATGAAGCCCTTTTCAAGTCGTTCTTGCAACTGTGCCTTCAACTCTTTCAACTCTGCTGGTGCCATTCGGTAGGGTGTTATGGAGATTGGATCCACACCAAGTATAACATTAATTTCAAATTGTACTTCTCTTTTCGGAGGTAATCCTGGCAATTCATCAGGAAACACATCTGGCAAGTCATATACTGTAGGGATGTCTTTCAATGCTGGACTCTCCACTTGGGTGTCTGCCACATGTGCCAAGTATGCTTCACACCTCTTTCTGATCATTTTTCTGGCTAGTGCAGCCGAAATGATGTTTGATGGCAATAGCTGCCTCTCCCCATGTATTACCACATCACTGTACTGAGGGAGACCAAAAGTAACTATCTTCAGCCTACAGTCGATCATGGCGTGATGCCTGGCTAACCAATCCATGCCCAAGATGATATCATAATCTCTGAAGGGCATTTCAATGAAATTAGATAGAAAAGTGTTTCCTTGGATCACCAAAGGACAATCCCTATACATTCAATTAACCCTGACCTCTTGTCCTAGCGGACTTGTTACTAGCACCTCAAAGTCCATTTTTGTACATGGAACAACAATGCAATCAATGATGCTAGCACTCACATAAGAATGGGTAGAACCCGGATCAAATAACACAAACACATCTTGATTAAAAGTTGAGAAGGTACCAGCCACAACATCAGATGTCTCGGTCTCTTCTCTCTATCTCTTTGCATAGATTCTGACTGGAGCACTGTCTTGCTCTGATTGTTTCACTGTGCCTTGGCTGCCTGCTGGGCTACCTCTATCCCTACCTCTACCTCTGCTGGGTGGTCATAAACTTCTGGTGACAAGGCTCTGAATTGACCCTTCTGCAGTAGTAGGAGGTGGTCCAACTCTGCGATTACTGGTGCAGTCCTTGGCAAAGTGTCCTGTGCCTCCACAGTTATAACAGGCTCCAATAGCCTTATAGCATATCCCACCATGATTTCTTCCATAAGTTTCACATTGTCGGGGAGGGTAGGAACCTCTGGTACTCTGCTGACCAGATAGAGGAGGCTTCTGTCCTGAATATCTTCCCCTACCAGACTTCTTGCCACCTCTGCTGTGTCCCCCATGGTTTTTCCTCTTTCCAGTAGGACCACTGGGACTCTGTTTTACTGATTTTCCCTCTTTCTCTGTATTCTCTGATTTCTTTTTCTCAGGAGCTGCTTCAGATTCAATTTTTTTTCTAACTCTAGGGTTTGAGAAATAAGTTCAGAGAAGTTATTGTGTTTAAATCTGACCACTTGTAATCTGATGCTGGGCTTCAAGCCGGTTTCAAACCTCTTGCATCTCTCCCTGCTGGTAGCAAGTAGACTTACTACATAATGGCTCAGGCGGGAAAATTCCCTTTCATATTTAGCCACTGATCTACTCCCCTGTTTTAGACTTAGGAACTCTTGCAGCTTCTGGTCTACATAAGCATCAGGGACATATTTTTGTCTGAATTCCCTGAGAAAGTCATTCCATGTTAGCACTGCAGGTTCTACCAGACTGTGGGGAATGGTTTTCCACCAGTCATAAGCATCCCCCTGTAGCAAAGATACTGAGTATTCAAATCTAAGCTCCTTTGTACAATGTAGCTTCTTGAATACCCTATCCATCCTCTCTAACCACTGTTCTGCCTCTAGAGGATCTATTGTCCCCTTGAACTCTGTAGCCCCATATTTCATCAATTTTTCATACTGCCTAGCAGAAGACTATGGTTGTACCACTGGTGTCTATATTGGGACTTGAGTAGGCACATTACTGGCCATTTGTTGCAACATTGCACCATCTCACGAGCGAATCGAGCAGAAATCTGCAGATCGCGAGGGTCGTGTCTTGAACCACTGACATTGTGTAGGTCTGGGGAATCCCTTTGCACCTCAGCCACTATTGATTGATCGACTGAACGATCACCCTCTTCCATAGTCAATGCGAGGATCTTAGACCTCCTGAACAAATAGCACAAGGAGATTTCCTCCTGTTAGTGTGTATTTATAATGTAATGTACTGTATGTATCAAACAATGATATTGAGCAGTTGCATTATAAAGAAAGAATATTCAAGTTACAGGTGAAAACAGAATTTAAAAACTAGCTCTGATACCACTAAAACATGTCACACCCTACCCCTCTGTAAGGCATAACATGATCCCGTAGTATACCTAATGAATTACCAACTTCGTCTACTGATAACCCATTAAATAGACTACAAGGGATTTTAAAACTTTTTCTACTTCTTTTTACAGTGGTGAGCACTATTTACAAGTGTTAAAATTTTTTTTGAACTGAAATTAAACAGCTAATACATTTGAATTAGTGGTAATTTCTGTAAAAATTTTGGCAGAGTGCCATCTGTATTTTGGATAAAACAGTTCTTCAAAAACCTGTAAAAAAAATACTTCAATATATTTTTCAATCTCAACTCCAACATAATTCAACACAATATGTTTTTCAACTCAAATCCATAATAATTTTTCAAAGGCTGAGATAAAAGAAATACAGTACAAATTTTACAAGCCAAAATAACTCATAATTTATTTTTACAGCTTCAATGTACAATTTTAATTTACAACTGCTCAAAATCAAAAACACTATATACATACAGTGCACATACATTACAATATAAAATGCAAAATATGGTATACTCAATATACCGGTAATCTCTCGTTGAATGCACTAGCAGCCTAGTCTGCTACCCTGTTAGTCTGTCTACCTGCGACAGCAATAAAAAGCTTTCGCTGAGACAATGTCTCAGTGGTGCACAACATTAACCAAATACAACTTTAAATCACAAATCATAAATCATATAAATAGTGGATACGAAAAACCATAGTTGAATTCAAGACAATGAATGTCATAAAGAATTTAAACTCCATTTCACAATAACACAATAAATCTCAATAATCAAAACATAGTTAAATTCAAAAGACAGTGAATGTCAATAAGAATTCAAACTCCATTTCACAATCTCACATTACATATCAATAAATCACACACAGCTTAATCATGTTCCAAAGTTCAATTCGTCCCAAAAGCCGATGGCTAATGAGGTATTCAATTTGTCCTAAAAGCTGATGGCTAATGAGGAATAACATAGCTAGCTAGCAATAATATGAGTACTCATTCTATTCGTCCTCAACAGGAACACACCTCAACACTTCAGCCAGAGAGGGAATTCAATTCATCCCACTAGACAAGCTAGCGAGGAATACAATCAATATACATGATAGCTGTGGTTTCAAATCATTTCCAATGCTTTTCAATCAATAAGTATGCATCAATATCATTCAAACAATTTTTCACAGTTTCAAACCATTTACAATGCTTTTCAAGCAATAAGTATCCATTCAAACACATTTCCACAATTTAAAATAATAATAAACAAATAGTCATAATTTATTTCAATGAAAAAATTCAAAAGAAATAATTGTTGTGCACAAACCTCTGATAATTGTCTCCTGGCCTTGACTCAGTGTTTCCTTCCCTTTCCCTGAGTCTTTGCTAACTGAGAAACATAATTTGAAGTGTTTCAGTACTCACTTAAATTGTCTCTAACGATAATGCTTGATAATTAATTCACTGAATTCTATTATTTGCTTAGTCAACCTAATATGTCGACTCTCGATGCATTCTAGGTAAATTAGGTTTTAATGTTACTAATATGTCACATTTGTAGCCCTTTAGGGTTGGTACATGTTACCAAATTCTTTTCCATGTATATTGCGTTTTATTGCAATTTGTCAGATCCCGGTATACTAATTTGACCTAGCAGGACGACCTAGTTCCCTCAGTTTTCAGGTTTCGGTCAAAACCACAAACTTGTAGATCTATGTCTTATTACATGCGGGGCAAAATTTCAGGTCATTCTGAGTTATGTAGACCAAGTTATGGTCATTTTACTATTGCTGGTCAAAATGCATCAAAATTGGTCACTTTAGGTCATTTTAGGTCATTTTAGGATCAGCCAGTTTTTGGACCCGAACTTGTGCAAGCTGTTTGACTTGCTTATGGTCATTTCTGGGCTTTGGTGTCTTCATAAGACTTGTAGATATAGGTCTTAACTATTCATGGTAAAAATATCAGGTGAATTGGACCTGTTTTGAGTGAGTTCTGGCCCAAACACTAACTACTGCCCAAAGGGTCAATTTTCAGGCCTTTAATTGCACTAATCCGGATCTGGTCACTTTTCAAGTTACCTTACAAGCAGAATTTTGGTAAGCTTCCTTCATGAAAGTTGGCACATTTTGTGCCTAGTTTTACCTCCAATTGGTCTCATGCCAATTGGAGCCACAAACTTAAGGTTCTAGGCCCAAAACATAAACTGCCCTATTGCATTTTGTTCATTGCTCATCAAAGGACACTTTATGCACCATTTAGCACAGAATTTTTCAAGCTCAAATTACAACAATTCAATCACTTAACCTAGCTCATTTACATGTCCAACCTCACACCATCATACATACACCCAAGCTGCCATAACAACTATCACAATTCAACATTAATATTCCATAAACCAAACATGAAATAACATCTTTATAGTTCACCAAACCAAGCTGCCGATTCATACATTACACTCCATCAATTTCTAAGCTTCCAATTTCAAATACACATTTACATATACTAAGCATACATCGCCCAAATTAATTCCTACATACATAAACATTTAATCAACCTTTTAATCTACCATTTACAAGCAAGAATAAACTGTCCTCAATGAATTTCCATGGCTGCCAAAAGTACACATCCCCCTTTAAACATCAAACCTCAAAAATCTCTCCATAATTCAAGTACCCATAACATCCTTACAAACTTTAATGAAACAATAATAAAAAACACAAACTTACCACTTTGGAAATTCTTCAAAACCTCACCAAAACTTTTTAAAATTGCTATCAAACTCTTCCTTGCAAGGTGAGGATAAACTTTAATGAAGACAAGTGTGGGAAAAGATGGCTTGATCATGGAGTTGTAATGGTTTGAAGGTGGGCGGCCATGGGAGAGGTTTGAGAGCTTTCATGCGGCTAATGGGACTTATCAAGTGAAGAAGATGAATTGCAGATTTTTCAGTGGATATTTATGTCTACTTATGATATAATATGTTGTATAATGGTCCACTAACATAGTTTAATAATAAATAATTGTTAAACTTTCCATATTCCCACGTTAAGTCCCTAATTTTTGCTAATTGAAATAGGTACCACTAATTTAATTTTTCATGACATTTTACAAATATAATATCATGTATTTTTAATGGACATTTAGGTCAAAAGACAACTCGGGGTGTCAAATGACCACAATGCCCCTAGTCGGGTTGTATTCCTAATTTTTTAGTAACACCGGGTTTTGTCCGTTTTTCAATTTCTCACTTTTCTTTGTACTAATTAATTAATTTTTCTTTGATATTTCTAATGGAATTTATACTTCAATAGACATTTACTTAAGTCCTAAAAATATTTTCTAGGGTTCCCCGCGGTCCAGGGCTAGTCAACGATCCACGCCGGGACTTTCCGGTGCGGTCACCCATCGCTGGGGTTCTCTGCTCGTTTAACTTGGTTACATTTATTTGCTATTATTTTTCCTTTGTTTTTCTTGTATTTTCTTTTCTTGTATTTCATTATTTTATGTCTCCTTATTCATATCTAAGTGTAGTTCTAGGCATCCTAGCTGTCTGGACAACACTGGTCGTCAGAATAGTAGAACGCACTACTGAACTTAGGGGTGTTACAATCGAAACCT
The DNA here is from genome assembly GCF_030052815.1 of Hevea brasiliensis. NCBI lineage: Eukaryota > Viridiplantae > Streptophyta > Magnoliopsida > Malpighiales > Euphorbiaceae > Hevea > Hevea brasiliensis. The sequence goes on along the minus strand of NC_079500.1, from coordinate 46,239,986 downwards.
CAATGACTTTTCTCTGGAGTCCCAAAAATTATTTTATGAATTTTCTCCTAGGTTTAGGGCTCCTAGTTGCAAAAACCACAACTTCCCATTAGGTTACCCATCGCTAGGGCACCGGCTCATTTAACTTGGTTGTATTTTATTTCTAAAATTTTTTCTAAATTTTTCTTATTATTATTTGAGTTATTTATGAATCCTCACTTTAGTCTAAATATTTTTCTAGACGTTCTAGCTGTTCGGACCGACACTGATCATCAGAATAGTAGAATGTACGGCATTGCTACAGTGAGGGTTTTACAATTCTTCCCCTCTAACAAAAATTTCATCCTCAAAATTTACCTTGTGTAAATAGTCGAGGAGCTGCTACTTCCTTATTTCTTCACCTTACCTGGGAAAACGGATCTGCATTAGTGTCACCTCGACTCATATGAATGCAATGCATGTTATGCACACTATCCCTTTCAATCTATATATACCTAGGAACGCCTAAACCACTCTGATACCAATAAATGTGACACCCCTTACCCGACTACAATGTAGCCGAGCAAGACATGTCACACTCGGTGTTGGAGCACCCTATTTTTTCTTACTTTATTCCCTTAAAAATTTTGTTCTCGTTATATTTTTATATCAATTATCCTTCTATGGAGAAATCAACAGAGTTTCCCCTGTTTCTATTATCATTTGGCATATTTCACTATTCACTTGTTTGAAATTCAACAATATTTTCATAATAAAATCTCATAATCATCTCATATTTCAATATCATCCATGTATTTCAATTCTCATATTCATTTTTATCCACTTTCCTTCATAGTCCATTCACATATCAAAATTCTCATATTTCCATTAATTTACATAATTTGCAAACTAATTGAATAAATTTATAATTTACATGATATACAAATTAATTACATATAAACTAATCAATTTATTAATTTACATCACATAAATATTACTCACAAATTCTTATTTTTCAATTCTTAGTTTGCATTACAACATACAAAATATTTATAATATACAGAATACATAAAATGACTTATATGGGCCCTATCTATATGCATTGCTGAGGAGGTGACAACTTTGAACCCTTCTGACACTTCTGTAAATCTGGACTTCAAAATCCCATTCTAATATCCACTAGGTCTTGCCTTCAGTACCTGCGTGAAGGAAACAAATCCATCGCGCTAAACATTTCTGCTTACTGGTACAATAATATAACAAGAAATAATGTATACAAATAAAGAATGAATCAAGCATTCTAAATATTCAAGTATCAATTTGATTTAAAATGACATTTCTAGTATTAACTATCTTATATGATAATTCGTTCCTCTTTGGAAGTACTGAGTTTATAGCCTTATAGTAATAACATTCAATATACATTTTATTCCAGAAGTATTGTATTTGAAGTCTCTCTATGATTCTGTAAATTGTATTTTTGTTATGTTTCTATTGCTAATCTCTTTTTCACATTTTATTTAATACTTTCTAATGTTTTTAATTGCTAATATAATTAAATAAATTCAATAATTTACACTGCCATGGTAACCTATGTCAGCCTGACTAAACTAGATAACGGGTCATTGGCACTGGATACCGCGGTGTCTCGGGCCGTCATACCATAGAACACGGAACGTCAACCACGTATGCTGTCAGTATGGCTAAAAAACCATGATAACATATAATCGGGCATAAAAGCCATGAGTGCGGGCATAAAGCCTTTCGCAGTACTGGTAAAATAATACCTTATTGGCATGCCAATCTATCCAATCTGACACACGTGTTTAGGTAATACATGGGCACATAGCACCATTAAATGTTAATATATTGTGTTTTACGACTTCATAATTTCATGATAAATTCCATAATTTATACATTCATTTGATAATTCATATGATCACAATTCTCATCAACGGTTCTCATGCACCATTGTACTTAATACATTCTTCTATGTTTTAGGGTCACTCAAATTCAAAAATCACAATTCACTAATCATATTATATATTATCAATCATAATGGCTTCTTTAATTTCTTTTATTATTCCTTATGTTTATGGGGTTACTATTCACACATTACTATTCACTCAATTTGTTAACTTTTTTATACATAATATGTATGCAAATTATAGATACGTAATTATACCATATTTTGGGTTCTAGATTTGTTGGTATTGATTGCCAATACCATTTCAAAGCTTATTTTATGTTATTCAAAATTTTCAAATTTCATGCCTTAAGTTTACTGTTCCATTAGTCATTGTTACAGTAGCATTTTGATAAAACTTTCTCCATGAAATTTGTCCCTTTATGTGTCTTCTTTAATTCCCTTTTTGAAACACTCCATTTGGAATTTTGTAGTTTATGGCCTAAATACTATAACTGGCCGGATTGGTCTTGTCTAGTAAATCTGGACAGAATTTGGTTCTGCCAGATTTAGTGTCTTCACTTGGGCTAGAAGCTTAAATTGGTTAGGTTCAAAATTTAAGTTTGTATTCTTCATAAAAGTTGTTCTAAATTGTCTAAGCTTTCCATTGATATAAATTTCAGGTCAATTGGATATTTCTACAGTGGTTTATGACCAAATGAATGAACACTGTTCATTTAGTCATTTTGCCCAAGCAGAATGTGTATTACCTGAACTTGGTCAACTTTTAACGCATCCTAAGTTGGTTTTTTGGATAGGCTTCCTTCATCAAAGTTGTGCCATTATGTGTCTAATTTCATATCCAATTAGCCTTACACCAATTGAACCTACATAACTTAAGTTATAACTGCCCAAACTTGCTGGACTCACATCCAGCCCTGCAGGTCACTCAAGGCAGCACACCCAACCTCAATTCCAAAGCCATAGTTCACTTTATTTCCTTATCATGCACAGCGAAATGGTCACTAATTTGACCATTAGAACTTGCATTCACCAAGACATGAGCAAACCCTAGGTTTTCCCCAAAC